>NW_026712272.1:1713957-1948957 GCF_030504385.1 Musca domestica
CGGCCGAACTTACAGCGTTTTACTTGTTTTTTATAACAAGTCTAACGGTTCATCATCCTGATTGTGGTGACGATGGTCCCTTAAAGTATTCCTAAACTTTCGCGTATCTATCAGATTTACATCAAAAAATAGTTTTTATACGTCCAATGTTACATCCATGGACTTAAGTCAATTTTATGTGGAATTGCCCTCCCACAACTGTTATTTTTTATTATTTTTAAGATAAGTACATGGGAATAATGCTGATTATATACCTATGGCTTTGTTAGTATTCTTGTTTAACAAAAAAATTAAAACAAAACACTCATTGTATTTTAGAATGGTAATTATGCATGATTAGATGTGTTGCGATGAGATAGAAGTTATTCATAGATAGAATTACCATAAAAGTGACAATGGCAAATCATTTGTCACCGAATGAATAATAGAAAAGCGTTTGAACAATTACAAATTTGCATCAAAGGGAATGGGAAAAACACAAATTTGGTTGAGGGTGGCAAGCAACTAAAAAGCAACATGAAGTGAATTTGAAATTAATGAAACAGAGACTATTTAAGAACAAGTGACTCATTTTTCAAGTGAGGTTCGGTCCCTCATTTACTGTGACTCACTAAAAAAGTGCCGTGAGTACGGAGCAATGAAGGACCAATATGAGATGGCTTGTTTAAAAACAATGGACATTTGGTTATACACATAATAAATCCTGAACTTACTAGGCAGCAGTATCTGAATAATTATCCAATCTTGAATTACTTTATATTATTGAAATATTTTTATATTGAATTAGGCAACTACCTCTTATTTGAGAACCATTTCTACAGGGTGAGATAAAAAAAACTGCAACAAAGTCAAACGCCATAATTTTACTTTTTTTTAATTTTATTGAATGAAAACAAAAAATGTCGGAAATAGCATAAAATTTTAGAAAAGTTTAGATTTGTTCGAATTGATCACCTTTGGTACGAATTATGGCCTTCAAACGGCCAATGAAACCGTCACACGCTACCCGAATGTTGCTCTGCGGTATTTTGGTCCATTCCCGGCGAAGCGCTTGCTTGGGGTGATCGACATTTTGGTATTTTTTAGTGCCAACCTTGCTTTCCAAAATATTCCAGACACAATAGTCCAACGGATTGGTATCCGGAGATTTTGGTGGCCATTGTGCGCTGGAAATGAAGCGAGGAACCTCATTTTGTAACCATTCTTGGGTGGCGAGTGTTGAGTGCGATGGTGCTGAGTCCTGTTGGAATGTCCAAGGTCTGCGGCCAAAATGTTTGCCTGTCCAAGGCTTTAATACACCCTTCAGAATATTTTCGCGATAATATTCGGCATTCATTCTAATGACACGATCATTTAATACGAGCGGAGAGCGACCATCGGCTGTTATGGAGGCCCACACCATCCCCATGGCCGTCGCTTGAGTTCTAGTGGCCAACCGCTGACCTCTTTTGCTAGTAAACACTATCATTTTGTTTGTTTCCTCATCGGAAAAAAAACAAATTTGGCAGTTCACCACTTTCGGCCAAGCGAAACAACTCTTCAGCTCTTTTGAGTCTATTTTCTTTCTGTTGCGGTGTAAGCTCTTGCACTTTTTACAATTTCAATGGCTTTATCCCGAGCTCATTTTTCAATATTTGCCGAATGGATTATTGCGATATGTTCAGCTCACGAGCCATTTTTCGGCCAATGCAACGCAGGTTTCGATCAAGTCGCTTCTTTACTTTTCGAACCATTTCTACTGATGTTGCTGTTTTCTTCCGTCCACTTCCTTGACGTCGGGCCACGCTACCAGTATCACGGTAACGAGCGATGGTACGAGACACAAAAGATTTATTCACATTTAAATGCTGGAGTGCTCTAACGATAGCCACTTGTGGTTTTCCAGCCAAATATACAGAAATCACACTATCAGGCTTGAATTCCATCACGAATAACTTTTTTTCTGGAAAGTTCTCACCAAGATGATTTTGTACGCTTCTAAACAATATAATGAGCTGTCACTGGAATAATTTCAACAGCTGTCGGACGAGTGGCTTAGAAGTGACAGCAGTCTGAAGTTGGTTGCAGTTTTTTCATCTCACTCTATATAACGTCAATAGCTAAAGCTTTTTTTTCAACAACAATCATAGATAGAGAACCTATATTCTTGCATAGAAATTATCTGTTTTATGGCTCAGAATATAGTCCCTTGATTTTGTCACCACAAAAGCTGCAACTACTCCCTTGCAATATTTCCCAAGGTCATATTCCTTGACATCACTCTCCCCCTTCATTACATCGATCCCTCTTACCTAATTAATTTTCCAATCAATATTAATTACAATTATCCAAAAACTTTACATTACATTACATCCACACCATAAATATTTATAATCAAAATAAAAAGAGTGAAAAGAACTCCTCACAAATCTAAGCGATCAATGATAGCCAACATCCAACCCATCCAACCAACCAACCATCCATCCAACAATCGAATGTTGGGTCGTAAATCACATGAGAACAGAAACTAATTAAAAACGAGCTGCGACATTGAAAGATCCACACGCAAAAATCAATACTAAAGTCAAGATCAGAAACAACAAAACGCCACCACAACCATCAGCAACAACAACGGCTAGTTAAAGACTTTGAACTTCGCAAAGAGATTCCTACAAAGGATTTCAACGAATATTAATAAAACCATGAATGGTTTGGATGGATGCAACTGAAGACAGATTCGGGTTGGAGTTTTTTTTGTTTTTTCTTCTTCTTCTGAAGACATCGATAATGATAATGACGACGATCATCGTAGGGATGACGATGATCAATGTGCGCCAGGCAAACACCCGCTGTACTTAAGAAATATGGAGGAAGGGGTATTGAAAAAGGCATATTAATAAAAAAAATAATGAAAATTAGTCCAATAATCGTAAATTTTTAAAGATAATACTTTGAAGAACTATCGGAATAAAAATCGTGGTTTTAATGGATTTGATTTGAAGGGTTAATATTATTTTGCGGATTTTTAACGAATATTTTGAGAGACTTACGGAGAAAAAATTCTGGATTTTTAAAGAATAAAATTTGGAAAACAGCGGAGCCAAAAAATCCTGGATTTTAAAGGTTTTTTTGAATAACAAAAAAATGTTTTAAAAGAGCAATACTCATGGATTTAAAAAAAAAATATTTTTGGGTCATTAGACAAGTGATTGTGGATTTTTAAATTTTTTGGAGGATTATTGGATTGATAATCTTGGATTATTAAAGGATATGTTTCTTAGCATAACAGTCATCATGGTTATTTTAAGTATATTTTTAAAATGATTATTACACCAACATGTCGTGTATTTTTATACCCTCCATCATACTATGACTTTGTCATTCCGTTTGTAATTCCTCGAAATACTCATGTCAGACCCAACAAATTATATATATTCTTGATCAGCGTAAAATTCTAAGTCGATTTAGCGATGTCCGTCTGTTGTAATCACACTATCTTTCGAACGAGATAGAAGGCTAAAATTTTGCACACATGTTAGGCAGGTTAAGTTCGTTAATGGGCCATGTAGGTCAACGTTTTCATATAGTCCCCATATAACGGTACCCCCTGATATTCGGTATTTTGATGATTTTAGCGATATTTTTCGCCGGAATTGTTTCAAATTTAGTATTTGAGGTTCGTAATGGATGCTACAGCCTGTGACAGAAAAATGTCTATGCAGGTTCAGGTCTTCGTATAGCCCCCATATAATGGTACCTCCCAATATATCGTATTTTGATTATTTTAACTATATTATTCACCGTTTATATCAAGTTTCGAAATTGAATATGGTAATGGCTTATGAAAAACAAAGCCTATGTAGGTTCACGTCGTAGAGACCCCACTATAACGGCTAAATTCGGTATTTTTAAGATTTTAACAGAATTTTTAACGGATTCTATTTTTTGAAAATTTCCAAAATCGTTCCAAATGGTGGAGGGTATTCACAGTTCGGCCTGGCCGAACTTACTGCTCTTTAACTTGTTTAAAAATTTAAAGAATATTCCTTGAAGGACAATTCGATCAATAATATCTGATTTTCAAAGGATATTTTTAGAAGCACAAATAATCATGTATTTTTAAAGGACAATTAGACCAATAATCGTTGATTTGTTAAGAATATTTTTAAAGGATATTAGACCAAAAATTTTATATTTGTTTTTAATAATATATTTGGAGATTTTATGAATATTTCTTGAAGAACCATTAGATCAATAATATTTAATTTAAAAAAAATAATTTTAGATGACATTTTCAAATGACATTTAGACCAATAATCGAATGTATTTTAAAGGCCTAATTAAGCAGTGTTCGTGGATATTTTGGTAAGGGTCTACGGAAAAATATTCGTTGAGTTTTAAAAAAATAGTTTTGGGGATGCATTGATCAACAACTGGAGATTTCTTAAAGAATACTTTTTGAAGGATCATTTTTAAGTTTCAAACAATACATTTGAAATCGACCAAAAATCGTGAAGTTTAGGGAAAATTTTAAGAATTCAATATTGGGAAATTTTGAAATTACATTTTTCAAGGGCCAAAAGACCAATAAACCTGAATTTTTAAAAAGTATTCTTGATGATCTTTTTAAAGGTCTTTAGACTCTAAATACGAGCTTTTTAAAGAACATTATTTTTGGGTCATTGGAACCTTAATCGTGTACTTTAGAATAATATTTTTGAATAACTCTTGAAATCATAAACGTGTGGAATGTCGGAGTGTTTTTACAAGACTATTGGCGTTTCAAGCTTGTATTTTATTCGATGAAACTTGGACCTTCAAATTTTGTTTTTTTTCTGAGGCTTCAACCGTGGACATCTTTCATAAGTTTTTTTCCTTTAATATCGGAGGGAAGGAGTTTCTCTCAAATTTTTAAGTCTCATAACTATGTATTTTTCTATGTGCTATGAACTTAACGTGTAATTGAAATTTGTGCCCTGAAATGTGGACACTTTCTCATGATTATCGGGACAAAAATTGACTTTTTGCATGAATGTTATTTTTTCCATGTGTTTTGGGGTCTTCTAGCTTGGGGTTCTTAATATTTCTATTATTTTTAAGGATTAATAACTTAGACTTTTCCCAGGAACTGCAAAGGGTTTCTCGTTTGATTCTTTAAGAATTTGGGGTTTACTAACTTGGACTTTTTCGCATGAATATCGTGGCTTCAAGCGTGCACTTTTACCATGGATTCTTGGGATCTTCTAGTCTGAACTGACGAACTGTGTCTTGTACCATCGCTCGTTACCATGAGCCCGACGTCAAGAAAGTGGACTGAAGAACACAGCAAGAAAAGTAAAGAAGCGACTTGATCGAAACCATCGTCGCACTGGCCGAAAAATGACGCGTGAGCTGAAAATATCGCAATATTCCATTCGGCAAATATTGAAAAATGAGCTCGGGGAAAAGCCATTGAAATTCCAAAAAGTGCAAGAGCTTACACCGCAACAGAAAGCAAATAGACTCAAAAGAACTAAGGAGTTGTTTCGCTTGGCCGAAAGTGGTGAACTGTCGAATTTGGTTTTCTCCGTCTACGATGAGAAAACATTCGATGTCCAGCAGTTTGTAAACAATCAAAATGATCGTGTTTACTTGCCAAAGAGGTCAGCTGAAAATGTGCACCTTCGGTTGGCCACCAGAACTCAAGCGCCGGCCATGGTGATGGTGTGGGCCGCCATAACAACCGATGATCGCTCTCCGCTCATACTAATCGACCGTGGCATCAGAATAAATGCCGAATATTATCGCAAATATACTCTGGAAGGTGTATTAAAGCCTTGGGCATGCAAACATTTTGGCCGCAGACCTTGGACATTCCAACAGGACTCAGCACCATCGCCACCCAATAATGGTTACAAAATGAGGTTCTTCACTTCATTTCCAGTGCACAATGGCCACCAAAATCTCCGGAAACCAATCCGTTGGACTATTGTGTCTGGAATATTTTGGAAAGCAAGGTTGGCACTAAAAAATACCAAAGTGTCGGTCACCTCAAGCAAGCGCTTCGGCGGGAATGTGCCAAAATACCGCAGAGAAATATTCGGGCAGCATGTGACGCTTTCATTGGCCGTCTGAAGGCCATAATTCGGGTGACCAGTTCGAACACATCTAAACTTATTCTAAAAGTTGATGATATTCCCGACATTTTTTGTTTTTAATTAAAAAAAATTAAAAAAAAATGTAACAGTTATGGCGTTTGTTGCAGTTTTTTATCTTACACTGTATATTTCAGGAGGACTTTTATAGAGCCAACTCTTTTGGGGAATACCTTAAAAAGACATGGTAAACCAAATTATAAACATAATATTTTTGATATTCAAATAATATTCTCAAAATCACTTTTAACTTATCAAATATTCCCATTTAAGAACCCCATTCGGCAATGCCAACAACCCAGGCAAACATTTCAACGCCAACGATATGCTACGCCGACCATTCACATGGAGAACAAATACAACTTAAAGGAGAGTAGATGAGAGGCAGAGGTCGCTGGAAAAAGATTAAATTAAATGATGTTTTATTTGTTTATTGGATTTGTATACAAAATACCGAAAAAACAGCATAACACAACAACAACAACCACAACAAAATTGCAACAGCGTAAAAACAAAAGAAACTTCATCCGAAAATAAAAGAGATAAACGATAGCGACATCATCCGTATCAACAAAAGCCACAACGAAGACGGCAACGAAGACGACGACAACCGATCAATGGCGAGAAGGATGGACGGACGGACGAACGGACAACCAAATGATCCTCAACTATGGACCGACAGACGGACGGACGGACGGACACACATTTGTAGAAGTGGCCAGCCATTCCATCCGGCCACGATGATGTCGATGATGAGGGTTCAATTAAAAGTTGAAAGTCTTTAAGTCACATGGAAGGCGGTGGTGCGGTTAAGATTCATTCGAGGTGATATTTTAAGATGCGTGTTGATGATCTGTAGTTAAGATCAATGCGCCAGCTAGCCACCATCATTGGACTCACAATGAGGCCAAGGGGATGAGGAAGGTAGGAAGTTTCACTCTCACAAAAAATAAATATTTCAGATGGTTTTTTGCTGCTGTTACTGCTGGTGGTGGTAGTACCAATGGAATTCTTTAAAAAAAAACTCCAAATGCCTCCTAGATCGTTGAATTTTGCTGGTACTTAACATAAGCCCCAATGTAAACTTACAATGATACTCAACCCAACTTCAACCTACCAGGTACTGAACTTCGCCAATACCACTGCAGTGGATTTATGCTTCATTGAACTCTAATTGTTGTCGTCGACGTCTTCTCCATCTTCTTGGCAATGGTCAAGGCAAGCCGGATCGGACCACTTGGCCCATTGCTAGGGAAACATTTAATGCCGGTTTTAGTGCTTGTTCCAAAGACTTAAGAAGATATTCATTCATGTTTACCAGTTAAATGTTTGCCATACTTGAATATTCAATATGCTGTTAAAATATTTAACTGTCTGAATCTCATGCAATTTTACAACAATTTATTTTTTTGTAATGTGGCATTTTTTGCGAAATCGGTTGTATTGAATATTAATCGGTGATTGTTTTTGTGAGCTAAATAGTTTCGGAAATCTGCCGGAGTTATGGGGGATTAAGAAAGAGGGATTTGTAATGGATATCATGTAGTATATACGGACAAACTGTTTCCTCAGCTCAACGTGTGCGCCACGCAGTAAAAAATTATGTAGAGTTTTATCGGTGGGAAAAAATCTTTGTTCGACAGATCTTAAATTCACATTTGATAAAAATCGGCCGAGTTACCCTTGTAGTATTTATGGCCAAATACCAACTTCCGTTTTTTATACCCTCCACCATCCTTGAAATAAGCACCACAGACCACATGAAGTTCATATACCCTTGATCCGCATATGAATCTATATCGATTAAACCATATCCGTACGTCTGTGTGCTAAATAGTTTCGGAAATCTGCCGTAGTAGTGGGGAATTAAGGAAGGGATTTGTAATGGACACCGAGTTGTATAGAGGTACAAACAGTTTCCTCCAGAATTGTGTATGTTGGGCGCCACACAGTAATTCTGAATCGTTTTCTTCTGAACAAACTCCGTTATTTTCGAATTGATACAGATATGTTCAGCTTTCATCGGCAAGTAATATCTACAGCTTTATTTCAATATATATTTCATAAAAAATTTCGGACAGACGGTTTTGGTTATTGGGTCTGCCATGAACATTTTGAGGTGTTGCAGGGTGACAAATTTAATATACCCTCCTTTTATGATTGTATTTGGACATTAAAGGATCGACGTAGGTTCATGTTATGGTGTAGCCCCCACATAATTTAACTTGTGGTTGATTTAACCAACTACATTTGATACGGCCAAAATGTGCCTCGTCGAAGTAACGGTTTCTAGGTTTCTTTAGACCAAATACGTTTCAGGATATTCGGAGTCGAACTAACAAAGTCCGTCCCTTTGTCTGTTTGTTTGGATGGTGCGCACGATAACTCTCGAAGGGAGTATGTGATTTGGTCCAAATCATTATCAAACTTTACTGCACAGAAAGAGAAAGGATAATCCAATTGTTCCAACTTTGCAAATCCTAATATTTGCATCAGTGCTAGGTCAGGTGCGAAAATGGACAATATCGGTACACTCCATTAAGTACCTCCCCCACAAAGTGTAAGAACTTTGAATAATTATAACCCTTATAAAATGTGATGTAAGAGTCCGTCTTCAATTTACACATATCACAATATTTTTATTACCGGGTATGAAGATGGAATATATCGAAACTCTCCTTCTGATACCTCCCCCACAAAGGGTCAACATTTTCAATATCCATGAAGCTTCCAAACGCGAAATTAGCCATTCAGACTTGGTACATCACAATATTTCTATCAACACAAGATCTGTTATAAAAATGGTAGAGATCGGACCATTCCTCCTGGTAAGCCCCTCCACCCACACACAAAGGGAAAACGTTGTAAATAACCAAAATGTTTCCCCTTTGTGTGGGATGGGGGCATACCAGGAGCATCAAACCAAAATGAACATCTAATTATTTTCAAACTTGACACGTCTTATTATTTCGGTCAACACAGGATAGTACATGAAGATCGAATATATTGGTTCAGTCCTTACCGTACCTCCCCCACAACGGGTCAAAATTTTGATCATTATTTTTTGGACACAATTTCCAAACGAAACTTCATACAACGTACTAAGTTTCCAGCTGTACCAGTTCGATAACACTTTATTCATATTCAAGTTATTCCTTTATCGAAAAGGATAATCGAGAAAATCTTGAGTTTTTAAGTTGACATTTACTTTAAATTTCAGGATTTCAGCTGTGTAATTTCCTCTGCAATTTCCTATCAAATTCAGTACCATTTAGTACAATTATAGTAAATTTCGTATAGTTAAATTATACATTTTCAAAACAATCTCCATATTTCAACCTTAGATAACAAAAGTGATCTTTATTTCGAATTTCAGCTATGTGAGTATTCCCATTGCCAAATTTAGTACCATTATAGTATGCATTTCCAAAACCTGCTCCTTCTCACAACTACAAATTTCAGGATTTCAGGTACATTCCTCCACTCAATACCAAATTTATTACCATTTAGTACTTTTTCTAAAATTATAGTGACAATTCATCCCCATCTCCATATATCAATACCAGATACCAATAGATATCTCAATATACAAATTTCGGGATTCCAGCTCTACCCCTTCGCCCAGTACCCAATTTGGAACTTTTCGTACAAATATAGGATGCATTTCCAAACCACCGCCAAATCTCAAACACAGATACCATCAGTAATCTAAATATTAAATTTCACAGTTTTATCTTACATCACTTCACCCAATACCAAATTAAGAACCATTTAGTACTTGTCGTACAATTATAGTTCACCTTTTCGAAACCACCTCCATATGTCCAGGCTACACATGAACAGCGATCCTCATGCCAAATTTCAGATTTGAAAAACTAACTGTTTACCCAATAGCAAATTGTACGAAATACTGTACAATTTAGCACTGTAGCACACATGAACCATCAACAGGGACCCCAATACCAAAATTTCAGATTACCAGCTTCATCTGTTTACTCAAAATTCAGAAAAATTTCCAAAACCAGCACCTGACATCAACCCCATCAACCCCATCAAATCATCAACCCCCAACGAATTCAGAATTAAGTATAATGGAATTATAAGTTGTACCAAATTTTAGTAGCATTTAGTACACATATATACGAATTTTCAAATTTTTTTTACATACTCCAATCCCACAATAAAACAGTTATCTTATTTCCATATTTCAGGATACCAGCTCTATTGGTTGATCCAAATCCGAATTTTTAAAACTACCTGCATATCGCAGTCCTTCAATGCCGTAGCAATATTATTTCCAAATTTCAGCATTCCAGCTCTATCAGTTCACTTAAATCGTACCGATTGTACCAAATATAGTACCATTTAGTACTTTACGCGCACTTAAATACAAATTTCGAAAACTTCCTCCATATTCCAATCCTACTCACTGTTAATTGCAAATTTAAGGATTTCAGCTCTAACCGTTCCTCCAAATTCAAATTGTACTAAATTAGGTACAATTTAGTACTTACATGAGAACCCAGTTTCAAAACTACCTTCTTTCATCGAACCCACTCCACAATCTTGATTCCCATTCAAAGTTTCAAATTTTTAGCTGTGACCGTTCACATGGTACGATATGGTACCAATTTATAGTACATTTTAGTACGCTTCGTACACTTATAATGCGAATTTCCAAAAACCCTTTGGTACATTTATCATACACTCCATCACTGACCCTCAATCCAAATTTTTACATATACTGGTTCGTCAAAGGTTATCATATTTTGTAGCTTTTAGTACTTTTCGTACAGTTCTAGTACGCGTTTTTTTAAACCCAGCCTTATCTGACATCTTCGGACCAAGAGTACCCTCACCCAAAATTTCAAGATTATAGATTCAACCGTTCGCCTTCGTTTTTTAATCGTTAAGTCAGTCGGTCAGTCTGTCAGTCAATCACTTTACTTTTTAAGACCTATAGATTAATTCATAAACCAGACTGAGTTCGGGGCCCGAACTTCGAAAACAGTTCTTTTTCTATATTCGAAACAAATTATTTTTTTGTTACATCTGCACCATCTTCCGCTTCAAGTGTGAGAAATAAATATGGACCTCATAATTATTGAGCATTGATATAAATTATTGCAGCATGATTGTGCATGCCTTAACAAATGATGCTGCATAAAGAACATGCAGTAAATAACCCGCATGTGTTCTCAGTATGGTTCTGCGAAAAAGAGATACAAATTTGAGTATTCACATTATAAATGCTAAAACAGAATGAAAACCTAGGACCGATTTTAAAGGAGCTGTTAAAGTTAAGCACTAATGTTAAAACAGTTAGGGTGGGAATACATAAAGCGCATATTTGACTGGCTTAAGTCATCGACTGGCTTCTTCGTAGAGGAACAAAGGAGTTTTAGGTTGACTTAGTTCGATTTTGGCCCTAGGCTCATTTGGTCATTTCCGAAGAAGACAACCGATGACTTAAGCTAGCCAAATAAGCGCTTTAGGTATTCCCACCTTTAGAGTCAGTTAAGAGTCAAGCTCAGTTTTTTAAAGAAATAAAATTCTGAGTCAAATTTGGCATGGCATATAAAATTTTAATTTTTTTCTTTTGATTTCCTGCTTGTCCCTGTAGGTAATAATATATTTAAACCAAACATTAACTTCCACTTGGAAAACTGTTGCCCATGAGTAATTCTTAAAATTACATTATTTATGTTGCCACCAGATCGCTTCTTGTTGAACTGTGGGATATTCCTCTGTTTCTCTTTCTTTCCGTCTGCCTGTCAGATCATCTTTGATATTTGGTTGGATCCGATTCTTATATTCCCACTTTTTACTTTTCTCTACTTCCCTGTCATGTTGTGCCTGATGGCGCTGCATTTTGTCCGTTGTCTGCATCAATCGCAACTTCATTTTCATATCATCATTAATTTATTGATACTTCTCGCCCCAAAATGTTTAAAACATTTAATCGCTTAATGTGTATCAGCATGTTTTGGGATGCAGTTCGTTTCCACTGCCTCCTTCTTCGGTTTGAACTGCCAAACAAAGTTGGATGGATCGATCAGCAAATGTCTGGGTTGTTTGGTATGTGAATGAGTTCCCGAAACCAAAATAAAGAAAAGAAAAAGAACCAAACAATTATGACAGTCTCATTAAAATACTTAACGATTTTATATGACTCAATCGGACAGGCAAATTTTTGAAAACCAATTTGATGATTTGTTTTGAAGCAAAGGATGCAACAAATTAATTTGTGGAGATTTTTGAAAAATGAATCAATAATGATTGAGCATTTTTGATTGCAATCGTGGACATAAAATATAAAAATAAATGGAAAATATTTGGATTTTTTAAAGAATATTTTTCAAAGACTTATAAACGTGGATTTTTTTAAAAAAAATATTTTCAAGGACTTATGAACGTGGATTTTTTAAAAAATATGTTTCAAGGAATTATAAACGCGAATATTTTAAAAAATATTTTTCAAGGAATTATAAACGCGGATTTTATAAAAAATATTTTTCAAGGAATTATAAACGCGGATTTTTTAAAAAATATTTTTCAAGGAGTTATAATCGCGGATTTTTTAAAAAAATATTTTTCAAGAAATTATAATCGCGGATTTTTTAAAAAAATATTTTTTATGGACTCCAATAAACGCAAATTTTTTAAAAAATTTTTTTTAAGGACTCCAATAAACGCGGATTTTTTAAATAATATTTTTCAAGGACTCCAATAAACGTGGATTTTTTAAAGAATATTTTTAAGGACTAAAGGACCAATAAACCTGGATTATTTAAAAAATATTTTTAAGGACTAAAGGACCAATTAACCTGGATTATTTAAAAAATATTTTTAAGGACTAAAGGACCAATAAATTATTTAAAGAATATTTTTTAAGGACTAAAGGACCAATAACGTGGACTTTTTCAAAGAATAGTTTTTAAGGACTAAAAGACCAATAAACGTGGATTTTTTCAAAAATAGTTTTTAAGGACTAAAAGGACTCCAATAAACGTGGATTTTTTCAAAGAATAGTTTTTAAGGACTAAAAGGACTCCAATAAACGTGGATTTTTTCAAAGAATAGTTTTTAAGAACTAAAAGACCAATAAACGTGGATTTTTTTCAAAGAAAAGTTTTCAAGGACTAAAAGGCCAATAAACGTGGATTTTTTTCAAAGAATAGTTTTCAAGGACTGAAAGACCAATAAACGTGGATTTTTTCAAATAATAGTTTTCAAGGACTAAAAGACCAATAAACGTGGATTTTTTCAAAGAATAGTTTTTAAGAACTAAAAGACCAATAAACGTGGATTTTTTTCAAAGAAAAGTTTTCAAGGACTAAAAGGCCAATAAACGTGGATTTTTTTCAAAGCATAGTTTTCAAGGACTGAAAGACCAATAAACGTGGATTTTTTCAAATAATAGTTTCAAGGACTAAAAGACCAATAAACGTGGATTTTTTCAAAAATAGTTTTTAAGGACTAAAAGGACTCCAATAAACTTGTATTTTTTAAAAATAGTTTTTAAGGACTAAAAGGACTCCAATAAACGTGGATTTTTTAAAAATTATTTTTCAAAGACTTATAAACCTGGATTTTTAAAGAATATTTTTCAAAGACTTATAAACCTGGATTTTTTAAGAATATGTTTCAAGGACTAAAGGGCTAATAACCATTGATCATTTAAAGAATATTTTTAAGGGCTAAAGTACCAATAAACGTGGATTATTTAAAAAATATTTTTTAAGGACTAAAGGACCCATAAACGTGGATTTTTTAAAAAATATTCTTTAAGGACTAAAGGACCCATAAACGTGGATTTTTTAAAAAATATTCTTTAAGGACTAAAGGACCCATAAACGTGGATTTTTTAAAAAATATTCTTTAAGGACTAATGGACCCATAAACGTGGATTTTTTAAAAAATATTCTTTAAGGACTAAAGGACCCATAAACGTGGATTTTTTAAAAAATATTCTTTAAGGACTAAAGGACCCATAAACGTGGATTTTTTAAAAAATATTCTTTAAGGACTAAAGGACCCATAAACGTGGATTTTTTAAAAATATTTTTCAAAGACTTATAAACGTGGATTTTTTAAAAATATTTTTCAAAGACTTATAAACGTGGATTTTTTAAAAATATTTTTCAAAGACTTATAACGTGGATTTTTTAAAAATATGTTTCAAGGACTAAAGGACCAATAAACATTGATCGTTTGAAGAATATTTTTAAGGGCTAAAGTACTAATAAACGTGGATTATTTAAAAAATATTTTTTAAGGACTAAAGGACCCATAAACGTGGATTATATAAAAATATTCTTTAAGGACCTAAAGGACCCATAAACGTGGATTACTTAAAGAATATTTTTAAGGACTAACAGGCCAAGTTCAAGCAAAAAATTAGTAAGTTCTGATGGACCGAAATTTTAATGTTCTCCACCATTTGGAATAAATTTGCAAATTTTCAAAAAAAAAAAAAAAAACTTTTGAAAAATACTACTAAAGTCATAAAACATCGAATATGGAAGTTACCGTTATATTGGGGCCTATTATGGATCTGCATATATAATTTTCTGTCACAGATGGTAGTGCCCAACTACTACAAATACTACATTTGATAAAATTCCGATGCATAATGTCGCTAAGAACCCTTTGAGCAATTTTCTGTCATAGGATGGTGTGCCCATTAGGACCTTCAAATTGCAAATTTGAAACATTTCCCGCGAAAAGTGTGACAAAAATTATAAACACAAATCAGCAAAAAAAAAATCCTTAAATCCGACGGTACAGTTATATGGAGGCTACATTAAAATGTAGACCTATATAGTCCATTTTCAATACAAAAAGTCCAAAACAAACATACATCTGAGTAAAATTTTATCTACATAATTCATTTCTTTCGAAAGCTAGAGTGATCTTCACCGACGGACGGACATCGCTAAATCGACATAGAATTTTATTCCGATCAGGTGGTGGCGGAGGAATGAGAAGTTATTGATGTGAAAAGACTTGATCGCTGAGGTTGAATTCAGACTAGATTGACTCTCAACTGGAACAATGTTACAGTAAAGGGCCTCCTCAGGCCAGATTCTCCTTATACCCTCAGCCATATGGCTACAAAAGGTATATATAATTTGATTCGGCTAAAACGTGACTCAATGAAAATTAGGCTAAAATAATAGCATTTCCAGGTGTATAGCTATGCACATCGTAATAAATCTATGTTTGATTTAGACATGAGTAAACTTTATAAAAATTTTCACAAGCGGTTCGATGTCTTAGATAATACAAAAAAAAAAAAAAAAAAACATATTAAAAAATTACATTTTAGATATGGCGCCCAACGTAAATTATTTTCATAAAATACATAATCTTTTCCGTAAGCGTAAATCCGGCTTAGTTGATCTCCTTCAAATCCCACAACATCTTCTTTATGGCTGGCAATTTGTACGAAAATTTAATCAATAATTTAAATCTAAAGGAATATTAACAAAAAACAGCCTAATATTATTAATAACTTTATAACTCAAAGCACATTTAGCAATGCACAGCTCGTACAAACTCCGCCAGGGATTGGCTGGCGATCCCAAAATGAATAACAAATTTCCACGCACACTCACCGCAGGTGCAAACATATTATATGTTGCTCATTAATTAGAGCAGCAGCGGCAACAACATCGTCAGCAATGGTGCAATTGACAACAACGACGGGGGCAGTAACTATGGCAAAGTCATTGAACGGCAATCGGCATCGGTGCTGTGCAACGGCATTAATGGGCTAATAATTGTTGGTTGGATGGCTGGTTGGATGGTTTGGTTCGATGGTTATTAAACACAGAGCAACAAAACATCAAAAACAACAGCCCACAGAGAAACGAACGACACACAACGGCGAACAACATCAGAAGTCATGTCGGGCAAAACTAAACACACCATAGCGCTTGGTGTGATATTTTTGGTATTACAAATGAACAGCGCCCGCATGCTTGGCTCTTTTTTACTTTTGATATGACTGATCATAGTCAGGAGTCAAAGCTATAAAAAGATGTTTAACAAATCAATGACGACAACGACGACGACGACAACATCGGTGTGACGGAGGAGGATGGATGGTGACAATGTATTGCCGCCATCGCCATCTAGAGAATGCACACCCGTGCGAATGAGTATGCGCGCTCATGGAAGTATGAGCCATGTCTGCTTGGAGTATCAATCTGAGATCGTTTCGCTTGGTATGTGCGGATTCATTACTCTTGTCTCGTCTCGTCTCTGTGCGAACGATCGATCAATCGTTCGATCTAAATAAGGTTAAAAAGTAACAATACCTAAAAGCATAGCAAGGCACTGTAATGCTGTAAGACAAGCAACGCCATCACCACCTTCGACCACGACCACAACCATAGCCATCCAATCATCGAACCAAGCCACCATCAAACCTGAAGAATTGTACACCTTAAAGATGGTGATGGCGACAACAACGATTGATCTTTCTAATGATCACAAAAGATGGATAAACACCGCATGTCTGCCAGCCGAGAGGCCATGGAATATGGTCTCACAAAGGAAGCAGAAATCGGCCATTTGGACCGGTGTCACATGATGAGTGGGAAATTAGAACACTTGGAGAAATAATATTTTATTTCGCATGGAATTTTTAAAAAATATTTTTTATTTTAAAATTTTATTTTTCAAAGACTAACTGATCGATAATCTTGGATTTTTAAAGAATATATTTTCAGGACCAACAGACGGTTTTTTAGAGAATGTATTTTTTCAGAACCAACAGACGTGGATTTTTTAAGGAATATTTTTCAAGGATTTTTTAAGGAATATGTTTTTCAGGGACCAATAGGGTTAGATTGTTTTAAAAATATTTTTCTAGGACTAATTAAAGTGGATTTTTTAAAGAATATTTTTTTCAAGGACCAACAGAATATTTTTCAAGGACCAACAGACGTGGATTTTTTAAAAGGGTCAGAAGAAGTGGATTTTTTAAAGAATATTTTTTTCAATGATCAGAAGAAGTGGATTTTTTAAAGAAAAAAATTTTAAAAGGATCAGAAGACGTGGATTTTTTAAAGAATGTTTTTCAAGGATCAAAAGACGTGGATTTTTAAAGAATGTTTTTCAAGGATCAAAAGACGTGGATTTTTTAAAGAATGTTTTCAAGGATCAAAAGACGTGGATTTAAGAATGTTTTTCCAGGATCAAAAGACGTGGATTTTTTAAAGAATGTTTTTCAAGGATCAAAAGACGTGGATTTTTAAAGAATGTTTTTCAAGGATCAAAAGACGTGGATTTTTTAAAGAATGTTTTTCAAGGATCAAAAGACGTGGATTTTTAAAGAATGTTTTTCCAGGATCAAAAGACGTGGATTTTTTAAAGAATGTTTTTCAAGGATCAAAAGACGTGGATTTTTAAAGAATGTTTTTCAAGGATCAAAAGACGTGGATTTTTAAAGAATATTTTCAGGATTATCAAATTTTTTGGAGAATATTTTTCAAGGATTTTTTTTAGTTTTTTAGAGAATATTTTTCAAGGTTTAAATGATTTTTTAGAGAATGATTTTCAAGGTTTAAATGATTTTTTAGAAAATGTTTCTCAAGGTTTAAATGATTTTTTAGAAAATGATTTGTAGAGATTATTTTTCCAGGACCAAGAGACCAATAAAGGTTGACTTTTTGACGAATATTTTTTTTTTAATACGAACTGGCCAATAAACGTGGATTTTTAAAGAATATTTTTTAAGGACTAGCGGACCAATAAACGTAAATTTAATTTTTTTTTGGCGGGACTAACCAACCGTCGTAAGTGTATTTTTTTAAAAAACTTTTCCTTAGGACTAACAAACAAATAAACTTTGATTTTTTAAATAAAAATTTTCAAGGAGCAACATTTCAATAAACATGGATTCTTTAAAGGCTATTTTTAAAGGACAAAAAGACCAAGAAAACTGGATTTTTTTAAAGAATTTTTTCAAGGACTAACGGACTCATAAAAAATATTTTTCAAGGAATAAAAAACCAAGAATCAAAGAATTTTTTCATGGATTTTTTAAAAAATATTTTCAAGGACTTAGGGATCAATTAAAATTGAGAAAAAAATTTTTTTTGAATCCTCGTTAGTGTAAATTTTGAAAAAATAAATTTAAAAATCCACGTTTGTTGAAATTTAAAAAAAAAAATAAAAAATCCACATTTGTGAAAATCTTAAAAAAATATTTCAAAAAAATTCGCTTCCTTTCTTAAAAAAAAACCCACCTTTGTCGTAGGTTCGAAAAAATAATTTTTTTAAAAATCCACGTTTTTCCTAGGTTTAAAAAAATATTTTTTTTTAAATCCACGTTTGTCGTAGGTTTAAAAATATATTTTTTTAAAAAATCCACGGTTGTCGTAGTTTCGAAAAAAATATTTTTTTGTTGGAAAATGGGGGTAAGGTATGTTTTTTGTTATAGAAGCTATTTTTAAAATAACTTCTGGGGAGAATATCCCAGACTAAAAAAAGGGAACTGATGAGGATTGGTGGCTCCTTCCTGCCTTACCCCCTGGTAAACATTACCATCGTTCTCCACTAATAAACAAACGTTTTTATAAAAACTACAATAAAGGGATTAAGCCTGATCATTTTGCAACAACTAAATACTATGGTATCCCGAACAAACAAAGCCAACACTGTTCTAAAAATATTTGTTTAAAAAAACACGTTCGTCATAGGTTTGAAAAAATATTTAAAGAAAAAAATCCACGTTTGTCGTAGGTTAGAAAAAGTATATTTTTTAAAAAATCCACGTTAGTCATAGGTTTGAAAAAATATTTAAAGAAAAAAATCCACGTTTGTCGTAGGTTAGAAAAAGTATATTTTTTAAAAAATCCACGTTAGTCATAGGTTTGAAAAAATATTTTTTTTTTAAATCCACGTTAGTCATAGGTTTGAAAAAATATTAAAAAAAAAAATCCACGTTTGTCATAGGTTTGAAAAATATTTTTTTTAAAAAATTCACGTTTGTCAAAGGTTTGAAAAAGTATTTTTTAAAAAAAAAAATCCACGTTAGAAAAAGTATTTTTTTTTAATACTTTTCAAGGACCAACAGACCAATAAACGTAGATTTTTAATGAATTTTCAAGGATCTTTCAAGCTATAAATGTGGATTTTTATGAATATTTTGTCAAAGATCAACACAGCCACAAACTTCGATTTTTAAAGAATATTTTTTCAAAGATCAACAGAGCCAGAAACTTTGGTTTTTAAAGAAGGACAATTTCAAATTTAAAGAATGACGCACGGACCCCAAAACTTGGATTTTACTGTCCATAAAAGGTGGATTTCTAAAGAATATTTTTTCAGGGACCAAGAAAATATTAAAGGACTTACGGTCCATTCATTACACGTGGATTTTTAAAGAATATGTTTTCAATTCAATTTCAATCCATTGAACGTGGATTTTCAAAGATTATTTATTAAGGACCAATAAGAATATATTTGATAACTTTTTAAGGGGATATTTTTCTCAATGTACTTCCATGTACCTGTTAACTAATGGTGGGGGCTTACTGGGAAGCCACTACCGCAGTGAGTGTAGAGCGCATGTGTGTTTCCTCCAACAAATATTAACAGTTGCGCACCCATATGCTGTGAGCGAGCCACCGAACCAACCAAGCCATCCAGTCAATACCTCTGTGACTTGCCATGTGTGTCTGTTTTGTCTCCATGGATTTGGAGGAGGCGGTGATGATGGTAATCATTAAATGCTGGCGTTAGATATTCTACCATTTTCGTGTAGCAAAAGTGTCACCGCTGTTTACATCGGTTTCACACACACACACACACACACATACAAACAGATGTGCGATCGGGGGAGCCAACGCAGTTACAGATATTGGCTTCAAACGAAAGTATAACACACAACTTATTATGACCGTATACAGAGAGAGAGGATAAGATTTGGAAGTTGAGTTTTTTTGACAGTTTTTTCTTTGTTTAGTGTTTTGTTTTTGTTGATATTTTTTGTTGTGGTTTGGCGATAGATGTCGGCTTCTGTTTACCGATTGTGTTGGTGGCGTTGCAGAGTTACGCATTTTGGATGGATAACTGGGTGAGACTTTATCGCACCAGCAGCCGTAATGATCATGGCGGAGTGGTTGATATTTTTGGGTTGGCAAAGAGTATTTTAAACAGTGGTACTAAGGAGAGGAAATTGTTTTTTAAATTAAATAATATTAAGGATATGATATTAGCAAAATTCAGTCTTATTATTTTGATATATCCTACTTACCCATCAACTTATTACCTTCCTTTGACCCACTGTAACTCTAGCGCCTTTTGCCATTTTATCGTAGCACTGAATTGAAATGTACGAATGGTGCGACGGACGCATTGTTCGCTGTTTCGATTTTTTGGTAATCTTCATTTGTAATTCAATATAAACTTGTTATGATTTTCGTTCGAAATGTTTAACTTTTAATGTGACATTTTGACCATTTCGGTGGTTGTGTGAATTTTTTGAATTTTCACATTTCGATGCTGCTGGTCTCCTCAGTGCAGCAACCTTTATTTGGCTCGTTTGGCCGTTGATCGGTCTAATGGTCATCAATCAGTGCAAAAATAAATATAAGCAGCTGATAAAATAGACAAAACAATTGGCTGAAAAAAAAACGTAGCTGGGAAGGGTTATATTTCATAATAGGAAGGAAATATTTGCAATGCATTGGAGAAAATGCAAGGAAGAGAGAAAGTCAGGGGACAATTTGTATATTTTTTTGTATAATAAGAGAATTTCAAAAACTGGCCTTGTAGTCTAAAATAATGGAATTTTACAAAAAATTTTGTCAAGGAAAATGAAAACTCCAAAGGCAAAAATTAGATTCGCTATAGTACATATTTGTGGAATATTTTTCAGGGACCTTTAGATAAATAATCCTGGGTTTAAAGGATAATTTGTCAATATTTTATGGAAATTTTTAGAAATGTATTTTTCGAAGGATTGACAGTCTATTAATAGTCGATTTTAAAATATTTTATTGAAGGGCTAACATACCAAAAAGGGCTAACAAATCAAAAAAAAAATTAAATAATAATTATAAAGGGTAAGCTGACCAATAATGGATTTTTAATAGTTTTCAAAATATCAAGACACAAAAAATGTTATTTTCAAAATCAATATCAAAGAAAATTGTTGGTGTAAGAAATGTCCAATAATCGTGAATTTTTCCACGATTTTTGAAAATTTGTTAATCAAATCGTTGATTTTAAACTGAGTTTTAAAGAATCGACCAACAATTGCGAATTTTTAAAAATAACTCTCAAAGGACCATCTGGCCAATGATTGTTGATTTTTAAAACTACTTTTCATACGAACAGCAGTTTTGAATTTAAAAAAAAATCGTTAATGGACCAACAATTTAATAATCCAGGCTTTTTAAAAATAAATTCCAGAGGACAAAAGGAATCGTGGATTTTCAAAAATAACTTTCACAAAATCAACCGTTCATTAATCATGAAGTTTAAAAAATAACAAATCGACAAAGAATAATAGATCAAAAAAAAAAAAAAACAAATTCCAAAGGACCAACTAGGAATCGTGGATTTTTAAAAATTATTTTCAAAGGACCAACCGAGCAAAGTCGTGGATTCTTATAAATAATTTCCAAAGGATCATCTGACCAATTTTTATGGATTTTCAATGCACTTCAGCTTGTCTATACAAACTCCCAAGCCTGGCCAGTTTATCTCGTCTATATAGACTCCCAGGCCTAGTCTCCTGTATAGAGACTTCCCGCTTGTCCATAGAGACTCAATAGAGACTCCGTGGCCTGCTTCCAGCTCGTTAAAAACTCCCAGCTCCATAGCCAGCCTTGAGTTCGTCTATGGAGACTCTCTGTCATCTATGGAGACGAGTTCGTTTATGGAGACTCTCTGGCCTTAAGTTCGTCTCCAGGTGGAGTTTGAACTCTCTCGCCTTCAGCTCTACTTTAGAGACTCTCACGCCTTCAGCTTGTCTTTAGAAACTCTCCGACCTCCAGCTTGTCTATAGGGAGACTAGCTGAGCCAATCTCCATAGCTCGTTTCCAGAGAGGCTAGATGAGCCAGCCTCCAAAGCTCGTCTATAGAGACCAGCTGAGCCAGCCTCCATCTCGTCTGTAGAAAGACTAGCTGAGTCAGCCTCCAGCTCGTCTATATAGACTAGCTGACCTCCACTTCGTCTATGAAGAATCTCTGGTCTCTAGTTTGTCTATGAAGAATCTCTGGTCTCCAGTTTGTCTATGGAGTCTCTCTGGTCTCCAGTTTGTCTTTGGAGACCCTCAGACCGTTAGTTCGACTATGGAGACTCGCTGGCACTTCAGTTCGTCTATGGAGACTCTCTGACCGTCAGTTTGTCTATAGAGGCTCTCTAGCCGTCATTTCGTCTTTGGAGACTCTCTGACCGTGAGTTCGCCTAGGGATACTCTCTGACCGTCAGCTCATCTATGGATGCTCGTTGTCAATTCATCTATAGAGACTCACTGGCCGTCAGTTCGCCTATGGAAATTCTCTGGCTGTCATTTCGTCTATGGAGACTTTCTGGCCTCCAGTTCGCCTATGGAGGCTCTCCGACCTTCAGTTCTTGTATGGGGATTCAATGGCCTTCAGTTCGTCTATAGATACTTTCTGGCATCCAGTTCATTATGGGAAAGCAATGGCCTTCAGTCCGTTTTTGGAGACTCTCTGGCCTTCAGTTCATCTACTAAGACTATCTGAGCCTTCAGCTCCTCTATTGAGACTTCCTGAGTTTCAGTCGGTCTATTAAGGCCCCAGCTTAGCTACAGAGACTCGCTAGCCCTTCAGCTCGCCTATAGAGACTCTCTAGCCTAGTCTATAGAGACTCCGCGCCAGTCTTAAGCTCATCTATAGAGACCCCCGCCAGCCTCCAGCTCGTCTATAAAGTCTCGCTAGTCCATGAAGTCGCCTATACGGTTCGCTAGTCCCTCAGCTTGCCTATGTAGACTTGGCCAGCCTCCAGCCCGTCTATAAACATTCCCTGGTACAATAGAGACTCCTTCCATAAGCTTCAACTATTTTGGGACTCCTTGATTTCCAGCTCCTCTATTGAGACTAACTAAGCTGCGGTTCATTTATTGAGACTCCCTGAGCTTTAACTTATCTATAGAGTATCCTTTAGCTTTAGCTCGGCTATTGAGGCTCCCTGAGTTTCAGCTCGTCTATTTAAACTCACCGAGTTGCAGTTCATTTATTGAGACTCCCTGAGCTTCAGCTCGTCTAATAAACCCCCTTGGCCTTCAGCCCGTCTACACAGACCCGTAGGCCTTCAGCTCGTCTGTAGAGACTCCCTGAGCCTTCAGCTCGTCTATAGAGACTCCCTGAGCCTTCAGCTCGTCTATAGAGACTCCCTGAGCCTTCAGCTCGTCTATAGAGACTCCCTGAGCCTTCAGCTCGTCTATAGAGATACCCTGAGCCTTCAGCTCGTGTATAGAGTCTCCTTCAAATTTAGCTCTGCTATTGAGGCTCCCTGAGTTCCACCTCGTCAATTTAGACTCACCGAGTTGCAGTTAATTTATTGATGCTCGCTGAGTTTCAGCTCGTCTATTAAGACCCGCTGGCCTTTAGCCCGCCTACACAGACCCGTAGGCCTTCAGATCGTCTATAGATACTCCCTTTCGCTCTTCTACAGATAATCCCTTCCGCTGTTCTATAGAGCCTTTCCTTTTTTTATAGCTCTTATGTTATTATATTTTATTTATTTTCGTTGTGGTTCATGTAAATTGAAAATGTTTGTTGTTTACATCCGACTGGCCCAATTTCGTCGTAATCATCATTAAATTCTGTTAAATTTTTGAAATATTCAAATTTTCTACCCCCAAAAAATTGCCCCTTAATAAGTTGCCTTTCAATTTGGGTAAATAACAAAATTATGGAACATTTACTTAAATTCACAGCGAAAAGAAATCCTTCTCTACACCTTAAGAACTCGACGTTCATCCTACCCATTGGACAAGCAATGGGCCACAGCCAAACGGAAAAATTCCTTTTTGACGGTATCTCTTTTTGCCCGCAACGATGAGTGTATGGTTAAAATGCTTGGCTGGCCAATTGACTGGTTGGTTGGCTGGCTGGTTAGTTGAATGTTTTTTGCCTTGCGCATTTTCGGTAAGAAGTAAACAACGAAAATTGACGAAAAAATATCTTCAAAAAAAAAAAAGAAGAACACCAAATCGCAAGCGACATGCTGTGACCAAGACCTGGCCATAGCATGACATGTACAAACATTTTTTAACGAAACTTTAAAGAAACATGTGAATTGGTTGTACGTGACACGCAACAAAATGCTGCTACGATTGCTGCACACTCCCATAGACACTAAGTCCAACGTACGCAAACATATACAAGCACCTCACCTCACTTTAGGAGAAGAAAATCACTCTGGGAGTGATGGAGCTATGCATGTGGTGGACCATTCCGAAATGCAGATTGCTAAGCAAGGGTCTTCACTCAGCTGGCGAGGGGCGGCAGCAAAGGATAGCCCTCACATAGGCAAAGTGTTTGCCAAATTGTTGTTGGCAAAAAGGAATTCCGAAATGTTGCAGCACAAAGGAGCAACATCATTCACTCAGTCAGTCAGCCAGCCAGCCAGGCAGTGCAACAAGCGGTCGTCGGTCTGGTGGTTTTAACTCAATGAAATTTATTTAGTGATGTGAACAACTGACAATGTTAAGCGTGAATTTAAAGCCTCCTCTTGTTGTCGTTGTTGTTTTTGCTATAACGATTATTTAGTTTAGTTCGGTTGACTGCCAAGAATATGAACCTGTACGTGTGCAGTCGAAGGAAGCACGTAGAAGAATCATCAGATTTGTTTCATCTCTTTCAAGAATCAAACGGAGTTCTTTTTGGGTTTATATATGGGAAAGGCATAAAGGAAATCGACTGTGATTTGGTGGGATAGGAATTATAGGACCCATATCCATGGATCTAACAAAAAATATTTTTTTTAAGGACTACCAGAGACAGAAACGTGGATTTTCAACGATTTTTTTCAAGGCAAAATTTTCAACGACTGACAGGCCAATAAAGAAAGTAACACCGATTTTTGGAAGATTTTCTTGTCAAGGCCCAACTGACCATAAACGTTGATTTTCAGGACCTATTGGACAATAATTGTAGAATTTTTAAAATACTTTTCAAGGACTCTAAGAACCATAATTATCAACACTCAATCACTGTCCCCTGCCATTTAGCAATGCGTACACGGCTGATCAATTTAATCGTGCAAATAACACACGACGACGATACAATAAGTAAATATGAAATCAGCAAGCCAACATCTGCACCATCATCATCGGCATCAGAATCGCCAGCATCAAAATCACAAAAATCGTTCTTGTCTACGTCCACCACCGCCCAAAACAATCAAAAGGACCACATAATTTCCAGCGAGACGAGACCAGTAAGCCAAACCCAAGAGCCAGCATCATCTTCATGTGAATCATTGTCATTTTTTTGCGGCAAGTGTAGATGCTACAGTAGGAGCCACAGATTCCAAATCACGGTGTGGCGTAGTGGAAAACGAAGTATTTTACATTTGACTGTTAAAGGTTACATAGTTGCACACTCACCGCGAACACATCAACTACACCCCAACCCCCGCCGCAGCCACTATCACAGGCCCCACCACGATTACTGCTATCAGCATTGCAAACGTCAATCATCAGACAGTGGGTGAAATGGACAGTTTTTGCGGATGTCTCAAAAGACGAGCTAAAACTCGAGCTCGAGCTAGATGAGCTGAAACGCCAGGGAGTCCCGATAGACGTCTCAATAGAAGAGCTGAAGGCTAAGGGGTCTCAATAGACGAGCTGAAGCTCAGGGAGTCTCAATAGAAAAGCTGAAAAGCCAGAGAGTCTCGATAGGCGAGCTGAAGGCTCAGGAAGCCTATATAGACGAGCTTAAGGCTCAGGGAATCTCCATAGACTAGCTGAATCTCAAGGAGTCTCCATAGACGAGATGAAGGGTCTGGGAGTCTCTAAAAACGAGCTGCAGCTCCGGGAGTCTCAATAGACAAGTTGCAGCTCAGGGTGTCTCAATAAACGAGCTGCAGCTTAGGGTGTCTCAACAGATGAACTGAAGGCTCGGGGAGTCTCTATAGACTAGCTGAATCTCAAGGAGTCTCCATAGACGAGATGAAGGGCCAGGGTGTCTCAATAGACGAGCTGAAGCTCAGAGAGTCTCAATAGACTCGATGAAGGCTCAGGGAGTCTCTATAGAAGAGCATAAAAGCCCGGGAGTATCTAGAGGAGAGCTGAAGTCTCAGGGAGTCTCAATAAATGAGCTGAGGTCCAGGGAGTTTCAATAGAGGACCACGGAGCCTCAGTAGACGAGCTGCAGCTCAGGGAGTCTCAATGCTCGAGCTGATGGATCAGGGAGTCACGAATCTTAATAAACAAGCTGAAGTTCAACGAATCTCAATAGACGAGCTGAAGGCTCACGATGTCTCTCTAGACGAGCTGGTGGCCAGGAAGTCCCAATAGACGAGCTGGTGGGCCAGGGCGTCTTTATAGACGAGCTGGTGGGCCAGAGAGTCTTTATAGACGAGCTGGTGAGCCAGAGAGTCTTCATAGACGAGCTGGTGGGCCAGGGCGTCTTTATAGACGAGCTGGTGGGCCAGAGAGTCTCTACAGACGAGCTTGTGGGCCAGAGAGTCCCTACAAACGAGCTGGTGGCTCAGGGAGTCTCTATAGACGAGCTGGTGGCTCAGGGAGTCTCTATAGACGAGCTGGTGGGCCAGGGAGTCTTTATAGACGAGCTAGTGGGTCAGAGAGTCTCTACAGACGAGCTGGTGGGCCAGAGAGTCTCTATAGACGAGCTGGTGGGCCAGAGAGTCTCTACAGACGAGCTGGTGGGCCAGAGAGTCTCTACAGACGAGCTTGTGAGCCAGAGAGTCCCTACAGACGAGCTGGTGGCTCAGGGAGTCTCTATAGACGAGCTGGTGGCTCAGGGAGTCTCTATAGACGAGCTAGTGGCTCAGGGAGTCTCTATAGACGAGCTAGTGGCTCAGGGAGTCTCTATAGACGAGCTGGTGGGCCAGGGAGTCTTTATAGACGAGCTGATGGCTCAGGGAGTCTCTATAGACGACTACAGTTCTGAGTGTCCCAATAAACAAGCCGAATCTCAGGGAGTATCTGCAGTAGAGCTGAAGATCAGGAAGTCAATTAGACGAGCTGAGGCTCATAGAGACTCAATAGACGTGGTGTGGGTTCAGCGAGTCTCTTTGGAGAGTTAAGGAGCTGATGGGTCAACGAGCCTTTATAGAGGAGCTGAAGAGTCAGCGAGCCTCTATAAAGGATCTGACGAGTCAGTAAACAGCCATAGAGGTGCTGACGAGTTAGTGAATCTCTATAGAGAATATGATGAGTCAGTGAACCTCTATAGTCGAGCTGAAGTGAGTCACTACAGAGGAGCTGACGAGTCAGTGAGTCTTTATAGTAGAGCTAATAGATCAGCTAGTCTCTATAGATGAGCTGATGGGTCAGCGAGCCTCTATAGAGAAGTTGATGGGTTTGCGATCCTCTGTATCGAATATATTTGGATTAGCTGATATATTAGGCAGTTGCCGGACAGCGTGTCCTTATCTTTCCCCCACTGTGCCGTGTCAACTTTATAAATAACCTAAGAGCTCACACAATGTACGTAAGTAATAATGAAGAACAAAGTGGAGAGTTCTTGGCGAAGAAAAAAAAAAACGGCGAAACAATCAACCAAAAGGATAATCCTGAAAGGCACGCAGCATCAACCAACAACAACAACAACCATCATCGACACCAACAACATCGTTGGGGGGGGGCAACAACACTAGTTGCTTCTGCTTATCACTATGTTAACATCTGAATGATGTTGTTGTTGTTTTAAGAGCTTTCATTGGATTATTGTTACTGTTGTTGTTGTAGTCGTCGTCTTCTTCTTCTTCGTCCTCTGGAATGTGGCCAACAAGTACACAAAATATTTTTCACAGTAACCAAATGTTGATCGAGCGTGTGGTTCAGTGCAGGGCGGGAAAGGTACGGCATGCCTTTTCTTCTTTGGATTTCTTAGCTGGATCTGACAATTCTAAAGAAGATTAAAAACACAGAAAGATGAGTGCGAAACAGAGCAGCCGAAAGGGGGTCTTTCTGGCAGGGAAAACTCAAACCCTATTGGCCATTACATTCATATCATACTTTATGAAAATTGCGCTAATTTAGGTTGATTTGTAAATCGCCAAGGAATGTATCGGACCACTTGAAGGATTATCGCCAGCGGCAGACAAAGGGAAGCGACCAACTAAAAAAAAAACTGCAATTCCCACAAGTGTTGTTTTTAACAGCCAACAATCATTGGTGGGCAAGGACACATGACTATAAACTCCAGTATCCTTTATGCTCCATCTGCAGCCATGCCTTCCCAAATGGAGTCTTATCAAATGTGCCAACTACGTGCCTCAGTGCAACATGTTGCAATGTCGCGTAAATTCAATCAACTCAATAACCACTTCACATGTTGGTATTCCAACCAGCCGGAGTCGCATTGCATTTCGCATCCTCACATCCCACGAACAACCTGCATTTGGCAGGCTCATCATTCCTTTACTTGGCTCAAAACTAAATTGAATGAATTCCTTTTGCAGTTAAACATCAGACCAAAGCAGTGGCCGTATGTTTTTGGCTAATATTCACATTTAGTTGTTGTTAACGTCACTGACGCTTGGTAGTGGCTTTGATTTGCGAGTTGTCCAGGGAGAAGTAATCGTCGCTTTTTTTGCCCACTGCAACAATTGGCGCTTAGTTGGCCACCATATTTGTCCATTTCTAGGTGACACTTTTTTGTGTTGAGTCACAGCCTTCATCGTCACGACGACGAAGGCGAAGACCAGTCACAAAGACTTCAGAGTCACATAATCAATTTACACCAACCAAAAAAGTCTCATGATTACCTGTGAATGTTGTCAACTGTTCGAATTCGATTTGGTGTTATTGGTAGGCCAACATCTAACACCCTCTTCACACCTGTCCCGTTAGTTAGTTGTTCTTTTTTTAGACGAAGAGCGAAAAATGTGATCAACTCTAGTGTGGATTAAAAATGAAATACCTGATTGTCGTAAAGCAAGGTATTGGGATCGATTGCAACGAATAACTAATACTCTACGAAGAGTGTCCGGAGAGGTGATCAGAAGACCAAAAAGCCAAGAAGGCTTTATGAGGATAAATACATCATCCTTTCAGCATTGAATGAGCGTGGAAGAAAGTTATTACAGACGAGCGAAACCTTATAGACGAGCTGAGGAGCTTATGGCTCAGCGAGCCTCCATAGAGGAGCTAAGGGGTCAGCGAGTCTATACAGAGGAGCTGAGGGGTCAGCGAGTCTCTATAGACGAGCTGAGTGGTCAGCAAGTCTCTATAGACGAGTTGAGGGGCCAGCAAGTCTCTATAGACGAGCTGAGGGATCAGCGAGTCTCTATAGACGAGCTGAGGGTTCAGCGAGTCTCCATAGAGGAGCTGAGGGATCAGCGAGTCTCTATAGACGAGCTGAGGGTTCAGCGAGTCTCCATAGAGGAGCTGAGGGGTCAGCGAGTCTCTATAGAGGAGCTGAGGGGTCAGCGAGTCTCTATAGAGGAGCTGAGGGGTCAGCGAGTCTCTATAGAGAAGCTGATTGGTCAGGGAATCTCTATAGAGGAGCTGAGGGGTCAGCGAGTCTCTATAGAGGAGCTGAGGGGTCAGCGAGTCTCTATAGAGGAGCTGAGGGGTCAGCGAGTCTCTATAGAGGAGCTGAGGGGTCAGCGAGTCTCTATAGAGGAGCTGAGGGGTCAGCGAGTCTCTATAGAGGAGCTGAGGGGTCAGCGAGTCTCTATAGAGGAGCTGAGGGGTCAGCGATTCTCTATAGAGGAGCAGAGGGGTCAGCGAGTCTCTTTAGAGGAGCTGAGGGGTCAGCGAGTCTCTATAGAGGAGCTGAGGGGTTAGCGAGTCTCTATAGAGGAGCTGAGGGGTCAGCGAGTCTCTATAGAGGAGCTGAGGGGGTCAGCGAGTCTCCATAGAGGAGCTGAGGGGTCAGCGAGTCTCTATAGAGGAGCTGAGGGGTCAGCGAGTCTCTATAGAGGAGCTGAGGGGTCAGCGAGTCTCTATAGAGGAGCTGAGGGGTCAGCGTCTCTATAGAGGAGCTGAGGGGTCAATGACTCTTTAAAGAAGGGCTGAGGGATCAGTGAATCTCTATGGAGGAGCTGAGGGTTCAGCGAGTCTCCATAGAGGAGCTGATGGGTCAGCGAGTCTCTATAGAGGAGCTGAGGGGTCAGCGAGTCTCTATAGAGGAGCTGAGGGGTCAGCGAGTCTCTATAGAGGAGCTGAGGGGTCAGCGAGTCTCTATAGAGGAGCTGAGGGGTCAGCGAGTCTCTATAGAGGAGCTGAGGGGTCAGCGAGTCTCTATAGAGGAGCTGAGGGGTCAGCGAGTCTCTATACAGGAGCTGAGGGGTCAGCGAGTCTCTATAGAGGCGCTGAGGGGTCAATGAGTCTCTATAGAAGAGCTGAGGAATCAGTGAGTCTCTACGGAAGAACTGAGGGATCTGTGAGAAGAGCTGAGGGATCAACGAGTCTCTATAGAAGAGATTAAACTCTATAAACGAGCAAAACATCAGATGGTCTCCATAGACTTACTGAGGCCGGTGAGTCATTGTAGACGATCTGGTGGGCCAGTGAGTCGTTGTAGGCGAGCTGGTGGGCCAATAATTTGTTACAGACGAGCTGGTGGGGCAGGTGTTCCATAGAGAATAGCTGGTGGGCCAGTAACTCCATAGAGAATAGCTGGTGGGGCTGCGATACCATAGAGAATAGCTGGTGGGTCAGCGAAACCATTGAGAATAGCTGGTGGGCCAGCTATATTCTCCATAGAGAATAGCTGGTGGGCCAGTGATTCCATAGAAAAGAGCTGATGAGCCAGAGAACAGAGAAGAGCCGGTGTGCCAGCGATTTGATAGAGAAGAGCTGGTAGGTCTGCGATGCTGTATAGAAGAGCTGTTGGGTCAGCGATGCGGTATAGAAGAGCTTGTGGGCCAGGGATTCGACAGAGAAGAGCTAGTGGGCCAGCGATTCGATAAAGAAGAACTGGTGGGCGATTCGACATAGAAGAGCTGGCGGTGGATTCGAAATAGAATAGCTGATGGGTCAGCGATTCGATAGAGAGTAGCTAGTGAGTCAGCGATTCGATAGAGAAGATCTGGTGGGCCAGCAACTCCATACAGAATAGCTGGTGGGGCAGCGACTCCATAGAGAATAGCTGGTGGGCCAATGATTCCATAGAGACAAGCCGGTGAGCCAGGGACTCGACAGAGAAGAGCTGATGGGCCAGGAATTCGACAGAGAAGAACTGGTGAGCCAGCGATTCGATAAAGAAGAGCTGGTAGGCCAGCGATTCGATATAGAAGAACTGGAGGGCCAGCGATTTGATATGGAAGAGCTGGTAGGTAAGCGTTTTAATATAGAAGAGGTGGTAGGTCAGCGTTTCGATATAGAATAGCTGGTGAGCCAGCTGGTTGGCCAGTGATTCGATATAGAATAGCTGGTGGGCCAGCGATTCGATATAGGATAGCTGGTGGGACAGCGATTCGATATAGTAGAGCTGGTGGCCCAAGGATTCGATAAAGAAGAGCTGACAGCCCAGGCATTCGATACAGAAGAGCTGTTGCGCCAGCGAATCACTGACCTCAACATGTGAAAAATGATGCTAAACCTTCAAAATGCCTTCCGAGCTAATTTCGTTGCGTACCTTCCGCCTAGCTTAACATAATCTCTTTATCTCGAAGGCAGCTATAAACGATCTACTGGAAAGGAGTCACATACTAACTGGCGTAAAACATCTTAATCCAGCAACACAACATCATCTCTGCCACACAGTGTCAATCAAACTAATAAATGTAAGTTTGTTGCAACGACAAGAGCCATAAAAAAGAAGGAACAACCACATTCGACAACCATAGTAGACATGCATAGCTGTTGATGATGCCAGCAACTGCTGTTGGCTGATTATCCAACCAACCAGCCTGTCAGCCGGGAAAAACAATGCGTGTCTTACCGACTGATGTGTAAATTTTTCACTAATGTTTCTTTGCGCGTTTTTTGTTTTCGCCTCATTTGCTCTCCAACAACTTTCCAAAAATAGTAATCTGGCATTAGTCCACCAAGTTTGGGTTTTTTCTTTGGACGTTACATTTTACAGCCAGCTAGAAAAAAAGAAGGAATATCCATCATCAACATTGTCATCATCGTCATACAGTTAACTAGCTTGCCATAAGCCAGATGCATGATCTGTTGTTATCCGTGGGCCAGACCAAGCGCACAAAAAAATCGTCGAACATGTAATGAGAATTAATTGAGACATTAAGAAAAATACCAAAAATCATTCATCAATTAATCCTCCAGCCAAGATTTATGGCGAATTAAAGCGAATTCGCAGTTTGCTGACAACTTCGAATAGACTGTTGTCAAAAGGTAGTCAAGTTTAATTAGGATTCGTTTCCCATGATTTGATCTAGTTTTGCAAAAAGCGAAGAATTGCAACAGATAAAGGTGGACAGCCGGTTATATTGATGGCGGCATCAATGGGTTATAGGGGAGGTTAAGGCTGAGGGGTCAAGAAATCTTCACAGAGGAGTTAATGGGTAGGGGAGACGAGTCGAGTTCGGCTCAGCGAGTCTCTATAGGCGAGCTGATGGCTCAGCGAGTCTCTATAGGCGAGCTGATGGCTCAGCGAGTCTCTATAGGCGAGCGATTCGATATAGAAGAGCTGGTGGGCCAGCGATTCGATATAGAAGAGCTGGTGGGCCAGCGATTCGATATAGAATAGCTGGTGGGCCAGCGATTCGATAGAGAAGAGCCGATGGCTCAGCGAGTCTCTATAGGCGAGCTGATGGTTTAGCGAGTCTCTACAAGCAAGCTCAGGGATTCTCTGTAGGCAAACTGTTGGCTCAACGAGTCTCTGTGGGCGAGCTAGCGATCGGACGCAGAAAAACTGTTGAGCGATTCGATATGAATGGTTCGATATAGAATAGCTGGTGGTCCAGCGATTCATTTAGAAGAGATGGTGGGCCTGCGATTCGATTAAGAAGAGCTGTGGGCCAGCGATTCTTTAGAGGAGAGACGGTGGGCCGGCGATTCGATATAGAATAGCTGGTGGGCCAGCGATTCGATATAGAATAGCTGGTGGGCCAGCGATTCGATATAGAATAGCTGGTGGGCCAGTGATTCGATATAGAAGAGCTGGTGGGCCAGTGATTCGATATAGAAGAGCTGGTGGGCAGCGATTCGATATAGATGAGCTGGTGGGCCAGCGATTCGATATAGAATAGCTGGTGGGCCAGCGATTCGATATAGAATAGCTGGTGGCCCAGCGATTCGATATAGAAGTTGGCGGGCTGATGGCCAGCGAGTCTATATAGACGAGTTGATGGCTCTTGAGTCTCTATAGACGAGCTGATGGCTCTGCGAGTCTCTATAGTCGAGCTGATGGCTCTGCGAGTCTCTATAGTCGAGCTGATGGCTCTGCGAGTCTCTATAGACGAGCTGATGGCTCTCCGAGTCTCTATAGGCGAGCTGATGGCTCTGCGAGTCTCTATAGTCGAGCTGATGGCCCTGCGAGTCTCTATAGACGAGCTGATGGCTCTCCGAGTCTCTATAAGCGAGGTGATAGCTCAGTGAGTCTCTATAGGCGAGCTGATGGCTCAGGGAGTCTCTATAGGTGAGCTGATGCCCAGGGAGCCTCTAAAGGCGAGCTGATGGCTCAGCGAGTCTCTATAGGCAAGCTGATGGCTCAGCGAGTCTCTATAGGCAAGCTGATGGCTCAGCGAGTCTCTATAGACGAGATGATGGCTCAGCGAGTATCTATAGGCGAGTTGATGGGTCAACGAGTTTTTATAGGACAGATATGAATGGTCCGTTATAGAAGAGCAGGTGGGCCAGCGATTCGATGTAGAGGAGCTGATGGTGGGCCAGAGATTCGATGTAGAGGAGCTGGTGGTGGGCCAGCTATCCGATATAGAATAGGTGGTGGTGGGCCAGCTATCCGATATAGAATAGGTGGTGGTGGGCCAGCTATCCGATATAGAAGAGCTGGTAGGCCAGTAATTCGATGGATAGAAGAGTTGGTGGCTCTGCGAGTCTCTGTAGATAAACTGATGGCTTAGCGAGTCCGTAGGTAAAGACTCGCTGAATTGTGATCGTGGCTTCATAGACATCTATGAAGTTTTTTGCCTCGTCTCATAGACATCTATGAAGGGTCAGCGTGACTTCACAGACTCGTAGACGGGTCGAAGGGTCTGCATAGACTCACTGACTAGTTACCGTCATGTATATCTAGCTTCGCAAACTAACTGACGGATCAGCATGACATCTACGAAGGCTTTGCATCGCCAGGATGTCTTTCTGAAGGCTGGGTGGGACATTCATTTTTAGAGAAAGTGAAGTCTGGATCAAGAGAGCGTATTAAGAGTCCTTAATACGACTTCTATGTTACCTCAAACGGGTTTCTATTCATAGATCATCCAGTCAATGGGTTTCTATTCAGAGAAGACCTCGGAGAACTTTCTATCCCTAGAACACATCCCAACATTTCATTTTGAGACTCCCATAAAAATTGATATGAATCACAAATAAATCAGAAAAAAATCTGTCTCAGTCGCCGTTTTTGCACACTGCTACAAATTGGCTCGAACAGTTAACGCCACTGATTTGGCTACTCAGCTTAGCTTCAATGCAGAACTTCGGTCTTATTAGCCATTTACAATCGTTTGTTTGTTGTTGCTGCTACTCAGAGTGTGTTTTCATTTGAGCTTAACTGTCGTTTAAGCCAATGTCTTTTTTTCGTTCATTTTGGCTGTCCATCTGTGGGACTGACTGACGGTTGCGCTCGGTATTTTGTTTTTGCTTTTGCCGATACATTCGTACTCAAATTTGGGTCATATTTCGGCGTTTTGTTTTAAGTGCGAGCGTACGCACTGTTCGATGTGTGGGAAAATTCTTAAGGGTTTTTTATTTCATCTTCAGTCCGTTTTTGTTGTTAGTGTTTTAAACGCGTTTTCGGTACGTCAACGTTTTGCTTCTTCTTCTTCTGCTTCTTCTTGGTCAGCTTTGCTACATATGGTGCTGGTTGCCTTCTCGTATTTGGCCTTTTTGTTTGGTTTCTTTGGTTGGATCTGCGTAATTTTCGATAATTTGTGAAATGAATTTTATTAATTTTGTGTTAAATGTCCGCTCGGTGTCGAATACAATTTCACAAGGTTAGCATTTAGTTGGAACTTTTCGTTGAAACGAAATATGAGTCATATGGTGGCTCGGTGGCTGGCATTCCTGGTGGGATAGAGAGACACACACCCGTGTGAGCTTGCCGACTGACCGCAAGTTACATTTTATTTGGAATTGTTACAATTATGACAAAGTTTTTTTTTGTTTATGGCTAAATGCTGTCTTAAATAAAATAAAAATTAACTGCCTAGTTAGCGGAAGGATCAAAGATAAGATGCAACTTTCAATTTTTGTACCATGCCATTCCAGCGAACTTGTAACTGCATTCTTCGGTGCCACATGAAACGAAAATGAAAGGCATCATTTAAATGAATCGAAGACAAGTAAGTTTTGCAGTTACTAAGATTAACATTTTCGTACTCTATAAGAAAGGAAGATATTATTTGTTTCATATGCCTCTTGAAGATTAGTAGTTCCTCCAGTTTTTGTTGCCAATTCGGAGTCTTTTATTACTCTAGGAATCATATTTTACATCAAATGGGGGATAATTTTTTCTAAGAATTATTTAAAGTAGCGGAATCACCTGACTACTGCTCACTTATTGTAGATCAACAAAGTTATTAAATTGACCACATAACCATTGGGCGCCACTTTTACCCAGCTTGAGAAAATCGGAGATTTCTTATGATTAACCATAAATTTTCAAATCCAATCATCATCGCCAAAGATACTCCTAAATTCCAGCTGGTTATTACGATTCATAACAGGATTTAGCCTCACAGGATTTAGGGCGAAGAACGGATGTAATGAGGACTATTTCTTTTGTTATGAAATTTCTTACCCGATTGACAGTGAACTTTAAAACTAAATTCAATTTCAAACACTTTTGCAATATCCATATTCCTGTCAGCATAAAATTCTGTGTCGATGTCCGCCCGTTTATCCGTCTGTGGAAATCACTCTAGCTTCCGAATGAAATGAAAAAGGTTGATAAAATTTTATTCAAATGTATATTATATCTGCAGGTAGGGGCTCCATATAATGGTACTTCCCAATTTTCGGTATTTGGAAGAAAATTGTCTGTGCAAGTCCACGTCTTCGTATAGCCCTCATATAACGGTACCTCCCTTTTTCGGTATTTTAATGATTTTAGCGAAATTATTCACCATAGTTTTTTTTCAAATTCGGTATTTGAAGTTCGTCATGGATACTACAGCCTAGGACGGAAAATTGTCTGTGCAGGTCCACGTCTTCGTTTAGCTCTCATATAACAACACCTCGCGAAATTCGGTATTTAGATGATTTTAGCGATATTATTAATCGGAATTGTTTCAAATTTCGTAGTTGAAGTTCGTCATAGATACTACAGCCTAGGACGGAAAATTGTCTGTGCAGGTCCACGTCTTCGTTTAGCCCTCATATAACGACACCTCTCGAAATTCGATATATTATATGATTTTAGCGACATTATTAATCGGAATTGTTTCAGATTTCGCATTTGAAGTTCGGAATCGGTACTGTCAAACTTTTTTTCCATAATGCCGGAAAAAGTGTTTAGATTGAAAAAAAACTTGATTTCAGCTGATTCTACTAGTGTTTCAAAATGTCACCTTAACCTTTGAAATACGACAAATCTGAAGGTACCTTTATATGGGAGATATACCAAATAGTGAATATTTTTAGAAATTTATTTTCAGGAAGGTATTAATTGTATGCAGGATCCCAGAATTTCAAACTACATCAAAAGCTGTTGAACTGTTTTCACCAAAATTTTGAAAAGTCCTTCAAATCGGGGGTAGGGTTCTGTGGGAGCTATATCGAAAACATTTTTAATCTAGGCAAAACGTGAAAAAAGAGTCCGATTGTCTTTTAATTACACACATCGCAATATTTCTACTAAAATAAGATCTGGTGTGAAGATGGGATCTATCGGTCTTCTACTTCTGGTACCATCCCCACAACCGGTCAACATTTTGAATAATAATAAAGGGTGAATTAAGAATCTAATTCTCCGCAAATTTCAGTAATCGCAGTACTTTTTTGAACACAAGATCTGTCGGGAAGATGGAATATATCGGTTTACTTCTTCTGGTACCACACACCACCCCCCAAACGGGTTAAAATTATGAATAATTATGTCTCTCATAAATTGTGAAATTAAAGTCCGAATTTCACACATCTCAATATTATTAATTAGACACGATCTGATGTAAAGTTTGGATATATCAGATAACTACTTCCGGTAACTCTCCCATAAGGGGACAACATTTTGAATAACCCAAACTCTTGTAAATCCGTCCATATGTTCGTCTGTTGTAACCACGCTAGAGTCAAAACGAATTAAGATAAGAAGCTAAAATTTTGCACAGATCAGTCTCTTGTGTGCAGGCAGGTCAGGTTTGAAGATGGGATCTATCGGTCTACTTCTTCTGGTACCATCCCCACAACGGGTCAAAATTTTGAATAATAATAAAAGGTGAATTAATCATCTAATTCTCCCCAAATTTCACTAATCGCAGTACTTCTTTGAACACAACATCTGTCGGGAAGATGGGATATATCGGTTTACTTCTTCTGGTACCATCCCCAACGGGTCAAATTTATGAATAATTATGTCTCTCATAAAGTGTGAAATTAAAGTCCGATTATCTTCGAATTTTACGCATCTCAATATTTTTACTTAGACACGATCTGGCATAAAGATGGGATATATCAGATAACTACTTCCAGTACCACCCACAAAGGGTCAAAATTTTGAATAACCCAAACTCTTATAAATCCGTCAATCTGTTCGTCTGTTGTTACCACGCTAGAGTCAAAACGAATTAAGATAAGAAGCTTAAATTTTGCACATATCAGTCTTTTGTGTGCAGGCAGGTCAAGTTTGAAGATGGGCTATACCAGTCTACCATATCGTATAGCCTCCTTATGATACCTCCGATATTCAGATTTTTCATGATTTTAGAAAAATTTTTAAATCGAATTGTCTGAAATTCTACACAAGGAGTTATTTGTTAGTAGTTTTTCCCCAGAAAGAAAATTGTCTATATAGGTGCCGGATATCATATATCCTCCATATAACGGTACCTCCCGGTATTCGGTATTTTGATGATTGTAGTCAAAATTTTCAATGGAATTTTCTGAAAATTCACACTAAGAGTTCCTTCTGAGTACTTTACCCCCTGTCTATATAGGTACACGATATCGTATAGCCCCCATATAACGATATCTCCCTATATTCGGTATTTTGACCCCATAAAGTATATATATTCATAATCAGCATAAAATTCTAAGTCGATTTAACGATGTCCGTCTGTCTGTCCGTCTGTCTGTTGAAATCACGATACAGCCCACATTATTTGACGTAGAGCGCCAAAATTTAGCAGAGCAATTTGTATTGTGTCTAGGATGGTTGGTATTGGAAATGAGATATATCGGTCCACGTTCTGGTATAGCCCCCCTCCCGATATTCGGCATTTTGATGATTTATGAAATATTTTTTCACGGATTTGTCAGAAAATTGGCATTTGTAGGTCATAACGGATCCCTGTGCGTGTGGCAAAACATTACATGCTTAGGTCCACGTTTTGGTATAGTGCCCATATAAAGGTACCTCCCGATATTCAGTATTTTAATTTTTTTGCCACATTTTTTCACGGATTTGTCTAAAAATTGGTATTTGGGAGTCATAATGGGTCCTAGTTCGTGTGGCGAAACATTGTAATTATAGGTCCACGTTTTGGTGTAGCCCCCCTATAACGGTAGCTCCCGATATTCGGCATTCTAATGGTTTTTGCCACATTTCTTCTTATGTTTCCTTTACTCTAAGGTGGAGGGTCTTAAAAGTTTGGCCCGCCCGAACTTAGCATTTTTTTTACTTGTTGAAAATCGTCTACATATAGCCCACATATAATGGTATCTCCCCTTATTCGGTATTTTAATGAAATTAGCAACATTATTCAACGGAATTGTTTCAAATTTCGTATTTGAAATACAAATCGGTACTACAGCCACACGTTATGCCAATGTATATGACAAAAAATAGCCATTGGCAAAAGGTGTACATCTGTCGGCAAATCCGACTGTTACTTCGATACATTTCTTCCATTCCATGGGTAATTGGTTAAATTTCATTTGAATTTCGAATTATTCCATTTGAGATTCAAATTATATGATTTCGAATTAAAAATGGAAAAAATTTAAATTTTCGATTCGAAATGGGTCAAAATAAACGACAATGTACCATACTTTCAAAATTGAACATTTAAAAACCTCAAACAAAAAAATACAACAAATAATTCAGAACAGTTATGGTGCAAGTACATACGAAGCTTGAAGCAATGGCTAGGCATATTAATGTCAAACTATAATGGAAAACGACGGCAGGATTCTAGTGCGGCTGTGTAATTCCTTTATGAAATGTCACAAAATATGCCTAGCCATGACTTCAAGCTTCTAATGTACTTGTACCCTTATCCACTCACGATGTATGAAATTAGATTTGACAAATCATCAAATGAATGAAAGTCATTTTGACATTTTATTGTGAAATACAGGCGAAAAAACTGTCAGTTTCAATATCAGAAAAAAAACACACACACACACACGTGGACTCCAATACAAAACGAATTCAATTTCGGCTCACATTAAATGGTAACATTTTTCTGCCTTCAAACAGATGTTGCCACCGGAGGTTGATCGTCGAAATTTGGTGACAACGACAAATGCCAATGGTGGCGATGGCAATGACAACATCCGCGATTATGGCAACATGCAGCGCTCATGATCTCAAAGAGACAATGGAGATAATAATGGTATTGTTTGTTGTTGTGGCTGCGGCTGTTACGATCGATAACTTTCGATCACTGATCAGTTTTGACGATGGTGATGGTGATAATGCTGATGGCGTTATGGGCTGATGACAACAATCCATGGATAATGATGGACCGACGTCGCATCATTTGGCTAATGCCATTATTTTCGTTTTGTTTCCATTTGTAATTAACTTAAGTTGGCGTTTTGTAGATTTAACAACGGCAACAACAACGAAATCATTTAAACTTATAAAAACTTCAAATATCAAATAATCCGTTTTCTTGGTTTTCGTTTTTGTTTTTTTTTTTTTTTCAGCTTTAATACGGAAGCCATAAATTAATGATACGTCAGCCTAAATGTTATTGATTTTGTAAGATTTTTTTTCGTCTGTGCTTTGGGGATAAGCTTTTGTCGGCTATCTTTTGTCTGTCTATCTGTACATATGTTTCTTTATTGGGTGGAAAAATCTACAACCTAATTATGGACTTAACAAAAAAGCGAGGAGGCACTAATCCACATTGGTTTTTTTCAATAACATTCCAAATCTCAAAAGCCAATATTATGATCGAAATGGAATTACATTTTTTACAAAGCTGACAGTTGTGTGTAAATATTTTGCAAAATAGTCATCAGCCTTAAAACCTCAGACACGACCGTATAAAAAAATAATTTGAGCTATGTAAGACCATTCCAAAATTATGTTATCAAATATTTTATTAAAAAATATTGTCGGATATTTTCCAGAAAATGAATAGTTTAATTTTCTTTTTATTCTTTAATTACATCTTTCTAAATTTTCTACAACATTTTCATAGATCACTCCAAACATGTTGGATGCAATTCGAGTACTTTATGTAATTTTCGTTACTAACGCAGAAATCTATAGTGAATTGTCATAAATATGGCCCGCAAATTGTTCCCAACGGACCACAGCGGACAGCAATCTTCCGAATATTGTCGCTGAATCCTACTACAAATATCTCAAATTTTTCAAAACAAATAAACGCGGTGATAATTTTGACAGGTCAAATATTTTTATGCCCACCACCTTGAGAAAACTTAAAGAATTTTGGAATCATTTTATTTACGGTTAATCAAGCAGAATTGAAATATACATTTTTGGCGTCAATAATCCTGGAACCTTAAGAATAATCGTTGATTTTTATCCCCTCAGCCATATGACTAGAGGGGTACAGGGTTGCCCATATTCGATGGACCCATCTGGCAACGCCATAACTTTTGACAGAGATGTCACATCGCTTAATGACATACCGCGTTTGAAGCGTCAGTCCAAGCAGATTTTTACCATGAACCAATACACGCCACGCGAGCGCTCTGAAATAGTTGAAATTTACATTCAACAGAAGAAGTCAATTGTGAAAACTGAACGTGCTTTTAAAACATTAAAAAATGTGAGAAGTGCGCCTTCTAAGAACACCATTAAGCGTTTATACGAAAAATTTTCGACTGGTAAGGCTCTTTCCGAAGAGGCCATATAAAAGTCGACAAAGGCGATCGGCCGAGAATATCGCTGCCGTACGAGCCAGTGTTGATAGGTCCCCAAGAACATCCCAAAAACGCCGTTCTCAGCAGTTGGGCATGGCTCGGTCCACTTTACAACGGATTATTCGCATTGATTTGCATTTGTTCCCGTACAAAATTCAATTGACGCAAAGAATGTTGACTGCGGACAAGCCTCGTCGATTGGAATGGGCCCAAAGAGTCATCGAAATGGCCGAAGATGACGAGCAATTTTGGAACAAAATTATCATGTCCGATGAAGCCCATTTCACATTGAATGGGACCGTAAATAAGCAAAATTGCCGTTTTTACGCCACTGAAAATCCTCAGGAGATTCAAGAAGTGCCTCTTCATGACGAAAAAGTCACTGTTTGGTGCGGCGTTAATGCGAAAACGGTCATTGGGCCGTTTTTCATCCAAAATGAAAATGACCATGCTGTTACCATCAATCAGGAACGTTATCGCGACATGATGACCAATTTTGTGATGCCAATTATTCGTCGAAAGCGTATGAGGCAGTTCTGGTTTCAACAAGACGGCGCTCCACCGCACACAAGTCGCATAACAATCGATTTTCTGAAGAATTTGTTTCATGGGTCCGTCGAATATGGGCAACCCTGTGTATATCATTTGATACGGTCAAAAAGTGCCTAGTCGAAATAACGGTTTTAAGTCTCTTTGGACCCAATCCGTTTCAGGACATTTGGAGTCGAACTAGCGATGTACGTCCGTCCGTCTGTCTGTCTGGCTGGTGCACACGACAACTCTCGAAAGGAGTATCCTATTTGGTTCAAACTTTGTACATGGTAATATTTTTGTCAAACTTTCACATACCACAATAATTTTGTTGACCCAAGTTCTAGTGTTAAGATGGAACATATCGGTCCACTCCTTTTTGTACCTCCCCCACGAAAGGTGAAAAATTTTTTTTAAAAAATAGTATTTTACTGCACAGAAAAATGAAGGATAATCCCATTTTGTACAAACTTTACAAATCGTAATATTTTAATCAGTTCTAGGTGCGAAAATAGGCAATATCGGTCCACTTCATCAAGTACCTCCCCCACAAAGGGTCAATATTTTGAATAATTATAACTCTTATAAAATGTGATGTAATAGTCCGATTGTCTTTAAATTACACAAATCACAATATTTTTGTTAATGCAAGGTCTGGTGTGAAGATGGGATATATCGGTCCACTCCTTCTGGTACCTTCACCACAGAGGGTCAAACTCTCGAATAACAAATTATATAGAAACAAGTAAAAAAACAGCTAAGTTCGGCCGGACCGAACTTTTAATACCCTCCACCATTTCGAAGGAAATTGAAAAAATTCCGAAAACTTCCACTTAAATGAAAACCGTTATATGAGGACTATACGATGACGTGGACCTGCATAAGAAATTTTTTGTCATAGGCTGTAGAGCCTATTACGAACTTCAAATACGAAATTTCTTACAATTACGGTGAATAATGTCGCAGAAATCATTAAAATACGGAGTATCGGGAGGTACCGTCATATGGAGGCTACACGAAGATGTGGACCTGCATACGAATTTTTTTTGTCATAAGTTGTAGTATTCATTATGATCTTTCAGTACTAAATTGGAAACGATTCCAGTGAAAAATTTTGCTGAATTCGTCAAAATACCGACTATCGGTAGGTACCGATATATGGGGACTATACGCAGACGTGGACCTGCATATAAAAAATATTTTCATAGACTGTAGTACCAGTTACGAACTCCAAATACGAAATTGGAAATAATTCCGGTATATAATGTCGCTAAAATCATGAAAATATCGAATATCGGGAGGTACCGTTATATGGGGGCTATACGAATATCTAAACCTGCATACAAAATTTTTTGCAATATATTGGCTCAAGATATTATATTGCCCCCATAAAACGGTACCCCCGATATTCGGTATTATCATGATTTTAGCCAAATTTTTCAATGAAATTATCTGAAAATTAACACAAGGAGTTATTTCTGGAAGAGAATTGTCTCTATAGGTCCACAATATCGTATAGCCCCATGCAACGGTACCCCCGATATTCGGAATTTCGTATTTAGAGTTCGTAATGGGTGCTACAGCCTATGACAAAAAATTGCTTATGCAGACCCACGTCTTCGTATAAGCCTCATGCATCGGTAGTTTGACGATATTAGGTACAATATTCAACGAAATTGTTTAAAAAATCCTATTTGAAGTTCCAAATAGGTACTACGGCCGGTGACAGAAAATTGTCTATGCAGGTCCAAGTCTAGCCAATATAATGGCTATAATAGGTATTATTAAGATTTTAACAGAATTATTAACGGATTTTTTTTTTTGAAAATTTCCAAATTTGTTCCGAATAGTGGAAGGCATTGAAATCTCGGCCCGACCAAACTTACTTGTTTTAGAAATATTTGTCAAGGACTACAGCTTTTAAATTTTAATTGGTAGTAGTATTCCAGAATTGCATTAATAACCAAAACCTTCGAATATTTTGAACTTATAGAAATTGACCTTCAGATCCCATAATACAAACTATTAGAGTTGTGATCATATCCTTCCTCATGACCAATTAGAATAATTTATGAAATTCCAACTAATGTCAAAGTACACCAATAATTCTTGCAATTCAAAATCATTAACAAGATTTGTTGCTACCATAGTTGGCGAGATAACCATCATCTGTTGAAATGTTTTCCCTTTGATGATCTATGATGTTCAATTCTCTCGTTTTTTTTTTGCTGTGCAAACAAAAACATAAACGACGATACAGTCAAAAAATAAAAATTTTCACACACAATTTTTTTTTTTTTTTTGTTCGGTTTTCCATATGAAATCCCACAATACCACCAACAACAACTGCAACAAGAGTAACTCAAATAATAGAAAACCAAACTCACACATTCAGCAACAAACAGACAAACAAACAGAAACAAAAATAATTGCCATCTTCCGTTTTGTACAAATCGCATTGAAGTTGCCAGGTATTGCTGTAACTTTGGTGAGGAGTTTGAATTTCCGTTGCATATCTGAGGTTCGGTTGGTCCATGAAGTCTCGAAAAAATAAAAAAAAATACAAAACCGAAACCGAAAAATGCATTGGACATTTACCGAATAATACAACCCACCTTCCTCCCTTCCTCCCTCAAAATAAATACTTAGAGAGCTTTGTGGTGTAGGGAGAATCATAGTTTGCTAGAGTACCTGCATAGCTGCCGAGGTGAACATGTTATGGCACATGGTGGACAAGGGCATGGGAGGTATGAATGGTATGATTCGAAATTGTTGCTCACTTCGTTTTGCGTTGTACCTTGAGAACTCGAGCATCCCATCCATATGTCATTGGCAAAGGCCTTTAGGTTCGGAAACGGCACCTAAGTTGAGTTGGAAGCAGTGGAATAAAGTAAAGCCAATGTTGTTGTTGCTTTTGTCATCATTGTCGCAGTTGCATAGCCGTCATACTTGGTCGCAGTTGGATGTATCGATACGTGTCATGAAAAAACTGTGCATGGTGGCAATAGTGTGGAAAAATAATAATATCAACTTCGAGCTTTTGGCTTTAGCTGAAAATAAAATTGAATTGAAAAAAAAAAAATACCGAAAACCGATAACTGTATGCAAACGCACTGTGTTAACGATTTGGAAAACATTTTGAAGATATCGATATACGAGGGTGGTTACATGTTTTCATACAAGCTTATAAAGGAGCCTGGCAAGGGGACAAATATACATATAGATGAGCTGGACCCGAAGGGCTTAGGCATGGTTGGGAAGTCTTTATAGAAAAACTGCCGGGCCGAACTATAAATACCCTCCGCCATTGGAACGAAGATTTTCAAAAAAAAAAAAAAATAAATAAAATAAAATCCATTAAAAAATAAAATAAAATCCGTTAAAAATCTTAACAAGTAAAAAAACATTAAGTTCGGCCGGGCCAAACTTTTAATACCCTCCACCTTAGGGTAAAAGAAACATTAGAAGAAATGTGGCAAAAACCATTAAAATGCCGAATATCGGGAGGTACCGTTATATGGGGGCTACACCAAAACGTGGACCTATAATTATATTGTTTCGCCACACGAACTAGGACCCATTATGACCCACAAATACCAATTTTTAGACAAATCAGTGAAAAAATGTGGCAAAAACCATCAAAATACCGAATACCGGGAGGTACCGTTATCATGGACCGATACATGCAATGTTTCGCCACCGGAGCTGGAAACCATTATGACCCACAAATACCAATTTGTAGGCAAATCCGTGAAAAAATGTGGCAAAAAACGAATATCGGGAGGTACCTTTATATGGGGGCTATACCACAACGTGGACCTATGCATGCAATGAGTTGCCACACGCTCAGGGACCCGTTATGACCTACAAATACCAATTTCCAGACAAATCCGTGAAAAAATGTGGCATAAATCATCAAAATACCGAATATCGGGAGGTACCGTTATATGAGGACTATACCAGAACGTGGACCGATATATCTCATTTTCAATACCAACCATCCTAGACACAATGCAAATAGTTCTGCTCAATTTTGGCGCTCTACGTCAAATAATGTGGGCTGTATCGTGATTTCAACAGACAGACAGACGGACATCGTTAAGTCGACTTAGAATTTTATGCTGATTATGAAAATATATACTTTATGGGGTCTAAGACGAATATTTAAGGATGTTACAAACGGAATGACAAAATTAATATACGCTCCTTTCCAAGGTGGGGGTATAAAAATACCGAATATAGCCGTTATATTGGGGTCTACACGACGTGGACCTACATAGGCATTATTTGATATAAGCCATTACCATATTATAAACGGGTATAATGTAGCATCTTCAAAATACCGAATATAGGGAGGTACTGATATATGGGGCCAAAAAGAATACCTGGACCTGCATAAAAAAATTTTGTGTCACAGACTGTAGTTCCCATTACGAATTTTAAATACGTAATTCGAAACTACTCCGGTAAATAATGTCGCTAAAATCATCAAAATAACGAATATCGGGAGGTACCGTTATATGGCGGCTATATGAAAACATGGACCTACATGACCCATTTACGAACTTAACCTACTGGCAAAATAAATATGTGTGCAAAATTTTAGCCTTCTATCTCGGTTCGTTCGAAAGATGAATACAACAGACAGACAGACGGACATCGCTAAATCGACTTAGAATTTTACGCCTATCAAGAAAATAGACTCAAAAGAACTAAAGTGATGGTGTGGGCCACCATAACAACCGATGGTCGCTCTCCGCTGGTATTAATCAACTGTGGCATCAGAATAAATGCGGATATTATCGTAAAAATATTCTGGAGGGTGTACTAAAGCCTTGAGCCCGCAAACATTTTGGCCATTTTCAGACCTTGGACGTTCCAATAGGGCTTAGCACCACCAAAATCTCTGGATACCAATCCGTTGGACTATTGTGTCTGGAATATTTTTTGGAAAGCAAGGTTGGCACTATAAAATACCAACGTGTCGATAACCTCCAGCAAGCGCTTCGCCGGGATTGGACCAAAATGCCATAGGGAAACATTCGGGCAGCGTGTGACGGTTTCATTGACCATTTGAAGGCCATAATTCGCGCCAGGGGTGATCAATTCGAACAAATCTAAGCTTATTCTAATATTTGTTGCTATTTCCGACATTTTTTGCTTTCCTTCAATAAAATTTGAAAAAAAAAATGTAAAAATTATGGCGTTGGACTTTGTTTCAGTTTTTAATATCACCCTGTATATCGTGGTCCTTACTGCCTTTTTTTTGTATCCAACTCCTCCCAATCGACTCTCTGATATCCATTTCGTTTTCTTGTCATTGCCTTGAGAACGGCATTACCTGCTGATAATATTTTTCATGGTAGCACTTTAGGTGTTCTACCGGGAAAAATACCTGCCAACTTGTTTATAGGTGCGATGAAGGCTGACCCGATCCACGAAATATACGAAATGAAATCAAACCACATTAGAGATTCCACTTCTTAAAACCCACCTCGTTTATAAGCACTATGCCACATCATACCCCACCACACACCAATCAATATAACCCACAACACAATAAATAACTACAAACAAAAAAATACAAATCTTTTGTGTCCTCAGTTTCTCTCTCTCTCTACTTCTGCTGCAACAATCCCAGCAACCAAGCTGCGAGGGAAGAACACCCATCCACCAGACATAACAAAAGCCGCGCACATGTTGCCAACAAATGCACGATTTTATTTCATTTTCTTCGCTGCCATCGATAGACGAAACAAAAGTGATCAGTCAAGTGATCGGGATGGTAACAACAAAATGGTCAAAAGTAGCAAAAGTGTACTTAACAACAACAACAACAAAATGTTGCACTAGTTGCATACAGAGATTTTCATGAGCTATTGTGGCAGTTGCTGTGTCGCAGTAAACATTATCGTTAAGTAGTTGAGAAATGTCCAAAGCAACGAATAGGAAAAAACAAATAATGGCAGTGGAATTGCGGAATATTCAGAACATTTGTTGGACGGATGCGATGATCCATAGATTGAGGCGGGGTGTACACAGGAGATTGCAGAGACAGTGTTTCAAGGAGAAACGAAGGGCCGTGCCTACAGCCAAGCTTTAAATAGACTCCCTGGGCCGGAGTCGATATAGAAGAGCTGGTGGACAAGAGAGTCTCTATAGAAGAGCTATTGGGCCAGTGAGTCGATTTAGAAGAGTGTGAATCGATATAGACGAGCTGGTGGGCCAGAGAGCCTCTATAGACGAGCTGGTGGGCCAGAGAGTCTCTATAGACTAGCTGGTGGGCCAGAGCGTCTCTATAAACGAGCTGGTGGGTCAGAGAGTCTCTATAGACGAGCTGGTGGGCCAGAGAGTCTCTATAGACGAGCTTGTGGGCCAGAGAGTCTCTATAGACGAGCTGGTGGGCCAGAGAGTCTCTATAGACGAGCTGGTGGGCCAGAGAGTCTCTATAGACGAGCTGGTGGGCCAGAGTGTCTCTATAGACGAGCTGGTGGGCCAGAGAGCCTCTATAGACGAGCTGGTGGGCCAGAGAGTCTCTATAGACTAGCTGGTGGGCCAGAGAGTCTCTATAGACGAGCTGGTGGGCCAGAGAGCCTCTATAGACGAGCTGGTGGGCCAGAGAGTCTCTATAGACTAGCTGGTGGGCCAGAGAGTCTCTATAAACGAGCTGGTGGGTCAGAGAGTTTCTATAGACGAGCTGGTGGGCCAGAGAGTCTCTATAGACAATCTGGTAGGCCAGAGAGTCTCTATAGACGAGCTGGTGGGCCAGAGAGTCTCTATAGACGAGCTGGTGGGCCAGAGACTCTATAGACGAGCTGGTGGGCCTGAGAGTCTCTATAGACGAGCTGGTGGGCCGGAGAGCCTCCATAGACGAGCTGGTGGGCCAGAGAGCCTCCATAGACAACAGATGGGCCAGAGAGCCTCCATAGACGAGCTTGTGGGCCAGAGGGTCTCTATAGACGAATTGGTGGGCCAGAGAGTCTCTATAGACGAGCTGGTATGCCAGAGAGTCTCTATAGATGAGCTGGTGGGCCAGAGAGTCTCTATAGACGAGCTGGTCGGGCCAGAGAGTCTCTATAGATGAGCTGGTCGGGCCAGAGAGTCTCTATAGACGAGCTGGTCGGGCCAGAGAGTCTCTATAGACGAGCTGGTCGGGCCAGAGAGCCTCTACAGACGAGCTGGTGGGCTAGAGAGTGTCTACCGACGAGCTGGTGGGCCAGAGAGTCTCTACAGACGAGCTGGTGGGCCAGAGAGTCTCTACAGACGAGCTGGTGGGCCAGAGAGTCTCTACAGACGAGCTGGTGGGCCAGAGAGTCTCTATAGGCGAGCTGGTGGGCCAGAGACTCTCTATAGACGAGCCGGTGGGCCAGAGAGCCTCTACAGACGAGCTGGTGGGCTAGAAAGTGTCTACCGACGAGCTGGTGCGCCAGAGAGTCTCTACAGACGAGCTGGTGGGCCAGAGAGTCTCTATAGACTAGCTGGTGGGCCAGAGAGTCTCTACAGACGAGCTGGTGGGCCAGAGAGTCTCTACAGACGAGCTGGTGGGCCAGAGAGTCTCTATAGGCGAGCTGGTGGGCCAGAGACTCTCTATAGACGAGCCGGTGGGCCAGAGAGCCTCTACAGACGAGCTGGTGGGCCAGAGTGTCTCTATAGACGAGCTGGTGGGCCAGAGAGCCTCTATAGACGAGCTGGTGGGCCAGAGAGTCTCTATAGACTAGCTGGTGGGCCAGAGAGTCTCTATAAACGAGCTGGTGGGTCAGAGAGTTTCTATAGACGAGCTGGTGGGCCAGAGAGTCTCTATAGACAATCTGGTAGGCCAGAGAGTCTCTATAGACGAGCTGGTGGGCCAGAGAGTCTCTATAGACGAGCTGGTGGGCCAGAGACTCTATAGACGAGCTGGTGGGCCTGAGAGTCTCTATAGACGAGCTGGTGGGCCGGAGAGCCTCCATAGACGAGCTGGTGGGCCAGAGAGCCTCCATAGACAACAGATGGGCCAGAGAGCCTCCATAGACGAGCTTGTGGGCCAGAGGGTCTCTATAGACGAATTGGTGGGCCAGAGAGTCTCTATAGACGAGCTGGTATGCCAGAGAGTCTCTATAGATGAGCTGGTGGGCCAGAGAGTCTCTATAGACGAGCTGGTCGGGCCAGAGAGTCTCTATAGATGAGCTGGTCGGGCCAGAGAGTCTCTATAGACGAGCTGGTCGGGCCAGAGAGTCTCTATAGACGAGCTGGTCGGGCCAGAGAGCCTCTACAGACGAGCTGGTGGGCTAGAGAGTGTCTACCGACGAGCTGGTGGGCCAGAGAGTCTCTACAGACGAGCTGGTGGGCCAGAGAGTCTCTACAGACGAGCTGGTGGGCCAGAGAGTCTCTACAGACGAGCTGGTGGGCCAGAGAGTCTCTATAGGCGAGCTGGTGGGCCAGAGACTCTCTATAGACGAGCCGGTGGGCCAGAGAGCCTCTACAGACGAGCTGGTGGGCTAGAAAGTGTCTACCGACGAGCTGGTGCGCCAGAGAGTCTCTACAGACGAGCTGGTGGGCCAGAGAGTCTCTACAGACGAGCTGGTGGGCCAGAGAGTCTCTACAGACGAGCTGGTGGGCCAGAGAGTCTCTACAGACGAGCTGGTGGGCCAGAGAGTCTCTACAGACGAGCTGGTGGGCCAGAGAGTCTCTACAGACGAGCTGGTGGGCCAGAGAGTCTCTACAGACGAGCTGGTGGGCCAGAGAGTCTCTACAGACGAGCTGGTGGGCCAGAGAGTCTCTATAGGCGAGCTGGTGGGCCAGAGAGTCTCTATAGACGAGCCGGTGGGCCAGAGACTCTCTATAGACGAGCCGGTGGGCCAGAGAGTCTCTATAGACGAGCTGGAGGGCCAGAGAGTCTCTATAGACGAGCTGGTGGGCCAGAGAGTCTCTATAGACGAGCTGGTGGGCCAGAGAGTCTCTATAGACGAGCTGGTGGGCCAGAGAGTCTCTATAGACGAGCTGCTGGGCCAGAGAGTCTCTATAGACGAGCTGGTGGGCCAGAGAGTCTCTATAGACGAGCTGGTGGGCCAGAGAGTCTCTATAGATGAGCTGGTGGGCCAGAGAGCCTCTACAGACGAGCTGGTGGGCTAGAAAGTGTCTACCGACGAGCTGGTGGGCCAGAGAGTCTCTACAGACGAGCTGGTGGGCCAGAGAGTCTCTACAGACGAGCTGGTGGGCCAGAGAGTCTCTATAGGCTAGCTGGTGGGCCAGAGACTCTCTATAGACGAGCCGGTGGGCCAGAGAGTCTCTATAGACGAGCTGGTGGGCCAGAGAGTCTCTATAGACGAGATGGTGGGCCGGAGAGTCTCTATAGACGAGATGGTGGGCCGGAGAGTCTCTATAGACGAGCTGGTGGGCCAGAGAGTCTCTATAGACGAGCTGGTGGGCCAGAGAGTCTCTATAGACGAGCTGGTGGGCCAGAGAGTCTCTATAGACGAGCTGGTGGGCCAGAGAGTCTCTATAGACGAGCTGGTGGGCCAGAGAGTCTCTATAGACAAGCTGGTGGGCCAGAGAGTCCATATAGACAAGCTGGTGGGCCAGAGAGTCCATATAGACGAGCTGATGGGCCTATACACTAGCAGTGAGTCGATATAGGAGAACTGGTGGGCCAGTGAGTCGATATAGACGAGCTGGTGGGCCAGTGAGTCGATATAGGCGAACTGGTGGGCCAGTGAGTCGATATAGGCGAACTGGTGGGCCAGTGAGTCGATATAGGCGAACTGGTGGGCCAGTGAGTCGATATAGGCGAACTGGTGGGCCAGTGAGTCGATATAGGCGAACTGGTGGGCCAGTGAGTCGATATAGGCGAACTGGTGGGCCAGTGAGTCGATATAGGCGAACTGGTGGGTCAATTAGTCGTTATAGGCGAACTGGTGGGCCAGTGAGTCTCTCACTCCCTCTCTGTCTATAGACGAGCTGAGTCACTCTCGCTTCTCTCTATAGGCGGGATGTTGGGTCAGTGAGTCTCTTTTTAGTCCAGCAGTTCATCTATGTTGACTCCCTAATGTAATCAGCCTTCAACTGGTCAATAGAAACTCCCACGAACCTTAGCTCGTATATATCGTATATATCCTAGTGCTCAAGCTAGTCGATTTCAACTCTCTTGGCCACCACTCGCTAGTCACTGTCCTGAGATCAGCCACTGTGCCGGTTATTGCAGCTGAAATCCAATAATCATGACGATGCCACACCGCATGTCGCATAACGTTTTTCTCGACTTCGTTGTTTGTTATTTACCACAAATCACGACGGCGGTTAGTATGACTGCTGGTGCTGCCTGACATTGTTGGACGCAGAAACGAATGTCGGACAGACAGTCAGTATGAATGGAACGACAGACGACAAAAATAATAGAAGACGATTTAATGCATATAAAAAGGTTGCATCCAACAGTTGTGACCTACCCATTGGAGTGGCATAGTATTCAATTTTCGATTCGCAAGCAAGTGGACGTAAATTTCAAAAATCAATAAACTTTAGAAAATATTTTTAAATGTTTCAGAAACTTCATCAGGTTGAAGAATGTCCCCACTATACAATAGGAGTTTTCATGGTCCACAAAGTTTAAAAAATTTCTTTCTCAAGGAAATATTGAAAAAAACCGCCTTAGGATGTAGTATCCATTTTGAACTTCAAATACCAAATTTGAAACAATTCCCGTGAATAATGTCGCTAAAATCATCAAAATACCGAATATCGGGAGGTACCGTTATATGGGGGCTATACGAAGACGTGGACCTGCACGGATAATTTTCCGTCTTAGGGTGTAGTATCCATTTTGAACTTCAAATACCAAATTTAAAACAATTTCCGTGAATAATGTCGCTAAAATCATCAAAATACCGAATATAGGGAGGTACCGTTATATGGGGGCTATATGAAAACGTGGACCTACATGGCCCATTTACGAACTTAACCTGCCTACTGGAAAAATAAACATGTGTGCAAAATTTTAGCCACCTATCTCAATTCATTCGAAAGATAGCGTGATTACAACAGACAGACAGACAGACGGACAGACAGACAGACAGACAGACAGACGGACAGACAGACAGACAGACAGACGGACATCGCTAAATCGACTTAGAATTTTACGCTGATCAAGAATATATATACTTTGTTGGGTCTGATATGAGTATTTCGAGGAGTTACAAACGGAATGACAAAGTTAATATACCCTCCATAGTATGGTGGAGGGTATAAAAAAAAAATACCGAAAACCGATAACTGTATGCAAACGCACTGTGTTAACGATTTGGAAAACATTTTGAAGATATCGATATACGAGGGTGGTTATATGTTTTCATACAAGCTTATAAAGGAGCCTGGCAAGGGGACAAATATACATATAGATGAGCTGGACCCGAAGGGCTTAGGCATGGTTGGGAAGTCTTTATAGAAAAACTGCCGGGCCGAACTATAAATACCCTCCGCCATTGGAACGAAGATTTTCAAAAAAAAAAAAAAATAAATAAAATAAAATCCATTAAAAAATAAAATAAAATCCGTTAAAAATCTTAACAAGTAAAAAAACATTAAGTTCGGCCGGGCCAAACTTTTAATACCCTCCACCTTAGGGTAAAAGAAACATTAGAAGAAATGTGGCAAAAACCATTAAAATGCCGAATATCGGGAGGTACCGTTATATGGGGGCTACACCAAAACGTGGACCTATAATTATATTGTTTCGCCACACGAACTAGGACCCATTATGACCCACAAATACCAATTTTTAGACAAATCAGTGAAAAAATGTGGCAAAAACCATCAAAATACCGAATACCGGGAGGTACCGTTATATGGGGGCTATATCAAATCATGGACCGATACATGCAATGTTTCGCCACCGGAGCTGGAAACCATTATGACCCACAAATACCAATTTGTAGGCAAATCCGTGAAAAAATGTGACAAAAAACGAATATCGGGAGGTACCTTTATATGGGGGCTATACCACAACGTGGACCTATGCATGCAATGAGTTGCCACACGCTCAGGGACCCGTTATGACCTACAAATACCAATTTCCAGACAAATCCGTGAAAAAATGTGGCATAAATCATCAAAATACCGAATATCGGGAGGTACCGTTATATGAGGACTATACCAGAACGTGGACCGATATATCTCATTTTCAATACCAACCATCCTAGACACAATGCAAATAGTTCTGCTCAATTTTGGCGCTCTACGTCAAATAATGTGGGCTGTATCGTGATTTCAACAGACAGACAGACGGACATCGTTAAGTCGACTTAGAATTTTATGCTGATTATGAAAATATATACTTTATGGGGTCTAAGACGAATATTTAAGGATGTTACAAACGGAATGACAAAATTAATATACGCTCCTTTCCAAGGTGGGGGTATAAAAATACCGAATATAGCCGTTATATTGGGGTCTACACGACGTGGACCTACATAGGCATTATTTGATATAAGCCATTACCATATTATAAACGGGTATAATGTAGCATCTTCAAAATACCGAATATAGGGAGGTACTGATATATGGGGCCAAAAAGAATACCTGGACCTGCATAAAAAAATTTTGTGTCACAGACTGTAGTTCCCATTACGAATTTTAAATACGTAATTCGAAACTACTCCGGTAAATAATGTCGCTAAAATCATCAAAATAACGAATATCGGGAGGTACCGTTATATGGCGGCTATATGAAAACATGGACCTACATGACCCATTTACGAACTTAACCTACTGGCAAAATAAATATGTGTGCAAAATTTTAGCCTTCTATCTCGGTTCGTTCGAAAGATGAATACAACAGACAGACAGACGGACATCGCTAAATCGACTTAGAATTTTACGCCTATCAAGAAAATAGACTCAAAAGAACTAAAGTGATGGTGTGGGCCACCATAACAACCGATGGTCGCTCTCCGCTGGTATTAATCAACTGTGGCATCAGAATAAATGCGGATATTATCGTAAAAATATTCTGGAGGGTGTACTAAAGCCTTGAGCCCGCAAACATTTTGGCCATTTTCAGACCTTGGACGTTCCAATAGGGCTTAGCACCACCAAAATCTCTGGATACCAATCCGTTGGACTATTGTGTCTGGAATATTTTTTGGAAAGCAAGGTTGGCACTATAAAATACCAACGTGTCGATAACCTCCAGCAAGCGCTTCGCCGGGATTGGACCAAAATGCCATAGGGAAACATTCGGGCAGCGTGTGACGGTTTCATTGACCATTTGAAGGCCATAATTCGCGCCAGGGGTGATCAATTCGAACAAATCTAAGCTTATTCTAATATTTGTTGCTATTTCCGACATTTTTTGCTTTCCTTCAATAAAATTTGAAAAAAAATGTAAAAATTATGGCGTTGGACTTTGTTTCAGTTTTTAATATCACCCTGTATATCGTGGTCCTTACTGCCTTTTTTTTGTATCCAACTCCTCCCAATCGACTCTCTGATATCCATTTCGTTTTCTTGTCATTGCCTTGAGAACGGCATTACCTGCTGATAATATTTTTCATGGTAGCACTTTAGGTGTTCTACCGGGAAAAATACCTGCCAACTTGTTTATAGGTGCGATGAAGGCTGACCCGATCCACGAAATATACGAAATGAAATCAAACCACATTAGAGATTCCACTTCTTAAAACCCACCTCGTTTATAAGCACTATGCCACATCATACCCCACCACACACCAATCAATATAACCCACAACACAATAAATAACTACAAACAAAAAAATACAAATCTTTTGTGTCCTCAGTTTCTCTCTCTCTCTACTTCTGCTGCAACAATCCCAGCAACCAAGCTGCGAGGGAAGAACACCCATCCACCAGACATAACAAAAGCCGCGCACATGTTGCCAACAAATGCACGATTTTATTTCATTTTCTTCGCTGCCATCGATAGACGAAACAAAAGTGATCAGTCAAGTGATCGGGATGGTAACAACAAAATGGTCAAAAGTAGCAAAAGTGTACTTAACAACAACAACAACAAAATGTTGCACTAGTTGCATACAGAGATTTTCATGAGCTATTGTGGCAGTTGCTGTGTCGCAGTAAACATTATCGTTAAGTAGTTGAGAAATGTCCAAAGCAACGAATAGGAAAAAACAAATAATGGCAGTGGAATTGCGGAATATTCAGAACATTTGTTGGACGGATGCGATGATCCATAGATTGAGGCGGGGTGTACACAGGAGATTGCAGAGACAGTGTTTCAAGGAGAAACGAAGGGCCGTGCCTACAGCCAAGCTTTAAATAGACTCCCTGGGCCGGAGTCGATATAGAAGAGCTGGTGGACAAGAGAGTCTCTATAGAAGAGCTATTGGGCCAGTGAGTCGATTTAGAAGAGTGTGAATCGATATAGACGAGCTGGTGGGCCAGAGAGCCTCTATAGACGAGCTGGTGGGCCAGAGAGTCTCTATAGACTAGCTGGTGGGCCAGAGCGTCTCTATAAACGAGCTGGTGGGTCAGAGAGTCTCTATAGACGAGCTGGTGGGCCAGAGAGTCTCTATAGACGAGCTTGTGGGCCAGAGAGTCTCTATAGACGAGCTGGTGGGCCAGAGAGTCTCTATAGACGAGCTGGTGGGCCAGAGAGTCTCTATAGACGAGCTGGTGGGCCAGAGTGTCTCTATAGACGAGCTGGTGGGCCAGAGAGCCTCTATAGACGAGCTGGTGGGCCAGAGAGTCTCTATAGACGAGCTGGTGGGCCAGAGAGCCTCTATAGACGAGCTGGTGGGCCAGAGAGTCTCTATAGACTAGCTGGTGGGCCAGAGAGTCTCTATAAACGAGCTGGTGGGTCAGAGAGTTTCTATAGACGAGCTGGTGGGCCAGAGAGTCTCTATAGACAATCTGGTAGGCCAGAGAGTCTCTATAGACGAGCTGGTGGGCCAGAGAGTCTCTATAGACGAGCTGGTGGGCCAGAGACTCTATAGACGAGCTGGTGGGCCTGAGAGTCTCTATAGACGAGCTGGTGGGCCGGAGAGCCTCCATAGACGAGCTGGTGGGCCAGAGAGCCTCCATAGACAACAGATGGGCCAGAGAGCCTCCATAGACGAGCTTGTGGGCCAGAGGGTCTCTATAGACGAATTGGTGGGCCAGAGAGTCTCTATAGACGAGCTGGTATGCCAGAGAGTCTCTATAGATGAGCTGGTGGGCCAGAGAGTCTCTATAGACGAGCTGGTCGGGCCAGAGAGTCTCTATAGATGAGCTGGTCGGGCCAGAGAGTCTCTATAGACGAGCTGGTCGGGCCAGAGAGTCTCTATAGACGAGCTGGTCGGGCCAGAGAGCCTCTACAGACGAGCTGGTGGGCTAGAGAGTGTCTACCGACGAGCTGGTGGGCCAGAGAGTCTCTACAGACGAGCTGGTGGGCCAGAGAGTCTCTACAGACGAGCTGGTGGGCCAGAGAGTCTCTACAGACGAGCTGGTGGGCCAGAGAGTCTCTATAGGCGAGCTGGTGGGCCAGAGACTCTCTATAGACGAGCCGGTGGGCCAGAGAGCCTCTACAGACGAGCTGGTGGGCTAGAAAGTGTCTACCGACGAGCTGGTGCGCCAGAGAGTCTCTACAGACGAGCTGGTGGGCCAGAGAGTCTCTACAGACGAGCTGGTGGGCCAGAGAGTCTCTACAGACGAGCTGGTGGGCCAGAGAGTCTCTACAGACGAGCTGGTGGGCCAGAGAGTCTCTACAGACGAGCTGGTGGGCCAGAGAGTCTCTACAGACGAGCTGGTGGGCCAGAGAGTCTCTACAGACGAGCTGGTGGGCCAGAGAGTCTCTACAGACGAGCTGGTGGGCCAGAGAGTCTCTATAGGCGAGCTGGTGGGCCAGAGAGTCTCTATAGACGAGCCGGTGGGCCAGAGACTCTCTATAGACGAGCCGGTGGGCCAGAGAGTCTCTATAGACGAGCTGGAGGGCCAGAGAGTCTCTATAGACGAGCTGGTGGGCCAGAGAGTCTCTATAGACGAGCTGGTGGGCCAGAGAGTCTCTATAGACGAGCTGGTGGGCCAGAGAGTCTCTATAGACGAGCTGCTGGGCCAGAGAGTCTCTATAGACGAGCTGGTGGGCCAGAGAGTCTCTATAGACGAGCTGGTGGGCCAGAGAGTCTCTATAGATGAGCTGGTGGGCCAGAGAGCCTCTACAGACGAGCTGGTGGGCTAGAAAGTGTCTACCGACGAGCTGGTGGGCCAGAGAGTCTCTACAGACGAGCTGGTGGGCCAGAGAGTCTCTACAGACGAGCTGGTGGGCCAGAGAGTCTCTATAGGCTAGCTGGTGGGCCAGAGACTCTCTATAGACGAGCCGGTGGGCCAGAGAGTCTCTATAGACGAGCTGGTGGGCCAGAGAGTCTCTATAGACGAGATGGTGGGCCGGAGAGTCTCTATAGACGAGATGGTGGGCCGGAGAGTCTCTATAGACGAGATGGTGGGCCGGAGAGTCTCTATAGACGAGCTGGTGGGCCAGAGAGTCTCTATAGACGAGCTGGTGGGCCAGAGAGTCTCTATAGACAAGCTGGTGGGCCAGAGAGTCCATATAGACGAGCTGATGGGCCTATACACTAGCAGTGAGTCGATATAGGAGAACTGGTGGGCCAGTGAGTCGATATAGACGAGCTGGTGGGCCAGTGAGTCGATATAGGCGAACTGGTGGGCCAGTGAGTCGATATAGGCGAACTGGTGGGCCAGTGAGTCGATATAGGCGAACTGGTGGGCCAGTGAGTCGATATAGGCGAACTGGTGGGCCAGTGAGTCGATATAGGCGAACTGGTGGGCCAGTGAGTCGATATAGGCGAACTGGTGGGCCAGTGAGTCGATATAGGCGAACTGGTGGGTCAATTAGTCGTTATAGGCGAACTGGTGGGCCAGTGAGTCTCTCACTCCCTCTCTGTCTATAGACGAGCTGAGTCACTCTCGCTTCTCTCTATAGGCGGGATGTTGGGTCAGTGAGTCTCTTTTTAGTCCAGCAGTTCATCTATGTTGACTCCCTAATGTAATCAGCCTTCAACTGGTCAATAGAAACTCCCACGAACCTTAGCTCGTATATATCGTATATATCCTAGTGCTCAAGCTAGTCGATTTCAACTCTCTTGGCCACCACTCGCTAGTCACTGTCCTGAGATCAGCCACTGTGCCGGTTATTGCAGCTGAAATCCAATAATCATGACGATGCCACACCGCATGTCGCATAACGTTTTTCTCGACTTCGTTGTTTGTTATTTACCACAAATCACGACGGCGGTTAGTATGACTGCTGGTGCTGCCTGACATTGTTGGACGCAGAAACGAATGTCGGACAGACAGTCAGTATGAATGGAACGACAGACGACAAAAATAATAGAAGACGATTTAATGCATATAAAAAGGTTGCATCCAACAGTTGTGACCTACCCATTGGAGTGGCATAGTATTCAATTTTCGATTCGCAAGCAAGTGGACGTAAATTTCAAAAATCAATAAACTTTAGAAAATATTTTTAAATGTTTCAGAAACTTCATCAGGTTGAAGAATGTCCCCACTATACAATAGGAGTTTTCATGGTCCACAAAGTTTAAAAAATTTCTTTCTCAAGGAAATATTGACCCAAGAGGATCTGTCAGGAATTAATTCTTGAGACCTCTTAGTTGAGGACTTCCAGTTTTTTTCTACCGTTCTCGAATATTGAGAGAGAGAGGTAGGTTTATTTCACACGATGTAGATTATTCTCTCTTTGACGACAATTTCCATATCTAGAAAATCATCCTTACCACCAATTCAACTTTGTTGTCGCATTTTGACTAAATCCCATTTGAACATTTAGCATCTTTCGGCTGGCTAACAACTCCTCAAAGCTGGTTAGAGATACATAAATCTTTGATAGTTTTCCCTCTTCCTTTCGCTTTTTGTTAATATTTTCGCGCTCCACTCTTACTCTTTCTCTCTCTCCGTAACATTGATGACTTTGATGTTGTTAACAATGTTTAACTTACCGTCATCCTCATCAGCATCGTTGATAGCAATGTTTTTTGTTGCAACCGCTACTGCCGCCGACTAGATGGCAGCTAGCCTGCTGACGACTGATGTTGTGGCTGATGTAATGCCACTTATAATTCCACTACCGCATCCCAAAGTGTACGTCGGTTGGTTTACTTCATCGCCAACAATAACAATATTGTTAAAATCAGATGAGGATCTCTATTTGTGTGTGTGTTTGAATTGAAAATGATGATCATGAAAATCTCCTTCAATTAGTACCACTTCCGGGGAAGTTTTGACAATGATTAATGTTTTCTGTGTATACAAATTAATTTGTATGTAATGGAGGAAATGCAAATATCATTTTTCACTGCAAGGACCAAACAAAGCGGATATTTTAAAAATATATATTTTCGAGGATTGAAATCGTTTATTTTTAAAAAATAATTTTTTTCAGGCTTCTAATTGTGGAGTTTAAAAACAATACTTTTTTGAAAGATCCATCGTGGCATTGTTAAGAATATTTTATCCAAGCACTTATTATAGGGGACTTTAAAGGAATATACGTTTTAGTAGAATAATAATCTAGGATTTCTTAAAAGAATATTCTAAAAGAGCCAATAATTTTGGATTTTTTAAATAATATTATTTTTAAAATGGTGGATTTAAAAAAAAAATAAAATTTTTGGGGAGAGGAGATCTAATTTTTGATTTTTAAAATAATACTTTTTTCAAAGATCCATCGTGGAATTTTTAAGAATATTTTCTTTTTTAAGTTTCAATCGTGGAATGTTTTAAGAATATTTTCTCTTTTAAGTTTTAATCGTGGCATTTTTTAAGAATATTTTTTTGAATTTCAATCGTGGAACTTTTTAGAATATTTAATCCAAGGAATAATAAAAGCGAATTTTAAAGGAATATATTTTTTAATGGAATAATAACAGAGTTTTTTTTTACAAAAATTTGAAAATCGTGGATTTTTGAAATAATACTTTTTAAATAATACTTTTTGAAAGATCCAACCTGGAATTTTTAAGAATTATTTGTTTTAAGTTTCATTACAATTCATCCATATCGACTCACTGGTTCTCACCTCGTCTGTATCCATTCGCTAACCCTTGAGCTCATCTATATCTTCTCGAAAGCCACAAGCTCTTCTGTAAATACTCGCAACCAACTCGTCCAAATATCGACTCATTTGTCCACCAGCTTGTTTATATATCGACTCACTGGCCATCCAACTCGTCCATATCCACTAGCTAACCCTCGAGCTCAATTTTTTTTAAGTTATTGTTTTTAAAGACCTATCGAGGATTTCTGAGAATAATTTTCTAAGGCAAATCGCGAATTATTTAAGGACCATTCAAGGATTTTTAGAAAAAAATTTCTATGGAGCAATGAATCGTTAATTAAGTTTTTAGGACAAATCGTGGATATTTTTCAAAGACCAAAGGACTTCAATTTTTTTATTTAGAAGGATTTTTCAGGAATATTTTTTTAAAATTTCAATCATTGATAACATTAGTTTTTTCGTGGATTTCTGGGAAAATATTTTCAACTAGACTCTAGAAGTGTGTCAAAAATCGTACATTTTTTCAGAAATTTGTTCAAGGGCTTGGCAAGGGATTTTCAAAGATATTTTAAACATAGACAATATCATGAATTTTTAAGGAAAGGATATTTAAAGCCATAATCGTGTGTTTTTAAGGACTATTTTTAAAAGGATTTATGAATATTTCTTAGATGACATTTAGGGCCATAATCGTAGATATTTAAAAATTTCTTCCAAAGAAGATCCTAGCTTTTTGAATGATAATTTTTAAAGGACATCCAGAGACATAAGCGTGAGTTTTTAAGGATATTTTCTGAAGGACGCCCACAGCCAATATACCGGATTTTTATTTTACATTTTCTGGAGGACACCCAGAGCTATGAGCATGGATTTTTAAAGGTATTTTCTAAAGTACATCCAAAACAAATATCCCGGATTTTTAAAGAATATTTTCTACAGAATCATAATCGTGGACTTTTAAAGAATATTTTTTCAAGGACTTCCAGAGCCACGTGGATTTTTATTGAAATTTTTCTGAATGAATATTATAATATAATGAATATTGGATTTTTAGAAAATATTTTTTAAGGACCAAGAGACGTGAATTTAAAAAACAAACGTTTAAGGACCAATAGACGTGGATTTTAAAAAAATATTTGTTTAAGGATTAAGAGACGTGATTTTAAAAAACAAACGTTTAAGGAACAAGAGACCAAGAGACTGATTTTAAAAAATATTTTTAAGGACTGAGAGACTTGGTTGTATTAAATAATATTTTTTTCAAGGACCAACAGACGCGGGTTTTTAAAGAAATTTTTTTCAAGACCCACAGGCGTGGTTTTTTAAAGAATATTTTTTTAAGCACCAACAGACGTGGTTCTTTTAAGAATATTTTTTAGCACCAACAGACGTAGTTCTTTTAAGAATATTTTTCAACGAACACTGTTTTTTAAAGAATATTTTTTCAAGGATCGCTGATTTTTTTAAAAAATATTTTTTCAAGCATCGCTGATTTTTTAAAGAATATTTTTTCAAATATCGCTGATTTTTTAAATATTTTTTCAAGCATCGCTGATTTTTTAAAGAATATTATACTCGTGGTATTTTACAGAATATTTTTTCAAGGACTTCCAAAGCCATTATCGTGGATTTTTATTGAAATTATTCTGAATGAATATTATAATATAATGAATATTTTCGACAGGACATCCAGAGCTATAGTCGTAGATTTTTAAAGAGTTTTCCCTGAAGGATCTATAGAGCCATGATCGTGAATTTTTAAAGCGTTTTTTTTTTTTTTTTTTTTTTTTTTTTTTTTGAATGACTTGTGGAGCCAAAATCCTGGACTTTTAATGAATGTATCCAGAAGGATACTCTTGGACTTTTAAAAAATATTTTCAGAAGGACATCCAAAGAATATAATCTGAGTAACATCCGAAGCCATATTCGTGGATTTTTCAACAATTTCTTAAGAAGGACATCTAGAGCCATAATCGTGAATTTTTCAATAATATTTTCGGAAGGATATCATGGGACATTATCATGGATTTTTAAGACTATTTTCTGAAGAACCTAACGAGTAACAATCATTAATTTTTAAAGAATATTTTCTGAAGAATACCGAAGCTATATTCGTGGATTTTGGAAGTCTATTTTCTGAAGAGCATACAGAGCCACAATCGTGGTTTTTTTAATGATGTCTTTAGTAATAAAACTGGCCAATATCCTGGAATGTTTAAACAATCTTTTCAGAGCCATAATCGTGAATTTTTATTTAATATTTCCGGAAGGATATCACGAGACATTATTGTGGATTTTTAAGACTGTATCCAGAAGGACACCCAGAGTAATAATCGGTGCTATTTTCTGAAACACGTCCACAGCCATAATTAGGGATTTAAAGAATATTTTCGGAAGGATATAACGAAACAAAATGGTGATTTTTAAAGAATATTTTCTGATTTTTAAGGACATCCGGTGTCGTAATCATTGTCGATTTTTATTGAGAATTTTCTGAAGGACTTTCAGAGGCATAATCACGAATATATTCTGAAAGGCCGCTAGAGCCATGGGCATGGATTTTTAACACATTTTCTGAATGCAATTGTGGATTTTTAGAGAATATTTTCTGAGGGATATCCAGAGCCATAATCGTGGATTTTTAATGAGAATTTTTTTAAGAACATGTGAAGCCATAATCGTGGATTTTGAAAGAGTATGTTCTGAAGGCCTTCCAGAGCCATAATCGTGGATTTTTAAAGAATATCTTCTGATGGCCATCAAGAGCCCTAATCAGGAATCTTTAAACAATTTTTTCAGAAGGACATCTACGGCCATAATTGTGAGTTTTTTAATAATATTTTCGGAATGATATCACGATATCGTGGATTTTTAAATGCTATTTTTTGAGCATCCATAGCCATAATTGTGTATTTTTAAAGATGTCGGCGTTTTGAAGGCTTACAGCGCAAAGTAACCAAAAAGTTTCCTCCCCTTCAATGCCTTTTTGGAATTTTCGATTTAGGATTCCTTGGAATTCGATGATTTTAGGTATAAAGTGTCTTCGGCAATATTGCAGATAAAAATACAAGTTTTATTTTGGTCAAGAATTTTAACCCTCAAACGAGTAAACAAAATATGGCTAAAACCCCCTCTAAAAAGGATCCTAGCAAGCCAAAATATTTTTCAAAATTAGTTGTGATCAAATTCTACATCCAGAAGACATCAAAAGTCTAAAATTTACCTAAACGCCAGGAATTCATATATATTTAAAACCCAAGGCCTTTATGTTATTTTCCTAGATATAATTTTCCTGAATTTTTTGCAAAAAACATTTTATTAAGAGACCGAACTGATGTAGAATTGAAGAACTATCTCCCACACTATCAAAGTGAAAGCAAAAAATATCGCCTATTGATCACGCAACAATGTATTTAAATCGGGTCACCATGAGACAATCAAAAATCTTCCAACAAATATCATTTCCAAACAATCATCAACACTCGTCGTAATCGTCATCAATGCCATCACACCACATATACAAACAATCACCACCGCCACCACCATCCTTTCCATACCCATACCTGGTACTATACGACCAGGTATCACCATCATTTTTAATAATCTATTTTAAATGAAAATTTATGTCCGTTGAAAGTTCAGGCCGATTTAATTTTTATTCGTTTCGCTTCGTTCCTTTTGCTTCGTTCAGCAAATGTTCTGACGATGCGTTTTCTTTTCGCAGGGCCTTCCTAAGCAGCAGCAGCAGCCAATGATGAGCTGGGCATTTCTTCGTCCTCTCGTTGAAGTCAGCATTTCTTCTTTTCGTGGCCAAAAAAAAAAATCTTTTGGTCTGTTTGTTATGCAGATTAAATGCAACCGATCTTGATAATGACATTAAAAGATGCAAACGTCTTACAATTTTAAACGGACTGTCTGTTTAACTAAGCCAGCAACAACAATAACAACAGCAAAGATGTGTCCAACTGAATGAGGGGAAGCCGAACAAACAGACGCGTTGCCAAGCTGTGAAAAGCAAAGTCTTAAATAAAAGTCAAGCCATAACGTCAGTCAGTCGGTGGTTAAGTTAGCAACCGAACTAACGAAAGCATCAGCCAGCAGTCATGTCAGAGCGTGTTGTTGGCAAACATCAGACCAACTCCCCTTTTTGCATGTGGAAAACAGTGGTTTGGGGAAGTATATCTGTCCTTAAACGGTATTTAGAAACCAATGTCAAAGATCCTTTTCAAGGATCAACAAACGTGGATTTTTAATTCTTATATATATACAGTTCTTAAAAATATATTTTAAGGACCAAGAGAAGTGGATTTTTAGAAAATATTTATTAAGGACCAAGAGACGTGGATTTAAAACAAAATATTTTTAAGGACCAAGAGTCGTGGATTTTTAAAAAATTTTTGAAAAACAAACGTTTAAGGACCAATAGACGTGGATTTTAAAAAATATTTTTTTAAGAACCAAGAGACGTGAATTTAAAAAATAATTTTTTAAGGACCAAGAGACGTGAATTTAAAATATAATTTTTTAAGGACCAAGAGACGTGGTTTTTAAAAAATAATTTTTTAAGGACCAAGAGACGTGAATTTAAAAAACAAACGTTTAAGTACCAATACACGTGGATTTTAAAAAATAATTTTTTCAAGGATCGCTGATTTTTTAAAGAATATTTTTTTCAATGATCGCTGGTTTTTTAAAGAATATTTTTTAAAAGGATCGCTGTTTTTGTTAAGAATATTTTTTCAAGGATCGCTGATTTTTAAAAAAAAATATTTTTTTCAAGCATAGCTGATTTTTTACAGAATATTTTTTCAAGGATCGCTGATTTTTTAAATAATATTTTTTCAAGGATCGCTGATTTCTAAAGAATATTTTTTCAAGGATCGCTGTTTTTTAAAGAATATTTTTTCAAGGATCGCTGATTTTTTAAAGAATATTTTTTCAAGGATCGCTGATTTTTTAAAGAATTTTTTTTTAAGTATCGCTGATTTTTTAAACAATATTTTTTCAAGGAACACTGATTTTTTAAAAAAATATTTTTTCAAGGATCGCTGATTTTTTAAATAATATTTGTTCAAGGTTCACTGATTTTTATACCCTACAACACTATGTGTTGGGGGGTATTATAAGTTTGATTGGGCCAAAAATTATGTAACACCACGAAATATTGGTTTCCCATATAGGAAAGTATATATGGATCATCCTAGCTCGCCGAGCTGAGTCGATCTAGCTATGTATGTCCGTCCGTCCGTCTGTCCGTCTGTCCGTCTGTCCGTCTGTCCGTCTGTCCATGTTAATTTGTAATCACTCTACAGGTCGCAATTATGGCCCGATCTTCACGAAATTTGGAATGGAGGTCGGGGTTGGGCCAGAATAGAACCCTATTTCTTTTTGAGATGATCGCCAAATGTTTAGGGGTTGAAATGGACCAAATACTGAAAAAATGTCGGATTTTGCAGTAGATATACAGGTCGCAATTATAGACCAATCGACGCGGAATTTCGCATGTAGCTAGAGTTTAGGGCGGGGAAGAAGCCTTCCAATTTGGGTGGTCATCGGATAATATTTAGCGGGTAAAATAGACCATATATTTTGTGTTGAAAAAATTCAAAATTTTTCATTAAACCGCGAATATTTTAAATCCCAGCGAAATCCCAAAGCCATGACAAGGTTACTTCTGACCTTTACATTGATGTTAACATCCAACAAATCGGATATATAGCAAAATATGTGCGATATATATGTCTATCAAAGCAGATATGCTTGGAAAATCTCTCATATGTCGAGAACGGCTGAACTGATTTCGACAGTTCTCATTAATTCAGAATGGCCTCTTGGCTGGAAAGAAAAAACGTCTAAAAAAATCGCATAAAAATATCTCTCTAAAGATGAAAATATTGATTTTCTAAAATTTTCTCATATTTTTTCAATTTTGTCATATTTTTGGCATATTTTCATTTTGAATTAAACATTTGGTAAACTAAGTAGTTAAGACATCAGAATATCATATACAGATCGCATTTATGGCCCGATCCTTACGAAATTTTGCATGGGGATAAGATGAGGGTCAGAATAGAAGCCTACTCTTTTTGGAGATGATCGCCATATATACGAAAATGTCGATTCCAGTGACTTTTTGGAGAATTCACAAATACAGGAAAGACGCACTTCTAACTATTTCGTTAACGCTGATTTCGTTGAAGAATATAGTCAAATGTCTGTATCTCATATAGATGCGTTTCAGTCAAAAACCAATAATAAATGTTAATCTTTTGCCACTTCTAGGAGATTATAGGTCTTTGAGAAATATTGGTTCCAGATCTAGGAAGACCATTTAAGTGCAACATTAGTTGCTATTATTCGAAAATTAGAGAACGAAACCTGATGGTTTTCTTTTATAATTTGTCACAATATCTTGTGGAATTCTTTCGAGTATCTCGCCTATATAAACTGTATCGTTTATTATAGTGTTGTAGGGTATTCAACGGTCGGCCCCGCTCGACTGTAGCCTTTGCTTACTTGTTTAAAGAATATTTTTGCAAGGACCAAGTAAAGTGGATTTTTTAAAGAATTTTTTTTTTCAAGGATTGCTGATTTTTTGTAGGAAATTTTTTCAAGGACGAAACGTGGATTTTTTTAGAGAATATTTTTTCAAGGATCAACTAAACCTGAATTTTTAAAGAATATTTTTTCAAGCATCAGCAAAGTGTGGATTTTTTAAAGAATATTTTTAAAAAACAACAGGACGTTAATTTTTTAATGAATATTTTTTCAAGGACCAACTAAACGTTGGTTTTCAAAAGTGTAAGTTTTCAAGTACCAAAAGACGTGGATTCTTTAAAGAATATTTTTTCAAGGATTTTTTCTTTCAAGGACCAACTAAACGTGAGTTTTCTAAAGAGTATGTTTTCAAGTACCAAAAGCCGTGAATTTTTAAAGGATATGTTTCCAGGACCAAAAGACGTGGATTTTTAAAAAAAAATTTCAAAGGCCAAGAGAATTGGATTTTCTTAAAAATAAATTTGAAGGACCAAGAGACGTGGATTTTTTTAAAAATACATTTCAAGGACCAAGAGACGTGGTTTTTTTTTTAAATACATTTCAAGGACCAAGAGACGTGGATTTTTTTTAAATAAATTTCAAGGACCAAGAGACGTGGATTTTTTTAAAAATAAATTTCAAAGACCAAGAGACGTGGATTTAAAAAAATCAAAAACCAAGAGACGTGGATATTTTTACAAATAAATTTCAAAGACTAAGAGACGTGGATTAAAAAAAAATAAATTTCAAGGACCAAGAGACGTGGATTTAAAAAAAATAAATTTCAAAGACTAAGAGACGTGGATTAAAAAAAAATCTTTCAAAGAACAAGAGACGTGGATTTTTTTTAAATAAATTTCAAAGACCAAGAGACGTTGATTTTTTAAAAAATATTTTTTCCAGAACCAATAGACGTGGATTTTTTAAAAATAAATTTCAATCAAAAACCAAGAGACGTGGATTTAAAAAAAATAAATTTCAAGGACCAAGAGACGTGGATTTAAAAAAAATCAAAAACCAGTAGACGTGGATTTAAAAAAAATAAATTTCAAGGACCAAGAGATGTGGATTTAAAAAAAATCAAAAACCAATAGACGTGGATTTAAAAAAAATAAATTTCAAGGACCAAGAGACGTGGATTTAAAAAAAAATCTTTCAAAGAACAAGAGACGTGGATTTAAAAAAAATCTTTAAAAAAAACAAGAGACGTGGATTTTTGAAACAAAAATTTCAAAGACCAAGAGACGTGGATTTTTAAAAAAAAATGTTTGAAAGACCAAGAGACGTGGATATTTTAAAAAAAAAAATGTTTGAAAAACCAAGAGACGTGGATATTTTTAAAAATAAATTTCAAAGACCAAGAGACGTGGATATTTTTAAAAATAAATTTCAAAGACCAAGAGACGTGGATATTTTTAAAAATAAATTTCAAAGACCAAGAGACGTGGATTTTTTAAAAAAATTAAAGGATCAAGAGACATGGATTTAAAAAAAAAATTGAAAGACCAAGAGACGTGGATTTTTTAAAAAAATTAAAGGATCAAGAGACATGGATTTTAAAAAAAAAATTGAAAGACCAAGAGACGTGGATTTTTTAAAAAAATTAAAGGACCAAGAGACATAGATTTTTAAAAAAATTAAAGGACCAAGAGACATAGATTTAAAAAAAAAATAAAGGACCAAGAGACATAGATTTTTAAAAAAATTTTTTTGAAAGACCAAGAGACGTGTATTTTTTTTAAAAAATTAAAGGACTAAGAGACATGGATTAAAAAAAAAATTGAAAGACCAAGAGACATGGATTTTTTTTTAACAATATTTTTTTCAAGAGCAGACGAGGATTTTTTAAAGAATATTCATTCAAGGAACAACTAAATGTGGATTTTTAAAGAATACTTTTTCAAGGATCAAATGGAGCGGATTTGAAAAATATATATTTTTTCAAGGACCGAATGGAGCGATCTTTTCAAGGATTTCGTGGTTCTCCTAAAGGACGAATCGAGCAATTTTTTTTTTAAATTTTTAAATACATACGGGAAGAGTCGTGGATTTTTAAAGTATTCTTAAGGACGAAACATGAATCTATTCAAATAATTTTTTGAAAGACGAATCTTTTAAAAGAATTTTTTGAAGAAAGAAACGTGGATCTTTTAAAAGAATTTTTAAAGGACGAAATATGGATTTTTTAAAAGAATTTTTTGAAGAATGAAACGTGGATCTTTCAAAAGAATTTTTTGAAGAATGAAACGTGGATCTTTCAAAAGAATTTTTTGAAGAATGAAACGCAGATCTTATAAATGCATGTTTAAGGACGAAACGTGGATCTTTTAAAAGTACTTTTTAAAGACGAAATCTGGATCTTTTAAAAGTACTTTTTAAGGACGAAATGTGGATCTTTTGGATGTATTTTTTAATGACGAAAGTAAGTTTTAAGGATAAATCGTGGATCCTTTAAAGGATGAATCGTGGATACTTTTTAAGTTAATGATATTTTTTAAGGTCAAGATATGGATATTTTCAAGGTATTTTTGAAGGACGAAACAAAACGTGAATCTTTTTTAATATAATTCCTTGAAGGACGAACCAAGGATCAATAAAGCAAAAAAATTAATTGAAATTTCGGGATATTTTTTTAAGTTCCAAGAGATTATAATTAGAGGTATTTTTTAAGGAATTGTTTCAAGGACCAACCGAGTAAAACCTTTAATTTTTAAAGTTTGACGAATATTTTTGATGATCCGAAAATTGTACTTTTGGGATAATAATTCCTAGGTCCCAATTACATTTCCTCTCTCTTACACCACTGTCCAAGGGCTTTTAGCAGCCACCAAATCCCTGCCAACAGTATTCGCTGAATGTGCAGAAGCCTCATTTCACATCACATCAATTTAAGCCATACTAGAGGCCAGTTAGAGATTTGGCTTTTCACTGACATTCAAACATACGGGCGGACGGACAGACAGACAGCCAGACAAAGCAACAATCCGAGAGACGGACAGACAGAAGTACGCGAATTGCAGTCACTTTGGAATGATGCTCCCTTTGAAGCATCACACGAAGTACCAATGCCATGAACGTTTGCATTTGAAATGGCTGGCCAGTGGACCAGCAGCGGTGGATCCCTGATGCCTGGCTGCCTGGGCTGCTGCTGCTGCGCTCATTTCATGGAGTGTTGTTAACTTGACAGCTTAAAGTTCAACCTCTTTTACATGGCATAGTTTAACATCAAAGTGAAAAAGCAACAACAACAATCAAAGAAAAATCTCCAAAATAAAAAAAACGAAGAAGATGAGGACGAGGACTACGAACAGGAATTCACTTCATTTTTTTGAATAGAGGTGTGTATTCTTAAGAGGCATAAGTATCAACTCTTTATTTCACAAAATGTTGTTGCCGATTGTTGCCAATTCCGGCATCTTGCCATGCCATCATCCATGGTTGCGGGATGGTCATAAGATTCGGAATAGTCGTCGTTTTTTTGGAGAAGCTTTAATTGCATTACCACTTCTTGTTGTTGTTGCTGCCGCCGTTGTTATAAACACGCGCACACATACATGCACACCGCCAAAATTTATGAAATTGAAACGCCGCCTTTTCCGTTGAAAAAAAAAACAGCCAACAGAACAACTCATTGGAAGGGACAATTGAAGGAGGAGTATATCCCATTCCCAAAGTCTGTTATCATTACCATGACTTTGAAATCTTAAACTTGTTCTTAATTAGGTGAAAAACGGATTAAGACAAAGAGACCCTGAGAATCGGCACAGTCCAGCCGCAGTCCGGTGGAGGGCAGTGCAGAGCAGTGCAGTGGAAAGCCAAAGTGTTGCAACGCCAACTACACATAATCAGATCAGAACAAGCCGGACATTTGCCGAAACGTTGTGGCCACATTTTGTAGCGACTTTGTCCGACTCAGCCAAATGTGTTATTCATTTGTCAAATCATTTGCTTTAATATATTGCAATGGGCTGCAGATGACATCTGAGGGGAATTTCGGAACAAGTTTGGTTTTGAGAAGATGCACTTTTACAAATGAGGTATTTTTATACCCTCCACCATGGTGTGGAGGGTATATTAAGTTTTTCATTTTGTTTGTAGTACCCCGAAACATACATTTTAGACCCCACAAAGTATATATATTCTGGATCAGCATAAACTTCTATGTCGATTCTATGGAGATGTCCGTCCGTCTGTCCATCTATCCGTCTATGGAAATTACTCTAACTTCCGAACAAAATGAAATAGGTTGATAAAATTTTACCTAAATGTATATTATGTCTGCAGGACTTTTGGTATTTAAAATGAGCCTTGTAGTTCCACGTTTTGGTATAGTCCCCATATAACGGTACCTCCCGATATTCGGTATTTTAATGATTTACGCGACATTATTCATTATTCAAGTGTAGTATTTGAAGTTCATAATAGATATTAATGCCTATGACTGAAATTTGTCTGTGTGTATGTCCACGTCTTCGTATAGCCCCCATATAACGGTACCTCCCGATATTCGGTATTTTAATGACTTTTAATGACATCATTTTCCGGAATTATTTCCAATTTCGTATTTGAAGTTCATAATGGATACTACAGCCTATGACAGAAAATTGTCTGTGCAGGTCCACGCCTTCCTATAGCCACCCTTGTAACGGTACCTCCCGATATTTGGTATTTTCATGATTTTGGCGACATTAACTGGCGGCCGAAATTAACTGATTTTTTACTTATTTAAACTGGCTCTCTCATTAAGATGAGTTGTCGGTTATTCATTTACACAGGGGCTTCGGCTCGTTGTTCCGCAGGAGTTTCTGCTCGCAGGAGCTTGATGGGCCTCGGCTCTCTGTTCCGTATCATAGTCATACATTGGTAGTGAAGTTGAGGTAGTTATAAACCATAGCACTAGCTAGAATAGTAATATACCCATTGAAGACCAGCAAGAAAGTGATCTGCTCCATAGAGGACCAGAAGGTGACCAGTAGAAGATCTTCTCAATAGAAGTCCAGAAGGTGGTCTTTTCCATAGAAGATCAGAAGGTGGTCTTCTTCATAGAAAACCAGAAGGTGGTCTTCTCCATAGAAGACCCGAAAGATGGTCTTCTCCATAAAAGACCCGGAAGGTGGTCTTCTCCATAAAAGACCCGGAAGGTGGTCTTCTCCATAAACGACCCGGAAGGTGGTCTTCTCCATAGAAGACCAGAAGTTGATTTCCTTCATAGAAGACCCGGAAGGTGGTCTTCTCCATAGAATACCAGAAGGTGGTCTTCTCCATAGAATACCAGAAGGTGATCTGCTCCATAGAAGACCCGGAAGGTGGTCTTCCCCATAGAAGGCCAGAAGGTGGTCTTCTCCATAGAAGGCCAGAAGGTGGTCTGCGATGAGAAGACCAGAAGACCACTAAGGATAGAAGACCTTGAAAAAGGTCTCCAGAAAGCCTTTCATAGAATTCCATGGAAGATCTTCAGAGGGTTTCCTTTATATTGAAGACCTTTAGAAGGTCTTCTTTGAATAAAACACCTCAAGGGAGTATTTGATGGGTGAAATACCTCTAAAAGGTATAATATGGATGGAATGCCCTCGGAAGGTGTTTTGCGGATACAAAATATTCCAGTTTTGTTTTTTTTGGTATGATTAAACGATTTCTAGGGGACCTTTGTGCATAAAAAACGTTCTGAAAGTCTAGAATGGAGAGAAAGACTCCAGATGTCTTTTATGGACAGAGTACCTGCAGAAGAGTGTCCTAAGGACATATTACTTTAAAAAGGTTTTATACGAATGGAACTTATCTAGAAGGTCTTCTATGGTACTCCAAAAGGTATTTTGTGAAAATAAGGATCTCCACAATGGATTCTACATGGATCTTCTACAAATAGTAGATGGCCTAAACATAGACGACCTGAAGAGGGCGCTTCAGCTAGTTGTTCCCCAGGAGTTTCGGCTCACGGTTTAGCAGGAGTCTCGGCTCACCGCAGGAGCTTGAGGGGTAGTGGAGTTGAGGTAGTTATAAACCATAGCACTAGCTAGAATAGTTACATACCCACAGTGAGCTGCCAAACACGAACGAGTTCCGCTCCATCTGCAAAGACCTGGAAATCGGTTGTCGAACCTACCCTCAAAGAGCCGCCGAACCCAGATAAATTTCAATCCATCTACGAAGACCTGGGTGGCTGCTCCCTAGTATTGGCTGCTAAGTGAATTGCTAACGTTTACACGGCTCATCAACCGAATGAAGTTCCCGATTAACTTTAAATCGACATCATCCCGAATGCCGACGTGACCGAGCCCAATCATCGTGATTCCTGAATATATTGAGCACGTTGACCACCGGCGAACACATGTTCAAATCGTCAACCTTCTCGAACGCCAGCATCAACCGAAAACAAACATCTTCATTCCTGATACAGGGTTGCCCATATTCGACGGACCTTTGGGCCCATTCCAATCAACAAGGCTTGTCCGCAGGCAACATTCTTTGCGTCAATTGAATTTTGTACGGGAACAAATGCAAATCAATGCGAATAATCCGTTGTAAAGTGGACCGAGCCATGCCCAACTGCTGAGAACGGCGTTTTTGGGATGTTCTTGGGGACCTCTCAACAATGGCTCGTACGGCAGCGATATTCTCGGCCGATCGCCTTGGTCGACTGTTATATGGCCTCTTCGGATTAGAAAGAGCCTTACCAGTCGAAAATGTTTCGTGTAAACGCTTAATGGTGTTCTTAGAAGGCGCACTTCTCACATTTAATGTTTTAAAAGCACGTTTAGTTTTCACAATTGACTTCTTCTGTTCAATGTAAATTTCAGCTATTTCAGAGCGCTCGCGTGGCGTGTATTGGTTCATGGTAAAAATCTGCTTGGACTGACGCTTCAAACGCGGTATGCCATTAAGCGATGTGACATCTCTGTCAAAAGTTATGGCGTTGCCAGATGGGTCCGTCGAATATGGACAACCCTGTAAATGTAAAAGTGTCAACCACCGACGACCACCACGAGCACCCGATCACCTCCGAATCGCCGGCTACTCACACTTCACATCGACGAGCCGAGTACCATTGTGAACGACCGGGATGATAGTTCCCAATTGTCCCCGAGTCGTGGTAAACGTGGAATTCCCTGATCATCAATTAAACAACAATTCCCGAACACCTCGGAAGTCCATTCGCCATCCTATATTCAATATTCATCTTATCATATTTCAACACGAGTAGATTGTAATTTAGTTTTAAAAAATTCAATAAAACACCCGATTTTTAACCCCAGAAAAGAGAGACAATTACTCTTCTTATTTCATAAGGTATAATGGGTCCTTATGGAGGCCCCGAGTACAGCTTAGCTTATCTCGGCCGACGAGAAAATCACGTTACGCTCCTTTTGGTACCTCCCACACAACGGGTCAACATTTTTAATAACCAGGAAGCTTACAAAGATAATACATCCCAATATTTTCACTGACACAAGAACGGGTGTGCAGATGGAATTTATCCTGCTGGTACCTCCTCTACAAAGGAGTAAAAATTTTGAAAAACAAACAACAGTGGGTTGTCTTGACGCACATCATCTCCACCCTAACAGTTGCATAGGAAAACTATGGGGTAACTGGCTATAATCATTGCTTTTCACGGCCCCAAGCTTATTCTTGATATAGGTAATATCCTTCCAATAACGAAATTCGGATTCTTATCAATGATTTTTATTTTTAGATATCTGATCTTGTATAGGTCTCCCTAACACTAAAGACCTTCGAAACGTATTTCACACCTGGAAATTTTTAAAACTCAAAATTCCCAAACTTGAGTTTTCATCTTCCACTGAGGTCTCACCTTAGTTCTCCGTACTCTCTTCTATGTAAGTGCACAGCAGACTATATTCCCAGATCTTACCTCTGCCTCCGTCGATGCAACCGATTCTCATCATTGACGCATTGATTCCAAAGCCATTTTATTACCAATTGCCGCCAATGTCGCCATGTGTTGTCGCTGTTATTGGTAACATTGAGGTATTGCAGTTTTGAATTCTTCACGTAATTTCAGGCAATTTCAATTACATTCTCCGCTATTTTTCTGCTCTTTCACAAAGTGCGGGTATGTGAGTACGAGTGTGTGTGTTAACTCAGAACAAATGTCACCATGTTCTGGCCATCGACTCTCCACCCTTTTGAATAGAATAGCTGCCGATGATAGTCGTACTTGTCGCTTAAATTTTTCACAACTAGTTGTAGTTGTTGTCGTTTTTGCTTCCATTTGCCGGCGGTATCATCATCAGTTGTGTAGCCATTTGCTGGTAGACTTCAATTCCGTAACGCAGCAAGTCAATCGCAAATGTAACGTCACGTTCGTGTGTTGCTTTGTTGGTCTGCACCGTTGTAAGTTCTTTGTTGTTGTTTCTGCTGTCGTAGAGAAGAAAATCTGTGGAAAAAAATGTTGCTAGTTGTTGTTGTAGCGTTTTTTCGTCTTCTTCTGCGGTGCTTGCCTTCTTCATTGTTAAAGAGTTTTGTGTCTCACAATTGTCGCGACATTTTTCTTAGTAAAACTCACGATCAATTGGCGACACGCTTCTTCTTCTTCTTCTTGTTTTTTTTTTCTGTAGCTGCTGCTGCTGTGGCAGCTATTTATTTCAAGTTCCTTTGCTATTCGGCATTTACAGTCGCAATTGCTTAGCCGAAATCAAATGCTTAGCACATTTTTATTGTGTCTGTGGAATGTAGGAGGTTGGTAAGGGTGGGGAAAGATAATTTTTTTTTACTGAAGAAAGAGATCCTAAAAGAAGGGGGGTAAATGGGTAGTTGGAGAGATCACAAAGACCTCCAAAAGACCAGGTATGGGTATCTAAGGACAGATTCTCCATAGAAAACTAGAAGGCGGTCTTCTCCATAGACGACCAGAATACCAGAAGGTGGTCTCCTCATAGAAGACCAAAAGAGGTCTTCACATGGGAGACCAAAAGGTGATCTTCTCAATAGAAGACCAGAAGGTGGTCTTCTCTATAGAAGACCAGAAAGAAAGGTTTCTTCTCCATAGAAGACCAGAAAGAAGGTGGTCTTCTCAATGGAAGACCAAAAAGAAGGTGGTTTTTTCCAAAGAAGACCATACAGAAGGTTGTCTTCTCCATAGAAGACCAGAAGGTGATCTTCTCCATAGAAGACTAGCAGGTGATGTTCTCCATAGAAGACCAGAAGGTGGTCTTCCACCATAGAAGACCAGAAGGTGGTCTTCCACCGTAGAAGACCAGAAGGTGGTCTTCCACCATAGAAGACCAGATGGTGGTCTTCCACCATAGAAGACCAGAAGGTGGTCTTTCTCCATAGAAGAGCAAAAGGTGGTCTTTCTCCATAGAAGAGCAAAAGGTGGTCTTCCTCCATAGAAGACCAGAAGGTGGTTTTCCACCATAGAAGACGAGAAGGTGGTCTTCCACCATAGAAGACCAGCAGGTGGTCTTCCACCATAGAAGACCAGCAGGTGGTCTTCCACCATAGAAGACCAGCAGGTGGTCTTCCACCATAGAAGACCAACAGGTGGTCTTCCACCATAGAAGACCAGCAGGTGGTGTTCTCCATAGAAGACCAGCAGGTGGTGTTCTCCATAGAAGACCAGCAGGTGGTGTTCTCCATAGAAGACCAGCAGGTGGTGTTCTCCATAGAAGACCCGGAAGGTGGTCTTCCACCATAGAAGACCAGCAGATGGTCTTCCACCAGCAGGTGGTCTTCCACCATAGAAGACCAGAAGGTGGTCTTCTCCATAGAAGACCAGCAGGTGGTCTTCTCCATAGAAGACCAGCAGGTGGTCTTCTCCATAGAAGACCAGCAGGTGGTCTTCTCCATAGAAGACCAGCAGGTGGTCTTCTCCATAGAAGACCAGCAGGTGGTCTTCTCCATAGAAGACCAGCAGGTGGTCTTCTCCATAGAAGACCAGCAGGTGGTCTTCTCCATAGAAGACCAGCAGGTGGTCTTCTCCATAGAAGACCAGCAGGTGGTCTTCTCCATAGAAGACCAGCAGGTGGTCTTCTCCATAGAAGACCAGCAGGTGGTCTTCTCCATAGAAGACCAGCAGGTGGTCTTCTCCATAGAAAACCAGCAGGTGGTCTTCTCCATAGAAGACCAGCAGGTGGTCTTCTCCATAGAAGACCAGCAGGTGGTCTTCTCCATAGAAGACCAGCAGGTGGTCTTCTCCATAGAAGACCAGCAGGTGGTCTTCTCCATAGAAGACCAGCAGGTGGTCTTCTCCATAGAAGACCAGCAGGTGGTCTTCTCTATAGAAGACCAGAAGGTACCCTTCCCTATAGAATACCAGAAGGTGGCCTTCTCTATAGAAGACCAGAAGGTGGCCTTCTCTATAGAAGACCTGAAAGAAAGTTTTCTTCTTCATAGAGAACCAGAAGTTGGTCTTCTCTATAGAAGACTAGAAAGAAGGTTTTCTTCTCCAAAGGGTGTTTTTCCATAGAAAACCAGAGAGAAGGTGGTCTTCTCCATTGAAGACCAGAAAGAAGGTGGTGTAATCCATTGAAGACCAGAAAGAAGGTGATCTTCTTCATAGAGAACCCGAAGGTGGTCCTCTCCATTGAGGACTTCTCCACAGAAGACTAAGGTGTGGTCTTCTCCATAGAAGACCAGCAGGTGGCCTTCTCCATAGAAGACCAGCAGGTGGCCTTCTCCATAGAGGAACAGCAGGTGGCCTTCTGTATGCCTTGTAAAAGATCTGTAGAAGGTCTTCAATGGATGGAAGATCTTCAGAAGCTTTCCTTTAGATAGAGGACCTTCAGGTTGTCTTCTATGGATAAAACACCTCAAGGAAGATTTTTATGGATGAAATACATCTAAAAGGTATTCTAGGTAGAAGGTAGAAGACATCCGAAAGGTGTTTTGTAAATAGAAAATACTCAAAAGTTTTTTTATGAATGGACGACCCCAAGACGGACCTCTATGAATTAAAAAAAACGTCCAGAAAATCTACTATGGGTAGAAGGCACCAGCATAGCATATTTCCAGAAAGGTTTCTTAAGAATAGGCAACGAATAGAACTTCCCTAAAAGGTCTTCTATAGTACTCTTTGGAATGAATACCTCCAAAAGGTATTTTGTTAAAATACGACCCACAACGCTGTCCTAAGGATAGGCGACCTGAATAGGTTCTTATACGAATAAAACTTATATAGAAGATCTTCTGTGGAATAAATACCTCCAGAAGGTTCTTTCTGAAAAGAAGGGCTTCTAGAAGGATCTTCTATGAATAGAAGCTCTCCTAAGATAGACGACCTGAAGAGGGTCTTATACGAATCGAACTTCTGTAGAAGGTCCTCTATGGTGATCCATTGGATAAATGCTCTTGAAAGAATTTTCTGAAGATAAGGCCCTCATAGAAGTTCCCTTATAAGAAGGATATTTTATGAATAGAAAACTTCAGGATGTATTTTCTGACCAAAGGCCTACCGAAGGAATGCTATGCATTGAAGTTCTCCAAAAAACGTTTTGTGGAAAGCTGACCTATAAAAGTTCCTATATGGAAGGAAGAGCTCCAGGAGACCGCCTATGAATAGAAAGACTCCATTACAATTTTTGTAGATTGAAAACCTCTTGGAGGTTTTCCAAATATAAACGATTATCAAAAAAATTTCCTATGGTTCCCCCCAAAATCATCCTATTCTCCAAACCCAATTTCTTCCATACCCACCTCCTTTCAATTTACCTCGAGTGAGTGCTTCACTTAACCTTGGTTTTTTTTTGAGTTACTATTACAACAATTGTTGATGTTGTTGTTGTTCCATTTGTTATTGTTGCTGTTGCACTTAAATGTGTATTGCCCAGATTGTGAACTTGTGCTGTTGCCGCGGCTTCTCATCATTCTCAATATCCTCACTCTAATGATAATTTGGTGGGGGAAAAACGTCATTAAATCTCGCCAGTCAGCCAACCAGCCAGCTAACCAACTAGCATCCTCCCTGGTCTCCGCTCTTTAGTCCATTGTTCGGTCGTGATGATGTTCGTTTGGTGTTGTGTCATTATCTTCAAAGAGCATTTAAACGCTAAAGTATGCTGCAAATTTATTTGTATTAAAAACCTGTCGCTTGAAAACTACACGCGTCTCAAACGTGTGTGTACTTTGACTTTGACAAACACGGATTGCTGGCTGTTGCCAGCGTCATCATCATCATCGTCGTCGTCGTCATCATCATCATCGTCGTCGTCATCATCAATGCCGCCATGTGGCCACCGCCGCCGCTGCCATCGTCACCAGCCGGACTATTCTTATTTTTCTGCAAAAAACTATTTTTGCACTGATCTTGAAATTGTACTAGAAAAAATAACAAAGAAACAAACGGAAAAAACCGAGGCGACAACAACAGAACGGCAACACAGCAAAAGGGGTGGCAAGTGCGAATGCAAGTGCGTTCCGCGTGTATTTAATGGTGTGGTGTTGGCTGTTGATTGTGTGGCTTGGTGTGCGTCTTGCACAATTGTCAACTGCATTTAATTTTGTTCTGTTTTTTTTTTAACTTTCCAGCATTTTATTTTAACTCAATAAGAAAAAACACAAACACACATATTTTTTCAATGGGGGTTTTGTCACACAGGATTCTTCGCCTTGGTAGATGCAGTCTGCCACAGTGTTGTGCCAAAAAATGTGTCCTGGAAAAAAATGAAAAGCGTTAAGATTGGTCGACAATTGATTTTGTAAAATTATAGTACACATGTTGGAAACCACCTCCATTTATCCTGGCTAAACATGAACGCCGACTTAAATACCCAATACAAAATAATTGTAATACACATATCAGAAACCGCCTCCATATCTCAATTCTAGATGCCAACGGAGACCTCAACATTAAATTTTGGGATTCCAGCCGCATCCCTTTACCCAATACCAAATTTTGTACCTCTTAGTACTTTTCGTAAAATTTTAGTACTCCTAGGCAAAACCACCGCCGCCATAGATCCTATCAATAAAAAATGTCAAATTTCAGAATTTTATCTATCCCTTTACACAAAACCCAATTTAGTACCACTTTGTACAATTATAGTACACATTTCCGAAAACACCTCCATATGTCCAGGTTACACATGGACAGCAGCCCTAATACCAAATTTTAGATTTTAAGCGCTATATGTTAACCTAATACCAGATTGTACCAATTATGGTACTATTTAGTACTTTTCGTGTAGTACACATTTTCAAAACAATATCTTTATCATAGACCTACCACCAAACGAGACCCCAATACAATGTTTTAAAATCTCAGCTTCATCCATTCACCCTAAACCCATCTTTTCCAAATTAAGTACCATTTAGAACATTTCGTACACTTAGTACACATTTCCCAAAAATTCATATACGAAACTTAATTTCCAACCTTGATTCTCATACCAAAATTCACGTTTTACTTCGATCCGTTCACATAATACCAAATGGTACAATTTTAGAAATTTAGTTCTATTTTAGAACTTTTCGTAATTTTTTAGTACGAATTTCCAGTCTTATCACACCAGAATACCCATAGTGCAAAATTTCAATATTCTAGCTCCAACCGTTTCGTCTGGGTGTTGTTTCTAGGCCAGTCAGTTATTTCATTTTATATATATAGATATATTTCTAGCTTAGAAGATTCTTTAAAAAATCCACGTTTCTCCCTTTGAAGGTCCTAAAAAATATTTATTAAAAATTCAAATTTCTGGCTTCGAAGGTCCTAAAAAATATTTTGGTTTTGATGGCCCTTAAAAATTATTCTTTAAAAATTCGACTTTTTCGACATAGTTCTTAAAAATTCCAATTTTTTGGTTTTGATGGTCCTTTAAAAATCCAATTTTTTGGTTTGGATGGTTCTTAAAAATTCCACTTTTTGGGGTTCTATGGTCCCTCAAAATTCTAATTTTTTGGTGTTGATGGTCCTTAAAAATTCCAATTTTTTGGATTTCCATGGTCCCTCAAAATTCCAATTTTTTGGTTTTGATGGTCCTTAAAAATGCCACTTTTTGGATTTCCATGGTCCCTCAAAATTCCAATTTTTTGATTTTGATGGCCCTTAAAAATTCCACTTTTTGGTGGTCCCTCAAAATTCCAATTTTTTGGTTTTGATGGTCCACGTTTTTACTTTTGAATTGTTGTATGGTCTTTAAAAAATCCATGTTTTTGTTTTTTGAATGGTCACATGATCTTAAAAAAAAATATTCCTTACAAAAAAAACCACGTTTCTGAAGGATCTTCATGATCCTTAAAAATATTCTTAAAGAAATAAAAGTTTCAGGCTTTGAAGATTCGTTAAAGACATTTTTGAAAAAAAAAATACCAAGTTTCTGGAATCGAGGGTCATTAAAAAGATCTTCAAAAATTCCAAGTTTTTTACAGAAGGCCTTAAGACTATTCTTTAAGAAATCTACTTTTTGGTTTCAAAGGGTCCTTAAAAAATCTTCCAAAAATCCACGTTTCTGTCTAGGAAGGTCATTAAAAAATATTCTTCAAAGAAATCTATGTTTCTGTCATTGAATCCCCTATTTTTTTTTTTAAAAATCGACGAAAGTTCTTTAAAAACTATCCTTTAAGAAATCCATGTTTCTTCCTTTGCAGGTCCTTCAAAAATATTCTTCAAAAAATCTATGTTTCTGTCATTGAATGTCCTTAAAAATATTCTTTAAAAAATCAACGTTTATGTCAATGAAAGTCCTTTAGAAACCATCCTTTAAAAAATCCACGTTTCTTCCTTTGCAGGTCCTTCAAAAATATTCTTTACAAATCCGCGTTTCTGACTTCGACAGCCCTTTAAAATCTTCTTTAAAAATGTCATTCTCAAAAAATATTATTTTACAAAATGCATGTTTCTATCTTAGAAGATCTTTAGAAATATTTTTTACAAAATCCACGTTTCTATCTCAGAAGATCTTAAAAAATATTCTTTAAAAATCCACGTTTCTGGCTTTGAAGGTCCTTAAAAAATATTCTTTAAAAAACCACGTTTGTGGCTTTGAAGGTCCTTAAAAATATTTTTTACAAAATCCACGTTTTTGGCTTTGAAGGTCCTTAAAAAATATGCTTTACAAAATCCACGTTTCTGGCTTTTAAGGTCCTTAAAAAAGTATTCTTTAAAAATCCACGTTTCTGGCTTAAAAATTTTCTTTAAAAGTCCCCGTTTCTGGCTTAAAAATGTTTATTTTAAAATCCACGTTTCTGGCTTTGAAGGTCCTTAAAAAATATTCTTAAAAAATCCACGTTTCTGGCTTTTAAGGTCCTTAAAAATATTCTTTAAAAATCCACGTTTCTGGCTTAAAAATTTTCTTTAAAAGTCCCCGTTTCTGGCTTAAAAATGTTTTTTAAAATCCACGTTTCTGTCTTTGAAGGTCCTTAAAAAAATATTCTTTAAGAAATCTACGTTTCTGGCTTCGAAGGTCCTTAAAAAATATTCTTTGAAAATCCACGTTGCTGGTCTCTAAGGTCCTTTAGAATATTTTTCAAAAATTCTTCTACTATGGCTTCTTCGTACCACTGTCTCTGTTAGTTTTTACATCACTTTTTGTGATTTCTGTGATTTTTCTTTAGTTGTAATGCAACTGAGATTTTTTTCTCTCTCTCTCTCCTTGATTCGGTGTGCCATTTAATTCATGGCGTAAATCTTGTAACATTTTTAGCTGGCGATGTTTCACATTGACGATGATGAACGTCTCCAGCAACAATTGCATGGCTAGCTGCTGCCTAGCTTCCAGCAACAGAAACATCTCAGACAAAGCATCTGTTTATTGTCTCAGGTTGTGTGTTTTCTTGTTTCTGTGGTTGTTGTTATTGTTTCTTAAGTTTTTGGAACACCAAATAAAACTTTGTTTTATTTCGCTTGACTTCATTCGCATGGATGGATGTAAGAAGTAGCTGAAGTTTTTTTTTGGTGTTGTTTCTGTTTCAAAAGTATTTCACTGAGGTATTTTTCTTTCCATACAGCCCGACTGCCTGCACTCCACCTTAAGCCATACGTAGCCCAAACATATTGTCAAGGATGGGCTGTTTGGAGGTTGTTTTTTGGCTTTCTGCAATGGATGTCTCCGGGAAAAGCCACAAAAACCAAACGAAACCCACATTTTCGAGAAATTCATCTATGTCGCAAAATGTTTGTTTCATGTCCAATTCTTTTTTTTACGTTTTTCGTCTTCTACAAAGTTGACATACATAAAATGGTAGTAAACATTTATCTCTTTCTTCGTGTGTCACAGCAAAGAGATAGCAAGGAAAAAAATTACATTTTGTCAAATGTGAAGAAAAAAAACGTTTTTAAAATGTTATAAAATACCAAACATCAATTGGAAATTATTTAGATAAATGCTATGAGATTTTCCGTGGAAATTATTCAAGTAAAAAAGGGTGTTTCGGTAAGTCAGATCTATAAAAAAGTTGATTTTAATTTTTTAAAGACCTTCAGAGTCAGAAACGTGGATTTTTTTAAAGAATATTTCTAAGGAACTTCAGAGCCGGAAACGTGGATTTCTTCAAGAATAGCTGTCAAGGACCTTCAGCACTAGAAACTTCTATTATTAAAATAATATTTTTTAGATTACCTTTAAAGCCAGGGACGTGGATTTTTCAAAGAATATTTTTTAAGGAACTTAACCTTTAAAGCCAGAAACGGGGATTTTTTAAAGAATATTTTTTTAAAGACCGTGGCTTTTTTAATGAATATTTTTTGAAAACCTTTAAAGCCAGAAACGTGGATTTTTTAAGGACCTTTAAAGCCAGAAACTTGGATTTTTTAAAGAATATTTTTTAGGGACCTTTAAAGACAGAAACGTGGATTTTCTAAAAAATATTTTTTATGGACCTTTAAAGCCAGAAACGTAGGTGTTTTTAAAGAATATTTTTTTAAGGACCTTTAAAGCCAGAAACGTAGGTGTTTTTAAAGAATATTTTTAAGGACCTTTAAAAACAGGAACGTGGATTTTTGAAGAATATTTTTTAGGGCCCTTTAAAGCCAGAAACGTTGATTTTTATACCCTACAACACTATGTGTTGGGGGTATTATAAGTTTGATTGGCCCAAAAATTATGTAACACCTCGAAATATTGGTTTCCCACATAGGAAAGTATATATGGATCTTCCTAGCTCGCCGAACTGAGTCGATCTAGCTATGTATGTCCGTCCGTCCGTCTGTCCGTCTGTCCGTCTGTCCGTCTGTCCATGTTAATTTGTAATCACTCTACAGGTCGCAATTATGGCCCGATCTTCACGAAATTTAGAATGGAGGTGGGGTTAATGTCAGAATAGAACCCTATTTCTTTTGGAGATGATCGCCAAATGTTTAGGGGTTGAAATGGACCAAATACTGAAAAAATGTCGGATTTTGCAGTAGCTATACAGGTCGCAATTATAGACCAATCGACGCGGAATTTCGCATGTAGCTAGAGTTTAGGGCGGGGAAGAAGCCTACCAATTTGGGTGGTCATCGGATAATATTTAGCAGGTAAAATAGACCATATCTTTTGTGTTAAAAAAATTCACAATTTTTCATTAAACCGCGAATATTTTAAATCCCGGCGAAATCACAAAGCCGTGACAAGGTTACTTCTGATCTTTACATTGATGTTAACATCCAACAAAACGGATATATAGCAAAATATGTGCGATATATATGTTTATCAAAGAAGATAGGCTTGAAAAATCTCTTATATGTCGAGAACGGCTGAACTGATTTCGACAGTTCTCATTAATTCAGAATGGCCTCTTGGCAGGAAAGAAGAAACGTCTAAAAAATCGCATAAACATATCTCCCTAAAGATGAAAATATTGATTTTGTAAAATTTTCTCATATTTTTTCAATTTTGTCATATTTTTGGCATATTTTCATTTTGAATTAAACATTTGGTAATATTTCTACAGCTAACAAAACTAAGTTGTTAGGATATCAGGATATCATATACAGATCGCATTTATGGCCCGATCCTTACGAAATTTTGCATGGAGATAAGATGAGGGTCAGAATAGAAGCCTACTCTTTTTGGAGATGATCGCCATATATTTAGGGGTTGAAATGGACCAAAAAACTGCAAAATTGTCTGCAGGTCGTAATTATCGCCCGATCCTCACGCACATTTGAATGGGGGTTACCGGACATTACAAAAGCCAAGCAGTTTTGGATGGCCATCCAAAAATATTCAATGTATGAAATAGTTTGCCAACTTTTGTAGACAAAATACGAAAATGTCCATTCCGGTGACTTTTTGGAGAATTCACAAATACAAGAAAGACCCACTTCTGACTATTTCGTTAACGCTGATTTCGTTGCGTTTCAGTCAAAAACCAATAATAAATGTTAATCCTTTGCCACTTCTGAGAGATTATAGGTCTTTGGGAAATATTGGTTCCAGATCTAGGAAGACCATTTAAGTGCAACATCTACCAATAAATTGGAAATGAGCAAATTCGTTTAAGTTGCTATTATTCGAAAATTAGAGAACGAAACCTGATGGTTTTCTTTTATTATTTGTCGCAATATCTTGTGGAATTCATTCAAGTATCTCGCCTATATAAACTGTATCGTTTATTATAGTGTTGTAGGGTATTCAACGGTCGGCCCCGCTCGACTGTAGCCTTTGCTTACTTGTTAAAGAATATTTTTAAGGCCCTTTGAAGCCAGAAACGTGGATTTTTCATAAAATATGTTTTAAGGACCTTTAAAGCCAGAAACGTGGAACTTTTAAAGAATATTTTTTAAGGACCTTTAAATCCAGAAACGTGGAATTTTTAAAGAATATTTTTTAAGGACCTTTAAATCCAGAAACGTGGAATTTTTAAAGATTATTTTTTAAGGACCTTCAGTGCAGGAAATTGGTATTTTAAGGACCTTTAAAGGCAGAAAAGTAGATCTTTTAAAGAATATTTGTTAAGGACGTTTAAAGCCAGAAACGTGGATTTTTTAAAGAATATTTTTTAAGGACCTTCAGTGCAGGAAACGTGGAATTTTCATAGAATATTTTTAGGGACCTTTAAAACCAAAAACGTGGATTTTTTTTAATAATATTTTGAAAGGACCTACTGAGACGAAACTTGGACGTTTTAAAGAATACTTTTTAGGACCTTTAAAGCCAGAAATGTAATTTTTTTAAAGAATATTTCCGTAGGAACCATCAAAAACAGAACCGTGGTTTTTTAACAAATATATTTCAGGACCTTTAAATCCAAAAAAGTGGATGTTTTAAAGAATATTTTTTTAAGGACCTTTAAAGCCAGAAACGTGGAGATTTTAAAGAATATTTTTTAAGGATCTTTAAAGACAGAAACGTGGATTTTTCAAAGATTATTTTTAAAGACCTTTAAAGCCAGAAACGTGGATTTTTTAAAGATTATTTTTAAAGACCTTTAAAGCCAGAAACGTGGATTTTTTAAAGATTATTTTTAAAGACCTTTAAAGCCAGAAACGTGGATTTTTTAAAGATTATTTTTAAAGACCTTTAAAGCCAGAAACGTGGATTTTTTAAAGATTATTTTTAAAGACCTTTAAAGCCAGAAACGTGGATTTTTTAAAGATTATTTTTAAAGACCTTTAAAGCCAGAAACGTGGATTTTTTAAAGAATATTTTTTAAGGACCTTTAAAGCCAGAAACGTGGATTTTTTAAAGAATATTTTTAAAGACCTTTAAAGCCAGAAACGTGGATTTTTTAAAGATTATTTTTAAAGACCTTTAAAGCCAGAAACGTGGATTTTTTAAAGATTATTTTTAAAGACCTTTAAAGCCAGAATCGTGGATTTTTTAAAGATTACTTTTAAAGACCTTTAAAGCCAGAAACGTGAATTTTTTAAAGCACCTTCAGTGCAGGAAATTTGTATTTTTCAAAGAATATTTATAAGGACCTTTAAAAGCCAGAAACGTGGATTTTTTAAAAAAATATTTTTTAAGCACCTTTAGTGCAGTAAATGTGTATTCTTCAAATAATATTTTTAAGGACCTTTTGAGACAGAAACGTGGACTTTTTAAAGAATAGTTTTTAAGGACCTTCTGAGACAGAAACGTGGATGTTTTTAAAGAATATTTTAAAGGTCCTTCTGAGACAGAAACGTAGAATTTTTAAATAATAATTTTTAAGGACCTTTTTAGACAGGAACGTGAATTTTTTAAAAAATATTTTTTAAGGACCTTCACATCCATAAAATTTGATTTTTATAGAATTGTTTTAAGGACCTTCACAGCCATAAATTTAGATTTTTTATAGAATATTTTTTCAAGGACATTCACAGCCATAAATTTAGATTTTTATAGAATATTTTTTCAAGGATCTTCAAGGCCGCAAACCTAGATTAAAATTACTTTTGAAAAAGTTCCAGAAAAATTATTTTTTAGGACCTTCACAGCCGTGAACTTGGATTTTTTATAGAAATATATTCAAAGCCAGAAACGTTCCAGAAAGAATATTTTTAGGACCTTCACAGCCATAAACTAGGATTATTAAAAAATATTTTTTGGGGATATTCAAAACCAGAATCTTAGATGTTTAAAGAATATTTTTTAAAGGATCATCCAAGCCGTACACATAGATATTTAAAGAATATTCTTTAAGGACCTTCAAGGCCAGAAGCGTGAATTTTTAAAGAATATTTTTTCAAGGATAATCCTATGGATATTCATAGAATATTTTTGTAAAGGACCTTCAAAGGCAAAAACGTGGACTTTTAAGGAGTACTTTAAGGACCTTCTGAGACAAAAACCAGCACTTGTTAAAAATATATTTTCAAGAATCACTAAAACAGGAAAAGTGCATTTTTTTCAAAAAATATTTTTTTAAGAAAATTCAGAAACTTGGTTTTAATAATTTTTAAGGTCCTTTGTAAAAACGTGGATTTTGTAAAGAATATTTTTTAAGGACATTCATAAAAACGCAGATTTTTTAAAGAATATTTTTATGGGCCTTCGTAAAAACGTGGATTTTGTAAGGAATATTTTCTAAGGACCTTGTGAGAAAGAAACGTGGATTTTGGAACCATAGACGTGGTTCTTAAAAAAATATTTTTCAAGGATCATCCAAGTCATAGACGTTTTTTTAAGAAATATTTTTTCAAGCATCAACCAGAGCATAGACCTGGATTTTAAAAACCCACATTTTTGAGAATATATTTTCAAAGAACGACGAAACCATAGGCGTGGATTTTTAAAGAATATTTTTTTAAAGATCGTCGAAACCATAGACGTGGATTTTTAAAGAATATTTTTTCAAAGATCGTCGAAACCATAGACGTGGATTTTTAAAAAATATTTTTTCAAAGATTGTCGAAACCATAGACGTGGATTTTTAAAGAATATTTTTTCAAAGATCGTTGAAACCATAGACGTGGATTTTTAAACAATATTTTTTCGAAAATCGTCGAAACCACAGACGTGGATTTTTAAAAAATATTTTTTCGAAAATCGTCGAAACCACAGACGTGGATTTTTAAAAAATATTTTTTCAAGCGATGGACGTGGATTTATGAAGAATATTTTTCAAGGATAAACCAAACGATAGACGTGGATTTATGAAGAATATTTTTCAAGGATAAACCAAACGATAGACGTGGATTTAAATCGTCAATCCAAATTTATCTATTAATTGATTCCATTTCCCCTGCCATACCTCAAAGAATAAAGAAAAATCCAATTTTCTAAAAGCTGAAACATGAACAGGTTTGTGATTCTAAAAAACAATGCTCGTCATCTTTATCATCATCTCCATCTATCCATGCCACGCCATGACTGGATGATGCAGTCAATAAATGCTATTGTCGTCAATCGTCAATGCGATTTGATGGAAAATAATGGCGCGTCAACCGGAAGTTTATTTACAATTATTATTATTGTTGTTGTTATTGTTAAATTTTTTTCTTTATTCAGCAACATCAACTTATCGTCGTAGTAGTAGATGTTTAGTGAATGAAAAGAATTTTATGTATCTTCCTCTAATGATCTTTTGTACAGTTCTCTCGCTGGGCAGGCAGGTGAAGTGCATTGATAAACATTATTTCCAATACAGGTTAGCGTATCATCTTTGTATTGTTTCTGTTTCATTAATTTCTAGTCGAGTTGAAACCGGTTATTGATTATTTATTGAAAATAAGTTTTAATTAATTATGGCATTTAATTTTTTCATTTCATTAGAAACATTGATATTTTTGCTTTCAGAACACAGGCAAGTAAAGAGATCTCAATATCGTCGAGATAATCGAGATAATTGAAATAAAAATACGATACTGGGAGAATAACTTGGTTGGAAGTATCTGAACCGGAAATAGCAGAAATAGCCTCGAAGTTCAGCCAAATATCCCCCTCCAATGCTATTTATATATCATTTCCGAATTGTAAAATTTTTCCCATTTCCCACAAGGTAACAACCACAAAACTTCGTGAGCAATACTGCATTCCCTAATTAATTTTAAACATTCTTCATTATAATTCAATTATTTAATAATATGAGAAATCTTTCAAATATGTTGTTGTAATATTATGATTAACAAGGAAAAAATTGCCAAAGAATGTCATGATTCATTCACATCATCATCATCATCATCATCATCATCATGGTTACCGTCACAATCCTAAATATACTACAACTGCTGATCATGATCATGATGACGCAGACACACCAAGTCAACAGAACAGAGCCATTATCCAATAGCAACAGTTTCACATACAATTAATTTGCGTTTTCGCCCTCCACAAAATACTAACAACAACAACTGGCATCCAGCAAGTCGCACACTCTAGTCAGTCAGCACCCCTGAACATGCCACCAATTTAAGCCGTCACCACCAACTCCTCTAGAACGAAGACGAAAAACAAATTCCCATCAAGTTGTCATAGATTTCCTGACACATGTCCAATCTGGTTTTACATGAAATCACAGGAGAGAATCATGGAAATCAAAAAATAGTTGAAAAAAAAAACTAAAAACTGCATGTCATGATTTACGATTTTGAGCGAGGGTGGTAACAAGGAATAAGGGGAAAATGATGTTTGTGACTTAAGTCTTTCATGGAGAAATAAAAAAAAACAATCGACTTAGAGGGACTCAAAGCAAAAGAAGAGAGTCTGTGAACTACTGGCCTGGTGGAACAAGGGGCTTATATAGATTGGAAGGCCAATAGAAGTAAGACTATATAGATTGGACGGCCAATCACTCAATTTATATGAGCTGATGGTCCAATGACTGGTGTAAGGAAGCTGAAGGATATAAGTCAACAGTGGTGACTTTGTGGTCCTGACAAGCTGGAGCACCAGATCCATTGGACAATATTGATGATCTGGTAATATCTATGAACTAGGTGATTGGTGAGCGGGTAGATATGGCGGGGCTAGAAGGTAGCCGCAAAGTAGAGCAGGAGTCCCAGAGAAGAGCTAGAGAGTCAGCAAAATAATATAACCAAGATGAAATCGCTCAAGACACAGTGGATCGCCATTAGCTTTATTCAGGAGGATCCAGGAAGTCGTATGAATAGCAATTAACCAATATAGTCCATCTGGAGGTCCAGGAAACCTATTAGACAGATAAAGTGTGAGGCGACTCCCTGGTCCTTAGACGAGGTGAAGTGCTAGGTAATTCCTTTAGAAGATCTTAAAGGCCAGAGAGTCTCTTGAGATAAGCTGAAGAGCAAGAACAGCTGGTGTAGCAGGGGGAGATGAAGAGTAAGGGAGTCACAAGTGAGTATTTATAGAAGAACATATAAGCCTGGGATTCTCAGTGACGAACAAACGAGCCAGAGATTCTCAGTAAATGAATTAGTGGGCCAAGGAGTCTTCATATAGAAGAGCTGATGACCTAGAGAATTTTCATAGCCGAGCTGGTGGTCCAGTGAGACTTTATAGATAAGCTGGTGGCCCAGTGAGACTTTATAGACGAGCTGGTGGCCCAGTGAGACTCCATAGACGAGCTGGTGGCCCAGTGAGACTCTATAGACGAGCTGGTGGGCCAGAGAATCTCTATAGACGAGCTGGTGGGCCAGAGAATCTCTATAGACGAGCTGGTGGGCCAGAGAGTCTCTATAGACGAGCTGGTGGGCCAGAGAGTCTCTATAGACGAGCTGGTGGGCCAGGGAGTCTCTATAGACGAGCTGGTGGCCCAGGGAGTCTCTATAGACGAGCTGGTGGCCCAGGGAGTCTCTATAGACGAGCTGGTGGTCCAGTCCAGTCGATATAGGCGAGCTGGTGGCCCAGTCCAGTCGTTATAGGCGAGCTGGTGGCCCAGTGAGTCTCTATAGACGAGCTGGTGGGCCAGAGGGTCTCTATAGACGAGCTGGTGGGCCAGAGGGTCTCTATAGACGAGCTGGTGGGCCAGAGAGTCTCTATAGACGAGCTGGTGGCCCAGTGAGTCTCTATAGACGAGCTGGTGGCCCAGGGAGTCTCTATAGACGAGCTGGTGGACCAGGGAGTCTCTATAGACGAGCTGGTGGCCCAGGGAGTCTCTATAGACGAGCTGGTGGGCCAGAGAATCTCTATAGACGAGCTGGTGGCGAAGGGAGTCTCTATAGACGAGCTGGTGGCGAAGGGAGTCTCTATAGACGAGCTGGTGGCGAAGGGAGTCTCTATAGACGAGCTGGTGGCGAAGGGAGTCTCTATAGACGAGCTGGTGGCCCAGTTCAGTCGATATAGGCGAGCTCGTGGCCCAGTGAGTCTCTGTAGACGAACTGGTGTCCCAGTGAGTCTCTATAGACGAACTGGTGTCCCAGTGAGTCTCTATAGACGAACTGGTGTCCCAGTGAGTCTCTATAGACGAACTGGTGTCCCAGTGAGTCTCTATAGACGAACTGGTGTCCCAGTGAGTCTCTATAGACGAACTGGTGTCCCAGTGAGTCTCTATAGACGAACTGGTGTCCCAGTGAGTCTCTATAGACGAGCTGGTGTCCCAGTGAGTCTCTATAGACGAGCTGGTGGGCCAGTGAGTCTCTATAGACGAGCTGGTGGGCCAGTGAGTCTTTATAGACGAGCTGGCGGTCCAGTGAGTCTTTATAGACGAGCTGGCGGTCCAGTGAGTCTTTATAGACGAGCTGGTGGCCCAGTGAGTCTTTATAGACGAGCTGGTGGCCCAGTGAGTCTTTATAGACGAGCTGGTGGCCCAGTGAGTCTTTGTGGAACAGGGAACCGAAATAATTGTGGAAGTTTCATGCGTGAGAAGCATCGTCAAGAAAACGAGAATTATTTACCCTATATGGTAAACGCATTTGGTCGGCAACTAATGTATACCGGGCTGATTGGTTAATGCTGATCTTATTGTTGTCGTAGCATATTCAGGTTTTCTAAAATCAGAAATTAAGTTCACCCCCACTGATCATACTACTCCTCTTAACTTGTTACCATTTTCTTAAACAACAATGTTGGTGAACAGTGTTGTTGTTGCCAAAAGAACGACATTAAGATTGCTATCAAATACTTTTGATACATTTATGCAATAACAATAACGATAATAACAATGGTGAAACGCCAACAACAACAACAAAAGCAACCACAACAAATACAGCGACTATATTTATAACGACGACAGCAATTACGTATTCAAATTTAACGAGACATAACTAATTTCGCCAAACGAGCTGCATGAATAATGGCCGATTGAAATTAAACTGGTCTCCTGTTGGAGAATTAGAAGCTTCGAAGATGTGTTAGAGATAGGCAGCGTAATATTTTCAATTTAGTACTTGTCATGGGAAATGGTGTTTTGGTGTCGTGAGACTTTCTTCAGCTCCTTGGCTTTACCTTTTTCCTTTAGCTCCCTTCTATAAGCAATTTTCTTAATTCGACAAGAGGGGCATATCTAATAAATACTCCCTATAAAGTCTGGACCTTCAGATCATAGTCCATAGTCTATTAATAATGAATTTCAACTCCTGACCCATAAATTTACTATTTGATGTTCCAGTAAATTTTACTTCAGATCTGGACTTCAGCTCGCCTATATAGACTCTCTGGGCAGATCTGGCCTTCAGCTCGCCTATATATACTACCTGGCCAGATCTGGCTTCCAGCTCGCCTATCAATAAACACCCTGGCCAGATCTGGCCTTCAGCTCACCTATATAGACTCCCTGGCCAGATCTGGCCTTCAGCTCACCTATATAGACTCCCTGGCCAGATCTGGCCTTCAGCTCGCCTATATAGACTCCCTGGCCAGATCTGGCCTTCAGCTCGCCTATATAGACTCCCTGGCCAGATCTGGCCTTCAGCCGATTGAAATTAAACTGGTCTCCTGTTGTGGAATTAGAAGCTTCGAAGATGTGTTGGAGTTAGGCAGCGTAATATTTTCAATTCAATATAGCCCCAAAGGACTACCGGGTCTTCAGTTAAAATTTACTCAACCTCGTCCATGAAAATCGGCAGACTTTAAACAGTCTATAAAAACCACAGACGTTCTATTTGGACTTCTTATGTCTTCATCTCAGCCATAAAGACTCTCCAACCTCTCCATTGCCCATAAATTATCCATGGTCTCAGTTCATCGCGAAATGCTCGCTTCAGCTTTCTAGACCCCCTAGACCCTCATTCATCTTCAACTGAACTTGTCCCAAACTTTAGCTTTAGCCAGACATCAACTAGTCTATAAAGATCACTGATCCTGCACTTGGACTTCTTCGTTCTTCATCTCATCTATGAAGACCTTCCAGCCTCCCCTTCGCCCATAAATGACCCACTCTGTCAGTTCATCTCGAAAAACTCCTTTCAGTTCCTCTAGATCCTTAGACCTAATTCCTCTTCAGCTTAACTTGTTCAAAACTTTATCTCTGAATTCTATCCGAACTTTAGTTTGCCCCAAAGGACTGCCAGGTCTTCAGCTAAATTTTGCTTCAGTCAGTCCATAAAGACCACTGACCTTCCAATTGGACTTTTTCGTTCTTCCTCTGAGCTATGAATACTCTTCAGCCTTCCCCTCGCTCATAAATGACCAATGGACTCAATTCATCTCCAAAACTCAGTTCAGCTCTTCTAGATCCGGTTTAATATTTACCCAATTAAGTTTTGCTAACTTCTTTCCATGATTACGACACAACCTGACCAACTTTCGAAATTTCACAACAAAACCGCAAAAGTTTATGTAATTTTTCTGCTTTTGGAGGGGAAACATCTTCAGCCATCTTACAAAATTTATTTCTAACTTTAACCTAACCAATTCAAAGAATTAAAGAATTGCGATGCGACGGAGACATTGACGGGTTGGATATTGAAATTCATCATTCAAGATGATGAATTTGTTGATGGTGATTGTTGTGATGAGTGGTCATAGCTGGCTGGCAGTATGGAGAATGGTCTGGTGGATGGATGGACGGCAGATGGATGAATGTATATATGGTGATGACGTTGATCTTAAAGGTTGTTTGGTTGGTAGGTGACTGCTGTATCATGATGTTGGAATTTGTTTGCGGCGACCGATGTCGATGGGGATAGGGATGGTGTGAAGTTATTCAAGAGTTTATCACCAAAATATGATAATGCGCACAGTTATTATGGACTAACTGACTGAGTGACCACTTGAGATACCCTGTCGTCGAACATTCAGATACATATGTACCTACATGTTTTGCTGTTATGCTTGTTGAGCATTGATGTTGAATTCGAGTTGTTTTGTATTTTATTCATAAATTTCAGTAAATTTTGATAATTTATTTGATGAGTGTTAAGGGTGGTTGGTACCCTATATTCAGTCATCCCAAACTATACAAACTCTCCCATGTATGTAGAGATGTCAGACATGGCCTTGTCTATATAGACTCCCTGCCCAGATCTGGCCTTCGGTTCACCTATATATAGACTCCCTGGCCAGATCTGGCCTTCGGCTCACCTATATATAGACTCCCTGGCCAGATCTGGCCTTCAGCTCGCCTATATAGACTCCCTGGCCAGATCTGGCCTTCAGCTCGCCTATATAGACTCCCTGGCCAGATCTGGCCTTCAGCTCGCCTATATAGACTCCCTGGCCAGATCTGGCCTTCAGCTCGCCTATATAGACTCCCTGGCCAGATCTGGCCTTCAGCTCGCCTATATAGACTCCCTGGCCAGATCTGACCTTCAGCTCGCCTATATAGACTCCCTGGCCAGAACTGGCCTTCAGCTCGCCTATATAGACTCCCTGGCCAGATGTGGCCTTCAGCTCGCCTATATATCGATAGACTCCCTGGCCAGATCTGGCCTTCAGCTCGCCCATATAGACTCCCTGGCCAGATCTGGCCTTCAGCTCGCCTATATAGACTCCCTAGCCAGATCTGGCCTTCAGCTCGCCTATATATCGATAGACTCCCTAGCCAGATCTGGCCTTCAGCTCGCCCATATAGACTCCCTGGCCAGAACTGCCCTTGAGCTCGCTTATATAGACTCCCTGGCCAGACCTGGCCTTCAGCTCGCCTATATATCGATAGACTCCCTGGCCAGATCTGGCCTTCAGCTCGCCCATATAGACTCCCTGGCCAGAACTGCCTTTGAGCTCGCTTATATAGACTCCCTGGCCAGACCTGGCCTTCAGCTCGCCTATATATCGATAGACTCCCTGGCCAGATCTGGCTTTCAGCTCGCCTATATATCGATAGACTCCCTGGCCAGACCTGGCCTTCAGCTCGCCTATATATCGATAGACTCCCTGGCCAGATCTGGCTTTCAGCTCGCCTATATATCGATAGACTCCCTGGCCAGATCTGGCCTTCAGCTCGCCTATATAGACTCCCTGGCCAGATCTGGCCTTCAGCTCGCCTATATAGACTCCCTGGCCAGATCTGGCCTTCAGCTCGCCTATATAGACTCCCTGGCCAGATCTGGCCTTCATCTCGCCTATATAGACTCCCTGGCCAGATCTGGCCTTCAGATCGCCTATATAGACTCCCTGGCCAGATCTGGCCTTTAGCTCGCCTATATAGACTCCCTGGCCAGATCTGGCCTTCAGCTCGCCTATATAGACTCCCTGGCCAGATCTGGCCTTCAGCTCGCCCATATAGACTCCCTGGCCAGAACTGCCCTTGAGCTCGCTTATATAGACTCCCTGGCCAGACCTGGCCTTCAGCTCGCCTATATATCGATAGACTCCCTGGCCAGATCTGGCCTTCAGCTCGCCTATATAGACTCCCTGGCCAGATCTGGCCTTCAGCTCGCCTATATAGACTCCCTGGCCAGATCTGGCCTTCAGATCGCCTATATAGACTCCCTGGCCAGATCTGCCTTGAGCTCGCTTATATAGACTCCCTGGCCAGACCTGGCCTTCAGCTCGCCTATATATCGATAGACTCCCTGGCCAGATCTGGCCTTCAGCTCGCCCATATAGACTCCCTGGCCAGAACTGCCCTTGAGCTCGCTTATATAGACTCCCTGGCCGGATCTGGCCTTCAGCTCGCCTATATATCGATAGACTCCCTGGCCAGATCTGGCCTTCAGCTCGCCTATATAGACTCCCTGGCCAGATCTGGCCTTCAGCTCGCCTATATAGACTCCCTGGCCAGAACTGGCCTTCAGCTCGCCTATATAGACTCCCTGGCCAGAACTGGCCTTCAGCTCGCCTATATAGACTCCCTGGCCAGATGTGGCCTTCAGCTCGCCTATATATCGATAGACTCCCTGGCCAGATCTGGCCTTCAGCTCGCCCATATAGACTCCCTGGCCAGATGTGGCCTTCAGCTCGCCTATATATCGATAGACTCCCTGGCCAGATCTGGCTTTCAGCTCGCCTATATATCGATAGACTCCCTGGCCAGATCTGGCCTTCAGCTCGCCTATATAGACTCCCTGGCCAGATCTGGCCTTCAGCTCGCCTATATAGACTCCCTGGCCAGATCTGGCCTTCAGCTCGCCTATATAGACTCCCTGGCCGGATCTGGCCTTCAGCTCGCCTATATATCGATAGACTCCCTAGCCAGATCTGGCCTTCAGCTCGCCTATATATCTCCCTGGCCAGATATGACCTTCAGCTCGCCTATATATCGATAGACTCCCTAGCCAGATCTGGCCTTCAGCTCGCCTATCAATAAACCCCCAGGCCATACCTGGCCTTCAGCTCGTCTCTCGATAGACCCCCAGGCAATGCCTAGTCTTCAGCTTTTCTATAGATATAGACTCCCTGGCCTAGCCTTCAGCTCGTCTATGGAAATACACCCCCTGGCCAGGTTTGGCCTAGCCTAGCCTAGCCTTCAGCTCGTCTATCGAAATGCACTCCCTTGCCAGGCTAGGCCTAACCTACGGAAATAGACTCCCCGGCCAGGCCTGGCCTATGTGACCTCGTTACCCATATAACATTTCCATGTTAAAATTTGTGTTCAAAACAAGAACTGTCCATTTTTATACCCTCAGCCATATGACTAGAGAAGGGGTATATAATTTGATACGGCCAAAACGTACCTCATCGAAAAAACGATTTTAGACCCTCGGTCTCTTTGGACCAAATCCGTTTCAGGACATTTGTCGATCTAGCGATGTCCGCCCGACTATTTGTCGGGCTGGCTGGTGCGCACCATAAATCTCAATCAAGTTCGGAGATGGGCAATATCGGTCCACTCCTTCTGGTAGCGAAATTTTCAAGAAAAATATTTAACTGCACAGAAGAAAAAATGATTACCCGATTTTGCTTAAACTTCGCAACTTCTAATAATTGCATCAGTGCTAGGTCACGTGCGAAAATGGACAATATCGGTCCACTCCATCAAGTACCTCCCTCACAAAGGGTTAAAATTTTGAATATCCATGAAGCCCATAAAACGCGAAATTAACATCCGATTCCATTTAGATTTGTTACGTCTCACTATTTCCATCTACACAAGATCTATTATAAAGATGATAGAGATCGGACCATCTTTTCTGGCACCTCCTCCACAAAGGATCAATGTTTTGAATAACTAAAACGACCATAAAATCCGAAATAAGCATCCGGTTCTCTTCATATTTCACATATTCTATTATTTCTGCCAACACAAGATCTGCTGTGATTATGGAATATATTGGTCCACTCCCTCTGGTACCTCCCCACAAAGGGTCGAAATCTTGAATAACCATGAGGCTCAGAATCCAAAATTAACATCCAATTCCATCCAGACTTTTTACATCTCAATACATATTTCCATCAACACAAGATATGTTATAAGATGGTAGAGATCGGAATATTTCCTTTTGTAGCTCCCCCACTAAGGTTCAAAGTTTTGAATAAGCAAAAGGATCATGAAATCCGGTTTCTTCATATTTTACATATCCTATTATTTCTACCAACACAAGATCTACAATATATCGGTCCACTCCTTCAGGTACCTCCATGAAGCTCATTAAACACGAAATTAACATATTATTTCATTCATCTCAATATTTCCACCAATACAAGATCTTTAAAGTATATGGTAGAGATCGGATCATTTCTTCCGGTACCTCCTACATATAGGGTTGTTAAAATCATCACATAACTCATGTAAAGTGAAAGAAGTAGTCTATATAGTCCAATCTTGGCACGTCGTAATATTTATATCATATTAATTTAACTCCGATACGAAATGAACAATATTGGCCCAACTTTTCGGAACCTACTCCATAAAGGGTCCTCATTTTGAAAAATCATAACAGATGTCAAAATATATTTAAATAATCGAACACTGACCGAGGGTATATATCAGTCGGCAAAACCGACTGATATTTTTTAACTTGTTAATCCACTTGTTTGTCAAATGCAAATAAATAAATGTTGAGAAGTTTTTGTTGTAACCATTATCGGAATTCTACCATTCATTTATTTAATTTTCGTTCAACTCAAGAGTTTTCAATCAAAAAAATCTTTACCTTTGCTACGCTTTAACTGTCATCATTCCAATTCCAATTCCGTTGATGTCTTTTGTTTCACATTTAAATTCTGTGAGTTTTGGTTGGGATCCGTAATTGGTTAAAAATATTTGAAAGTTACGGACAATAGCATTCGTATGTATGTATGTAGGGGTAAGCATTGTTATAACTCACACAACGCAAAAAATTCACAGCATCATCATTATCGTCTGTCATCAGACATTGGCTGACAGAAGATCAGTGGATGTAGAAGCAGGGGAAGAGACGAAGAGGACGACGAAGACGTTGAGAATACGCAAAGAAGAATGTCAAACGTCATAAAAATTAAATACAAACTCATTGAGCAGCATTTGCGCAAATCGGCAAGTGTGAATTGTGTGTAACTGTGATTGGTTGGAGTGTTTCGATGTTCCGTTGGTTGGTTGGCTGGCTGGCTAGCTGCATGACTGGCTAGTTAGTAGCTGTGCTGATTGCTTGGCCCGGCCAGTTATCGCCTGGAGATGAATTATGACGATTTTTTGAAGAGAACTTAGTTATGTTTTAATATTAATTTACTAGAAATCGATGTTAATGATAAGTGGAGATTTCCGATATTGAGGTTAATATTAAAATTAAAACAAGTTAAAAAGTGTCAGTCGGTCTTGCCGAAAAACTTATACCCTCAGCTAAACTTCGATTATTTAAATATATTTTGACTCCTGTTATGATTATTCAAATTGTCGACCCTCTATGGAGTAGGTTCCGAAGGAATGACCCAATTTTGTCCTTTTCGTATAGGACCTTAATAAATATGATATAAATATTTCGACGTGCCAGGTTTGAACTAAATTGGTTACCTACTTCACTTTATATGAGATATATGATAATTTTTCGAAATTTTCAAAATGTGCGTGATTTACCAGATATATTCGGCCGAATATTCCATTCCATGACCCTTTGTGGGTGAGGTACCAGAAGACGTTTTCAGATATATCATCTTCACAAAAGATTTTGTGTTAGCAAAAAGTTTTGTATGTAATTGAAATTGGAAGAGAGTTGGATGCTTATTTCGCCTTCTTTGAGCGTCTTGTTTTTCAAAAACTTGAACCCTATGTGGCGGAGGTACCAAAAGGAATGGTTCGATCTTTGCCATTCTTAAAACAGATCCTGTGTTGATGAGATGTACAAAGTCTGAATGGAATCGGATGTAAATTTCTCGTTTTATGAGCTTCATGGATATTCAAAATTTTGTCCCTTTGTAAGGAAGGTACCAGAAAGAGTGGACCGATATATTCCATCTTCAAAGCAAATCTAGGGGTAGAAAAAATGTTTGTATGTGTGAAATTTTGAAATAAGCCTCCAACTATTAATGGGATTTCAATTTCACATTTTATGAGCTTCATGGATATTCAAAATTTTGGCCCATTGTAAGGAAGGTACCAGAAGGAGTGGACCCATATATTCCATCTTTACAGCAGACCTTGGGTTAATTAAAATATTGTGAAGGGTGAAATATGTGGAGAACTGAATGCCTATTTCGGATTTTATAATCGTTTTGGTTATTCGAAACTTGGACCCTTTTGGGGGAGGTCCAGAAGAATTGGTCCGATCTCTACCATCTTTATAAAAGATTTCGTGATTTAATAGCTTTATGAATATTCAAAAATTTGAAACTTTGTGGGGGAGGTACCAGACGGAGTGCACCGATATATCCCATCTTCACCTCAGATCTAGTGTTGGTAGAAATAATGGGATGTATGGATTTTAAGAGAACTGGATGCTTATTTCGGGTTTTATAATCGTTTTGGTTATTCAAAATTTTTAACCTTTGTAGGGTAGGTACCAGAAGAACTAGTCCGATATCTACCGATATCCGATATTTTTATAACAGATCTTGTTCCCAAAGAAATATTGAGAAATTTTGAGGTACCAGGAGGAATGAACCGATATACAACATTTTTACGCCAGACCTTGGGTTAATAAACAATTTTGTGATGGGTGAAATATGAAGAGAAGTGGATGCCTATCTCGGATTTTATAATCGTTTTGGTTAGTCAAAACTTTGACCCTTTGTGGGGGAGTCACAAGAAGGAATGGTCCGATCTCTATCATCTTTAGAATAGGTCTTGTGTTGATGGAAATATGTATTGAGATGTAACAAGTCTGAATGGAATCGGATGTTATTTCTGATTTCTGAGCTTCATTGTTATTCAAGATGTGGGGGAGGTACCAGAAGGAGTGCACCGATATATGATGGGATGTATGAAATATGAAGACAACCGGATGCTTATTTCGGATTTTATAATCGGTTTGGTTATTCAACACTTTGACCCTTTGTGGGGGAGGTTCCAGATAAAATGGTCCGATCTCTACCATCTTTATAACATATCTTTTGTTGATGGAAATATTGAGATGTACCAAGTCTGAATAGAATCGCATGAGCTTTATAGGTATTCAAAATTTGATATTAATATTACGATACATCGTAATTTGAACAAAATCGGCTACACCCTTCGAGATTTATAGTGCGCACCAGCCAGCCAGACAGACAGACGGACATCGCTAGATCGATTGTAATATCCTGAAACGGTTTTGGTCCAAGGAGACCAAGGGTCTGAAACCATTATTTCGATGAGGCTCGTTTTAGCCGTATCAAATGATATACAGAGCGAGATGAAAAACCTGCATCCAACTTCAGACTGCTGTCATTTTTAAGTCACTCGTCCGACAGCTGTTAAAATTATTCCAGCGGCAGCTCATTATATTGTTTACAAGCGTACAAATGCATTTTGGTGAGAATTTTCCAGAAAAAAAGTAAATGTGAATAAATCTTTTGTGTCTCGTACCAGCGTTCGTTTTCGTGATACTGGTAGCGTACAGAAAGAAAATAGACTCAAAAGAGCTAAAGAGTGCTTCGCTTGGTCGAAAGTGGTGAAATGCCGAATTTGGTTTTCTCCGATGAGAAAACATTTGTTGATCGTATTTACTTGCCAAAAAGGTCAGCTGAAAATGCGCACCTTCGGTTGGCCACCAGAACTCAAGCACCGACCATGATGATGGTGTGGGCCGCCATAAAAACCGATGTTCGCTCTCCGCTCGTATTAATCGACCGTGGCATCAGAATAAATGCCGAATATTATCACGAAATTATTCTGCCGAATATTGTCGAAAATATATTCAAACATTTTGGCCGCAGTCCTTTGACATTCCAACAGGACTCAGCAACAGCACCATCGCACTCAGCACGCGCCGCAAAAGAATGTTTACAAAATGAGGTTCCTCGCTTCATTTCCAGCGCACAATAGCCATCAAAATCTCCGGATATCAATCCGTTGGACTATTGTGTCTGGAGTATTTTGGAAGGCAAGGTTGGCACTAAAAAATACCAAATTGTCGATTACCTCAAGCAAGCGTTTCGCCGGGAATGGGCCAAAATACGGCAGAGCAACATTTGGACAGCCTGCGACTGTTTCATTGGCCGTTTGAAGGCCATAATTCGTGCCAAAGGTGACCAATTCGAACAAATCTAAACTTATTCAAAAATTTGATGCTATTTTCGACATTTTTTGCTTTCATTCAATAAAATTAAAAAAAATATATAAAAATTATGGCGTTTGACTTCGTTACAGTTTTTTTATCTCCCCCTGTATACCCTCTCCAGCCATTTGGCTAAGGGTATAAAAAATTGTTTGAATATTTTGTAATCAAATTCTTTCTCTCCCCAATTGTCATAAAATTATCAATTTTCGTTTCCGAAAACTTTTCCTTATCTTGCTCCCATCAAATCTTAGTCAGCGATTTAAATGGTTTTATTTACGACGTAAAAGGTTTTTATTACATCCGACTAGAGAAGAACACGGTCATGAGCATTATTATTATTATTATTTTTTTTTTTTTTTTTCCATATAAGTATACTTATATAAGTATGTTTGTTTATTAACGCATAATTGCAAGTGTATTTACATCCATCACCATGCACAAAGAGCCATAATGCAGTCGGAACGCCAGATAGTCAACCACTTAGCCAACGATTATTGACATTTTCATTTCCATTCGTCAAGGCATCCAGCCATTCATCCATGATTATGGCTTTAACATTTGATGCCATGTAATTATTGAGTATTTAGTATTGCCGCCTTTAAGCCGTGTTAAGTATTTGTTATTAATTTTTTTCTCATTTTGTTTTTGTTGTTGCAGTTTATTTGCACTTTTAAATGAATGCTGTTAAGGTTTATGGGGTACGGTCTGACATGCAATGACAGAGTGCCACCACGCAAGGGTATTTAAGCGAGAAGTGCTTTGGCCGAAAAAAAAAACAATTAATGGTGGAGTGGTGAGAAAAAAATCAAAGAATTGAAAACGAAATCATGTTTGATTGGATGTTTTTGAAGTTTTGAAAAAAAAAAAAACTTATAAATACAGTATAAAAAATTTTGTTGTTGCAATTGCATCAAGTGTGTATAAAATTCACGTTTATTTAGCATTTAAAAATATATATATTTAAAAAAATACACGTCAAGTTCGTCCATTAAAAAAACTATTTTTTTTTTTTGTCTAAAAAAAATATTCTTTATAAAAACCACGTTTGATTGGTCCTTGAAAAAAATATTCATTAAAAAATCCACGTTTGATTGGTCCTTGAAAAAAATATTCATTAAAAAATCCACGTTTGATTGGTCCTTGAAAAAAATATTCTTTAAGAAATCCACGTTTGATTGGTCCTTGAAAAAAATATTTTTTTAAAAAATCGACGTTCTTTTGGTCCTTGAAAAAAATATTTAAAAAAAAATCCACGTATATTTGGTCCTTGAAAAAAATATTTAAAAAAAATCCACGTATATTTGGTCCTTGAAAAAATATTCTTTAAAAAATCCACGTATATTTGGTCCTTGAAAACATATTCTTTAAAAAAATCCACGTAAATTTGGTCCTTGAAAAAATATTCTTTAAAAAATCCACGTTTATTTGATCCTTGAAAAAATATTCTTTAAAAATCCACGTTTATTTGGTTTTTGAAAAAAATATTCTTTAAAAATCCACGTTTATTTGGTCCTTGAAAAAAATATTTTTTAAAAAATCCACGTACTCTTGGTCCTTGAAAAAAATATTTTTTAAAAAATCCACATTTGATTGGTCCTTGAAAAAAATATTCTTTAAAAATATTCTTTAAAAAATCCACGTTCTTTTTGTCCTCTAAAAATATTCTTTAAGAAATCCACGTCCTTTTTGTCCTCTAAAAACATTCTTTAAAAAATCCACGTTATTTTTGTCCTCTAAAAATATTCTTTAAAAAATCCACGTTCTTTTTGTCCTCTAAAAATATTCTTTAAAAAATCCACGTTCTTTTTGTCCTCTAAAAATATTCTTTAAAAAATCCACGTTTGACTGGTCCTTGAAAAAAATATTCTTTAAGAAATCCACGCTTTTTTTGTCCTCTAAAAAATATTCTTTAAAAAATCCACGTTTGATTGGTCCTTGAAAAAAAATATTCTTTAAAAAATCCACGTTTGATTGGTCCTTGAAAAAAATATTCTTTAAAATATTTACATTTGATGGGTCCTTGAAAAAATTAATTTTAAAAAAACCACATTTAATTGGTCCTTAAAAAAATATTTTTTAAAAACCCACGCTTTAAAAAAATATTTTTTAAAAAATTCACATTCGGTTGATGCTTGAAAAAATGTTATATAAAAAATCCAAGTTTGATTTGTCCTTGAAAAAATATTCTTTAAAAATTGATTCTTGAAAACAGGGTGAGATAAAAAAGAACTGTAACAAAGTCAATCGCCAAATTTTTACAATTTTGTTTTTAAATTTTATTGAATGAAAGCAAAAAATGTCGGAAATAGCATCACATTTTAGAAAAAGTTTAGATTTGTTCGAATTGGTCACATTTGGCACGAATTACGGCCTTCAAAGGGCCAATGAATCCGTTACAGGCTGCCCGAATGTTGATCTGCGGTATTTTGGAAGCGCTTGTTTGAGGTGATCGACACTTTGGTATTTTTAGTGCCAACTTTGATTTCCAAAATACTCCAGACACAATAGTCCAACGGATTGGTATCCGGAGATTTTGGTGGCGATTGTGAGCTGGAAATGAAGCGAGGAACCTCATTTTGTAACCATTCTTGGGTGGCGCGTGCTGAGTCCTGTTGGAATGTCCAAGCTCTGCGGTCAAAATGTTTGCGTCCCTAAGGTTTCCATACACCCTCCAGAATATTTTCACGATAATATTCGGCATTTATTCTGGTGCCACGGTCGATTAATAAGAGCGAAAAACGACATCGGTTGTCATGGCGGCCGATGGTGTGCACCTTGGCCGGTGCTTGAGTTCTAGTGGCCAACCGAAGGTGCACATTTTTAGCTGACTGCTGGACAACGAATGTTTTCTCATCGGAGAAAACCAAATTCGGCAGTTCACCACTTTCGGCTAAGCGAAGCAACTCTTTAGCTCGTTTGAGTATATTTTCTTTCCGTTGCGGCGAAGTTCTTGCACTTTTTGGGATTTCAATGGCTTTACCCCTGGCTCATTTTTCAATATTTGCCGAATGGAATATTGTGATATGTTCAGCTCACGAGCCATTTTTTGGCCAGTGCGACGCGGGTTTCGATTATGTCTCTTGTTTACTTTTCGAACCATTTCTGCTGATGTTGCAGTTTTCTTCCGTCCACTTCCGTGACGTCGGGGTTAATATCTATTAAAAATCCATGCTTATTTCTCTTTAAAATCCACTCTTACAGCTCTGAACAATACGCGTTGATGGCTCCTAAAAACTCACGCTTATAGCTTATACGGTTATAGCTCACAAAAAATCCACGGTTATATCTCTTGAAAATCCTCTCCTAAGAAAATAACAATACACTCTTATAGTCCTTAAAAATTCACGATTATAAATAAAATAAATAAAATATAATTAAAAATAAATAATAAATAAAATAAAAGTTAATGCTCTGCAGATCCTAAAATACAAATCCACGGCTATAGCTCTGGACATTTATTAAAACATAAATAAAAATAAAATAAAAAAAATCCCCAATTATAGACCTACATATGTATGTGGTTCTAATGCCTTCAATTCACCTGTATATGCTAATGTCAACTATTCAAATGCCTAATTCTAATAAATTGCATTTTAAAAGGTTGTTAACATTTTCAAGTTGTTTCACTGGTTCTGAATTATGTTCGAACCATTAAATGGAGACATGAAAAACTATCTACGGACATTGTGTTCTGCTGTCGCCCATGCTGTTGCTGCTGATGCCGCAGCCGCCACTGCGCAACTCAGCATCAGTAGACGCAACATGAACAGCTTCCATCTTGCTGTGATTTTTTTTCTGTTTCCCCTCCTCGCTTTGATAATTTTTGTGGCTTTGGAAATAATTTATTAGTGACACACTCTCACAGTTGGGGAGCCCTTTTTTCGTCGTCGTTCTCGTCATCGTCGTGGTGGATGCTTTCATGTTTGTTTTCCATGGGATCAGAATTTGTTACCTTTTCTGTTTTTTTTTTTTTTTTTTTTTTCAGAAAGAGCTATGCTAAGCCAAGTTTAAGATGGGGGTATTCTACTTGATTTTGGTGGCTTGGATTTTTGTTATAGTTTTTGTTGTTGTTGCTGTTTTGTATATTTCGGTTGACAATGCTTCTCAAGCTCTTATTATGCAATTGAGATGACATTTTTTTTGTCGTGGAATGAGAACACACTTTTTAGGAAGGGCAAACGTGCAGGGTTGCCACAGCATTTTAGAACAATTTTTAGAATCTACATTGTCGAGTTGAAGAGCTAGGGAGTCTCTACAGACGAGGTTAGGGTTTCACAACAACTCACTTTAGGAACCAAGAGCCTCTAGGGACAAACTTAAGAGAAATTTCCCATAAACGACCTTACGGCCAGAGATTAATCCTGACAGAGATGGCAAGCCTAGAAATTTCAATCTTCTCTAATAATGCAAATGGGTCTATAAATGATCGAAAGGCAAGAGAGTCGCCATAACCAAGTTGACTCCGTCAGTGAGCCCTTACAGGAGAGTTGAAGGGCCTGAAAGAGTCTGCCGACAAACCCAGGTTCAAGGAATCAGCAGACTTAAACATGAGCTGAATCGTGAGACGCTCTAAAGAACCAGAGAAACTCTCAGGTGAACTGAAGAGCCAGAGAGGCGAGAGCGAAGAAGCCCTGGACTCTGCAGAATAACTAAAGGACCAAACAGGGTCTACAGATGACCTGAACAGTCAGAAGTAGCTACAGCCAAGGCTAAGACTTGGGAGTCCCTATTTTCAATCTAAACGGAAAACATTCTCTAATGTTGAATGCAAGGGACAGGTAGGTTTATCAAATGAAGCTTGGGAAAATTTTATGGAGGTCCAAAGGTGTCGGGTATTTCAACCGATGAGGAGAAGAGGCTAGGTTTTCTCCACAGACAAGTCAAGTTCCAGGAGCTCCTATAATTGATCTAACTGGCCATGGAGGAACTAGGAATTTTCTAAGAACAATCTTAGCTACAGTTGCATCCTCAAGGGCCAGGAGTTGTTGAAAAAGAATCGACTAACTCAGATGTCCTTAACGAGACGCTGGCGAGGCAAGAGTTTTCCCAGATCAGCAAATAATTGGAAGCATCTTGAAAAGAACTGAAGTAACTAAGTAAACGAACACAAACGTCTTAAAATGCAGGACCAGGAGTCTCTAGAGACAAGTAGAATAACTGGAGAGCTACTTAACATAAATTAAAGAGTCCCTGCAGCCCATCCTTCAGCTCGCCTATGGAGTCGAGACTCGCTAAGTCAGCATTTATCTAGTCTACGGAGTCGAGTGGGTTCGAAACGTGTTGAGTCAGTCTACAGCTCGCCTATGGAGTCGAGACTCGCTGAGTCAGCCTTCAGCTCGCCTATGGACTCGAGACTCGCTGAGTCAGCCTTCAGCTCGCCTATGGACTCGAGACTCGCTGAGTCAGCCTTCAGCTCGCCTATGGACTCGAGACTCGCTGAGTCAGCCTTCAGCTCGCCTATGGACTCGAGACTCGCTGAGCCAGCCTTCAGCTCGGAGTCGAGACTCGCTGAGGCAGCCTTCAGCTCGCCTATGGAGTCGAGACTCGCTGAGGCCGCCTTCAGCTCGCCTATGGAGTCGAGACTCGCTGAGGCCGCCTTCAGCTCGCCTATGGAGTCGAGACTCGCTGAGGCCGCCTTCAGCTCGCCTATGGAGTCGAGACTCGCTGAGGCAGCATTCAGCTCGCCTATGGAGTCGAGACTCGCTGAGGCAGCATTCAGCTCGCCTATGGAGTCGAGACTCGCTGAGGCAGCATTCAGCTCGCCTATAGAGTCGAGACTCGCTGAGGCAGCCTTCAGCTCGGAGTCGAGACTCGCTGAGGCAGCCTTCAGCTCGCCTATGGAGTCGAGACTCGCTGAGGCAGCCTTCAGCTCGCCTATGGAGTCGAGACTCACTGAGGCAGCCTTCAGCTCACCTATGGAGTCGAGACTCGCTGAACCAGCCTTCAGCTCGCCTATGGAGTCGAGACTGGCTGAGGCAGCCTTAAGCTCGCCTATGGAGTCGAGACTCACTGAGGCAGCCTTCAGCTCACCTATGGAGTCGAGACTCACTGAGGCAGCCTTCAGCTCGCCTATGGGGTCGAGACTCGCCTGAGGCAGCCTTCAGCTCGCCTATGGAGAGACACGCTCGTCTATACAAGATCCTTGAGCTCCGGCCCGTCTATACAGGATCCCTGTGCTCCGCCTCGTCTATACAGACTCCCTGAACTCCGGCTCGTCTTTAAAGACTCCCTGAGCTCTATAGAGACTCCATGAGCTCCAGCTCGTCTATAGAGACTCCCTGAGCCTTCAGCTCGTCTATAGAGACTCCCTGAGCCTTCAGCTCGTCTATAGAGACTTCCTGAGCCTTCAGCTCGTCTATAGAGACTCCCTGAGCCTTAAGCTCGTCTATAGAGACTCCCTGAGCATTCAGCTCGTCTATAGAGACTTACTGAGCCTTCAGCTCGTCTATGGAGACTTACTGAGCCTTCAGCTCGTCTATGGAGACTCCTTGAGCCTTCAGCTCGTCTATAGAGACTTACTGAGCCTTCAGCTCGTCTATAGAGACTCCCTGAGCCTTCAGCTCGTCTATAGAGACTCCCTGAGCCTTCAGCTCGTCTATAGAGACTCCCTGAGCCTTCAGCTCGTCTATAGAGACTCCCTGAGCCTTCAGCTCGTCTATAGAGACTCCCTGAGCCTTCAGCTCGTCTATAGAGACTCCCTGAGCCTTCAGCTCGTCTATAGAGACTCCCTGAGCCTTCAGCTCGTCTATAGAGACTCCCTGAGCCTTCAGCTCGTCTATAGAGACTCCCTGAGCCTTCAGCTCGTCTATAGAGACTCCCTGAGCCTTCAGCTCGTCTATAGAGACTCCCTGAGCCTTCAGCTCGTCTATAGAGACTCCCTGAGCCTTCAGCTCGTCTATAGAGACTCCCTGAGCCTTCAGCTCGTCTATAGAGACTCCCTGAGCCTTCAGCTCGTCTATAGAGACTCCCTGAGCCTTCAGCTCGTCTATAGAGGCTACCTGAGCTCCAGTTCGTCTATAGGGACTACCTGAGCTCCACTTCGTCTATAGAGACTCCCTGAGCTCCAGTTCGTCTATAGAGACTTCCTGAGCTCCAGCTCGTCTATAGAGACTCCCTGAGCCTTCAGCTCGTCTATGAAAAAATTGGCAACCCTTTTTCTTAATTTAGAATCTCCTCTACCCAGCCTCTGTTGCTGTTGTTGTTTTTGGTGATCCTCTTGTTGATTTTTGTAGTTCAACAAGTTGAAAGATATATCTTTAGTTTAAATCTTGCCATAATTTGTCGTCAGCTCGTTTATCGTTTATATGTCGCATCGTCGCATCACTTTGTTCGAAATGGCTGCAATCAACCTTTTTCGGGGATTGCTGGTGTCGTTGTTGTTGCTGCTGCTTTAGTTTATGTAAAATATTCTGTAGTCACTTAAATCGTTTTGATTGTCAAACACCAGAGACCGTTGTGTGGATGGGGCTAAGAAAAAAACAACTAAGGTGTTGTTCGGTTTCCTCTCACGAGTCAGTGGGCCCAATGGAGGATTCTTTGAAAAGAACCAGGGTTTTAGTTTATCAACAACAGGTTGGTCGGCTGGGGGTTTTCTTTTTCAGTTCTTTAATTTGAATTTAAATTATAAATTGTTTCTGATACGGATTGTTAACAAGCGAAAGAAATGGTATGACCTGTGGAATGTTCTGATCCTTTTTTTTTGTTTTTTGTTATTCTCTGACAATTATGTTATTTGATTTCATTTTATTTGAAATCTTTTGTAAGACAGATGCATGGTGGGCAATGATGTGCCTGATTGTCTTATAATGATGTGGGAAAATTATGGGTTCATTTGTTGGCTGTGTTTTCTCATTTTGTATCTTCGAACGCTTTTTAGATCGGAAATCAATGGGCGATCATTTTACATAATTTCCATGCATTTTATTCAGAATTACAAAGGAAATATTTTGTTTAACATCAAAGCTTACATGGAATTATTGTAAAAAGCGAAAACGTTTGGCTAATTCATAACATACTTCCATTGTCGATTTCAGTATCCGGACTTCAGCGGAAGAAAGTAAAAAGCGTAGGAATAAAACGGAAATTAGTTTTCCATAAAATCTCAATTGTTTTCTGAAGTAGGTCATGTCTAAACGAGTCAAGTTAGACTCACTGGCCACTTAGCTTGTCAACAAAACGAACTGATCTTCAGCTCGTCCAGCTAGACGGGCTATTCGCCGATTACCACTTTCTTTTAAAAAATTGTCACTTGTTGCTCTTTAACATTTCTCCCACGGCTATCCAGAATTTTTTTTTTGTGCACAAAACAAAGAGAGATATTTACATTCCATTCCAACAAAACACAGATCAAAATTGGATGACACATTGACCGCATTTGTCCGTAAAGCGGTCTTAAGATCATTCCAAGAGTCATCGAGACCATAAAGAAGATATTTAAAATCAAATTTATGACATTATCGAACAAAAGGTCACTACTGTGAACATCTGAACAAAAGGTCGTAACACAACAAGGCAAACACAGAGGAGCGGAAAATCAAATGACAATTTATTGAAAAACCTAAATCAAAAGAAATGTTCAAAAAATTAAACTCAAATTCCCAGCACTTGATTTGCCTACCACCTAAGCTTCTTAAGAACCACAAAATGTAAAACGGGCAATATCATAATTTTATTTCAGAAAATCCCCATAGATTTTGATCTCACACTGATTTGGCTATTATCTCGGGAAACAAATCAAAAAATCTTGAATGTATTGATGATTTTCCCTCGACATAAGTTATGTCCATTAAATCTTCTCTATGAATGGCTTACATGTGTATGTGTTAACGTTTTTATTATCGGACACGACCCTTTTTCATTATTATGTGGCTATCTGTCTGTCTGCCAGATCATTAGGAAAATCTGGAAGAAGTGGATTTTAATTATAATCGTTGGTGTGCATTTTTTGTTTTATTTATATTCTAGAAGTTTGAGTCATACAAGTTGATCTCAAGACAAATGGACAGTGGTTCAGAAAAAATACAAAAGAAAATAAAGAGAAGAAGATTCGAGCAGAAGCTCAGGGAGTCTCTATAGACTGGGTGGAACTCATAGAGTCTCCATAGGCTAGCTGGAGCTTAGGGAGTCTCTATAGACGAGCAGGAGCGTAGGGAGTCTTAATAGACAAGCAGGTGGCTAGGGAGTCTCAATAGACGAGCTGTATGCCAAGTAGTCTCAATAGACGAGCTGGATGCCAGGGGGTCTCAAAAGACGAGATGAAGGACAGGGAGTCTCCATAGACTAACGGGAGCTAAGGGAGTCTCAATAGACGAGCTGGAGGCCAGAGAGTCTCAATAGGCCAGAGAGTCTCAATAGACCAGGTGTAGGCCAAGGAGTCTCAATAGACCAGCTGTAGGCCAGGGAGTCTCAATAGACCAGCTGTAGGCCAGGGAGTCTCTGTAGACGAGCTGGAGGCCAGGGAGTCTCTATAGACAAGCTGGATGCCAGGGAGTCTCAATAGACCAGCTGGAGGCCAGGGAGTCTCTATAGACGAGCTGAAGGCCAGGGAGTCTCTATAGACGAGCTGAAGGCCAGGGAGTCTCCATAGACGAGCTGGAGGCCAGGGAGTCTCCATAGACGAGCTGGAGGCCAGGGAGTCTCCATAGACGAGCTGGAGGCCAGGGAGTCTCCATAGACGAGCTGGAGGACAGGGAGTCTCAATAGACCAGCTGGAAGCCAGGGAGTCTCAATAGACCAGCTGGAGGCCAGCGAGTCTCAATAGACCAGCTGGAGCTCAGAAAGTGTGTATAGATGAGCTGAAGCTCGGAGAGTCTGTATGGACGAGCTGAAGCTCGGAGAGTCTGTATGGACGAGCTGAAGCTCGGAAAGTCTGTATGGACGAGCTGAAGCTCGGAGAGTATATGGACGAGCTGAAGCTCGGAGAGTCTGTATGGACGAGCTGAAGCTCGGAGAGTCTGTATAGACGAGCTGAAGCTCGGAGAGTCTGTATAGTCGAGCTTGAGCTCTGTGAGCCTGTATAGTCGAGCTTGAGCTCGGAGAGTCTTGTCTGAGGCGAGCTTGTGGCTGGTCTGGGATTCATCTCTTCGACGAACTCAAGGCTGGTCAAGGAGACGAACTGAAGGCCGGCTGGCCAGAGAACCTCTCCATAGACGAAATGGAGTTCGGTGGGTGTCTATAAACGCGCTGAAATTCGGAAGTCTGTATTGACGAGCTTGAGCTCGGGCAGTCTTCTCTGAGGCTAGCTAAAGCTGGTTTGTGATTCTTTTCTTCGACGAACTCAAAGCTTATCAAGGAGTCTTCTCATAGACAGAGAGTCTCTCCATAGACGAACTGAAGCCTGGCTCAGTGAGTCTCTCCATAGACGAACTAAAGGCTGGCTCAATGAGACTCTAAATAGACAAACTGCAGCCTGGCGCAGTGTGTCTCTTCATGGACGAACTGAAGACGGGCTAAGCCATTATCTCCACACACGAACTGAAGCCTCGCTCAGTGAGTCTCTCCACACACGAACTGAAGCCTGACTCAGTGAGTCTCTCAATAGCCGAGCTGAAGGCCGACTCAGCGATTCTCTCCATAGGCCAGCTGACTGAGCCCTCTTACAATATTGAAATATTAAAATATTTTGTTTCGACACCACTGTCCGACGACGACAGGAGCAATTACACTTTTCAAACAATGTTTGACTGGCTATCGAATCAATGTAACCGGAATTTATGACCTATACATTTTCATGTTACTGTGTTTTTTTTTCTCCTTTGTTCAGATTCCCGTCGAAGGGGAGCTTGGCTATTCCCAATCAATATCCATTGATTACATTCAATGCTATTGGACATCCAGTGCTATTGTTGTTGTTGCTGTTTTGTGCCTAAGCTGGTTTCCTCACCCTGTGTGTTGTCGTTTTGTTGTCTTGACTGTCTGTCTGTGTGTCTATTTTTCGGTCTGGATGGTAATGACAGCTTAGAATGTTCTCAGCTCATAAACAATGTTAAAAAGGGCTTATTTAAATTGAAAAGAGAGGCTTAAATGTTGAGGTTTTCAGATTGTCTATTGACTGTATGTAAGTGTTTATGTGTGTGTGCGTTGATGTGTATGTATTTATACTTTATTTCATTGAGACAATAATGAAATGTTGTGTAGAAAATTTGTCTACTGTGGCAGGGAAAGGGTTTTTGTGGAACGTAATTTGTGTTGGTCGGGGATTTATGTAGAAGAAAAACTAATTAGAGAATCATTTTCCCTAAGAATTGTGTTAATGTGGAACACTTTGTCAATAATTTATATTAATGCTGAGTTATGCTACAGGAGATTAAGGGGTATACTTTTAATTGGTAAGTTCGTCATTCCGTTTGTAACCCATCGAAATAATCATTTTAGACATAACAAAGTATATATATTCTTGATCTTGAGAACGGTACCTCCCTATATGCGGTATTTTGATGATTTCAGCAACATTTTCCAATGGAATTGTCTATAAATTCATAGTAGAAATTTCTTCCAAGAACTTTACTCCCTGGAAGATATTTGGTGATTTTAGGAACATTAATTACTGGAGTTGTTTCAAATTGCGTACTTAGAATTCGTAATGGGTACTATAGCCTATGGTATACAATTGCTTATGCAGGCCGACGTCTTCGTATAGCCTCCATATAATGGTACATCCCAATATTCAGTATTTTGATAATTGACAGAAAATTGTCTATGCAGGTTCAGGTCTTTATGAGTATTCGGTGTTTTGATGATTTTAGCTACACTATTCGCGGATTTATTTATTTTTATACCCTCCACCTTGGAAAGGAGGGTATATTAACTTTGTCATTCCGTTTAAAACATCCTTAAATATTCGTCTTAAACCCCATAGAGTACATATATTCACAATCAGCATAAAATTCTAAGTCGATTTAACGATGTCCGTCTGTCTGTCAATCCGTCTGTCTGTCTGTCTGTTGAAATCACGAAACAACCCACAATATTTGATGTAGAGCGCCAAAATTTAGCAGAGCTATTTGCATTGTGTCTAGGATGGTTGGTATTGAAAATGAGATATATCGGTCCACGTTCTGGTATAGTCCCCATATAACGGTACCTCCCGATATTCGGTATTTTGATGATTTGTGCCAGATTTTTTCACGGATTCGTCTGGAAATTGGTATTTGTAGGTCATAACGGGTCCCTGAGCGTGTTGCAAAACATTACATGTATAGGTCCACGTTGTGGTATAGCCCCCATATAAAGGTACCTCCCGATATTCGGTATTTTAGTTTATTTTTGCCACATTTTTTCACGGCTTTCTCTAAAAATTGGTATTTGTGGGTCATAATGGTTTCCAGCTCCGGTGGATTTGTCTAAAAATTGGTATTTGTGGGTCATAATGGGTCCTAGTTCGTGTGGCGAAACATTGTAATTATAGGTCCACGTTTTGGTGTAGCCCCCATATAACGGTACCTCCCGATATTGGGCATTTTAATGGTTTTTGCCACATTTCTAATGTTTCTTTTACCCTAAGGTGGAGGGTATTAAAAGTTTGGCCCGGCCGAACTTAATGTTTTTTTACTTGTTTTTTTTTTTTTTTTTCAAGTTTCATATTTCAATATTGCAATGGCTTATGACAAAAGTTGCCTATGCAGGTCCACGTCTTCGTATAGACCCCAATATAAAAGCTATATTCGGTATTTTTAAGATTTTAACAGAATTTTTGGCGAATGTTATTTTTTTTTTTTTTTGAAAATTTCCAAATTTGTTCCAAATGGTGGATGGTATTCAACGTTCGGCCCGACCGAACTTACTGCTTTTTTTCTGTTTTCTGTTCTGTTTTAATTTTATTTATTTATTACTTTATCAAGACAACCCGAAATAGGAAATTGGGTACAGGTGGTAATATTGTTTGAACCAGTCCCGCAGCTATTAAAGAAAATTGGTAGTTTTGTACCGGTACTTTTCGAAAAACACCTAAGAAGACGAAAAGTGACCCATTATGGGGAACTAAAATCCAGGTATTATTTTATAACTCACACTCTTACCTCTTCAAAATGGTACCAAATGTATCTCTTGTATTTCCTAAGGTATTAGTGACAAAATCATAAAATTGATATTTTCTCCACTAAAATGTATCCAGCCTTTATAACTTCTTTAAGTAGTCGGACTTCGGCAATGGCTTAAGAAGTGTCAATATTTTAAACATTATGAAATTTAAACTTCATACCTCTGTCTCTAATTGTAAAATACTTGGTAAATTTTAGTACAATTTCCAAGAAAACATCTAATATCTAGGCATCAAATGTAAAGAATTTAAATCAGAACAAGTAAAAAATATTAAGTTCGGCCAGGCCAAACTTTTAATACCCTCCACTTTAGGGTAAAGGAAACATTAGAAGAAATGTGGCAAAAACCATTAAAATGCCGAATATCGGGAGGTACCGTTATATGGGGGCTATACCAAATCGTGGACCTACACATGCAATGTTTCGCCACACGAACTAGGACCCACTATGACCCACAAATACCAATTTTTAGACAAATACGTGAAAAAATGTGGCAAAAAAAATTAAAATACCGAATATCGGGAGGTACCTTTATATGGGGGCTATGCCAAAACGTGGACCTATACATGCAATGTTTTGCCACACGCACAGGGACCCGTTATGACCTACAAATACCAATTTTCAGACAAATCCGTAAAAAAATGTGGCATAAATCATCAAAACTCCCGAATGTCGGGAGGTACCGTTATTTGGGGACTACACCAGAACGTGGACCGATATATCTCATTTTCAATACCAACCATCCTAAACACAATACAAATTGCTCTGCTAAATTTTGGCGCTCTACATCAAATAATGTGGACTGTATCGCGATTTCAAAAGACAGAAGGACAGACAGACGGACATCGTTAAATCGACTTAGAATTTTATGCTGATTATAAATATATATACTTTATGGGGTCTACGACGAATATTTAAGGATGTTACAAACGGAATGACAAAGTTAATATAACCTCCCTCCTTTCCAAGGTGGAGGGTATACAAAAGTACAAACGTATCAGTCGATTTTGCCGACAGTTGTATACCCCAAGCCAATGTTCCATTATTTAAATATATTTTGACTTATGTTATGGTTATTCAAACTCTTCAAACTTTGCTGAAGTACGTTCCAAAGGAATGAGCCAATAGTGTCCATTTCGTATCGGACCTACATAAATATGATATAAATATTGCAACGTGCCAGGTTTGGACTATATCGACTACTAACTTCAATTTATATGAGATTTGTGATAATTTTTACAAAATGTCGAAATATGCGTGAGTTACCACATGTAATCGACCGAAGTATTCCATTTTCATACTTCATCGAATACAGACAAAAATGTTGATATGGGCAAAATTACACGAAAATCGAAAATTTATGTTCAATTTTAAGCGAAATCATAAATTCCGTATTTATCTCAGGCGTCTGATTAAGAGAAATATTTATAAATAGCAAGTTGCAAAGAATCGCTGACTTACCGCGCAAGTTACGACAGATAAAAGTATTGAAAATTGTGATCCTTTGTGGGTGAGGTACCAGAAGGGGTTTGCAGATATATATCATCTTCACAACAGACCTTGTGTTAGCAAAAATGTCTGTATGTGTGAAATTTGAAGAGAGTTTGATGATTATTTCGCTTTCCCAATGTGGGAGATGTACCAGAAGAAATGGTCCGATCTCTGCCAATGTTTATAACAAATATTGTGTTGATGGAAACATTGAGATGTACCAGTGAGTCTCTCCATAGACCAGCTGGATGCCAGTGAGTCTCAATAGACAAGCTGGAGGCCAGGGAGTCTCAAGAGGCGAGATGGAGGCCAGGGAGTCTCAAGAGACGAGATGGAGGCCAGGGAGTCTCAAGAGACGAGATGGAGGCCAGGGAGTCTCAAGAGACGAGATGGAGGCCAGGGAGTCTCAAGAGACGAGATAGAGGCCAGGGAGTCTCAACAGACGAGCTGAAGGCCAGGGAATCTCAAGAAACGAGATGGAGGCCAGGGAGTCTCAAAAGACGAGCTGAAGGCAAGGGAGTCTCAACAGACGAGCTCAAGCTCAGGGAGTCATTCTCACCATAGACGAGCTGGAGGGCGGTTCAACCTGTCCAGCGAGAAATATTGAGATGTACCAAGTCTGAGTGGAATCAAATGTTAATTTAGCATTTTATGAGATTCATGGCTATTCCAAATTCTCAGAAGGAGAGGACCGATTTACTCTACATTAACACCAGACCATGACTTAATAAAAATATTTGGATGTGTGAAATTTGAAGACAATCGGACTCTTAATGCACATTTATAAGAGTAATAATTATTCAAAATGTTGACTCTTTGTGGAGAATGTACTGGAGGGGGTGAAATGATATTGTCCATTTTCACACCTAACCTAGCAGTGATGCAAATATTACGATTTGCAAAATCAAATTATCGTTTTTCTTTCTATGCAGAAAATATTTTTTTCTATTTGAAAATTTCTACCTTTTGTGTAGGAGGTACTAGAAGGAGTGGGCCGACCACCAGACTTTGGGTTAATAAAGATATTGAGATGTGTGAAATTTTAAATAGATCATTTTAAAAGAGTTATAATTTTTTCATAATTTTGAACCTTTGTGTGAAAGGTACTTCATGGAGTAGACCAATATTGTCCGTTTTCGCACCTGATCTAGCAATGATGCAAACATTAGGATTTGCAAAGTTGGAGCAAAATCGAATCATCCTTTCTTTTTCTATGCAGTAAAATATTTTTTTTGAAAATGTCGACCTTTTGTGCCTGATGTACCAGAAGGAGTTTGATAATGATATTACGATGTACCAAGTTTGGATCAAATCGGATACTCCTTTCGAGAATTATAGTGCGCACCAACCAGACAGACTGAAGAAAGGACGTAGCTAGATCGACCTCAAATGTCCTGAAACGGAATTGGACCAAAGAGACCTTGGATCTAAAACCGTTACTTCGCTGAGGCACGTTTTGGGCGTATCAAATGATATATACCCTGTGTAGCCAGGGTATAAGAATACAAATTCAAGTGACCTATAGGCAAAATTTGAAGATGCTTAGTTTGCAAACTCAGTTCAGTTATAAACACCTTTTTAGTACGAATTTTCAAAAATAACACATCCTCATCTAAAGTCATGTTGACTTATATTCGAAATTTGAGGATTATGGCTATAAAATATGAAAATCACCTCTGTCTGGCAGGTGCGCACAATAACTCTCGAAGAGGGTATTCCATTTGGTTCAATCTTGGTACATCGTTATATTATTGTCAAACGTAAATCGAGTTCGGAGAGTGGCAATATCGGTCTACCCGTTCTGGTACCTCCCTAACAAAATATAAAAATTTTCAAAGAAAATAATTTACTTTTTGTTGTTGCAAAATGGTCAGGCATAATCCCTTTTTTGTTGTTTTTATAAAAACAACGCTTGTTTATTAGTGGAGAACGATGGTAATATAAGGCAGGGAAGGGATATTATCTGAGATATTACCCGCTGGTAAACATTACCATCGTTCTCCACTAATTAACAAACGTTGTTTTTATAAAAACAGCAGTAAAGGGATTAAGCCTGACCATTTTGCAACAACAAAATACTATGTTATCCCGAACAAACAAGCCAACACTGTTCTGAAAATAATTTACCTCAGAGGAAAGAATGAAAATCGAAGTATTCTGATTTCGTGCAAACTTTGAAAATCCCAATAATCTTATCAGTGCTAAGTCAGGTGTGAAAATGGACAATACTCGTATCCGCCCACTTCATTAAGTACCTCCTCCACAAAGAGTCAAAATGTTATCTAATTATAACTCTTTTTAAAAAGGGTCCGATAGTCTTCAAACTTTACACATCTCAATACTTTTATCAACACAAGATGAAGGTATGGAGATGGGATATATCGGGTTACTTGTATCTTCCCAACAAAGGTCAACATTTTGAATAATCGTCTCTTTAGAATATATAGTCCCGAGGTCTTCAAATTTCACACAACCTAATACTTTTACAAGATTTAATATTAAGAACAGATAAAGCGGACCACTCCTACTGGTACCAAACACCCAATAAGGGATCTGATCAATGGGCCAACTCCTTGTGGTGCCTTCTCCACAAAAGTTGAAAATGTTACCCTTTTTGGTAGGATTTTTCACAAATACCGCCTTAAGTAGCATCTGGGATCAATAGTGTGCCACAGGCAAAATTTAAAGATCCTTAGTCCGCAAACTCAACCTCAGCTTATTCCACTGTGACCTACGTTCGAAATTTGAGGAAAATGAAATTTACCCCCAAACATACAGTTTTAATAGGGAGTTATTTTTTGAGGGGCTAGACAGTATACAGACTATTTGAATATCAAGGTGTTACAGTTAATGCGAGGAAGCCTACATCATTAACCAGGTATAAAATGTAGACGAGAAAAAGACAAACAAATTGGATTTGAAGATATTATGTCCATAACGACGGGACAAAGGTCATTATATTTCTGGTTAATTGGTGTAGACGGGCTGAAACCATTGACCCTTAACTGATGAGATTTGGAGTCTGCTGAGACTTTTTTTAAAAATTGTGGACCAGAGAGTCGTTATACATGAACGGAGGGCTGGATAGTGTAAAATGTTTAGAAAAAATGCCCCGAGGTGAGCCGAAGGAATTTTTTCAAGACCTATTAACTGATTGTTTTATGGACCAAAAACTATATTTTCATATAAGGAATGCTCATATATTTTATTAGCAAGAAAATCTGTATAGAAGGGCTGAAAGACCCCTTTGTCATGGGGTCTAATAAAGTTCAAAAACGAAAAAACTAGATTTTTAAAAGAAAAAAATTGCGATTATTTCTTTCCAAATGTAATGAGCAAAGGTGGCCTGAAGAAAAGCTTCAAACCCTCTTTAGCTGATTATTTCCATGACCCTTTTGAAATAAAGATTTAAGCCTCACACCCATATTTTTTTGCAACCAAAATTTATTTCTCAACCGTCTAGAGTGACAATATTTGCCAAGATAATCAAATCGGTTTGTTGTTTGAAGATTGCTTCTCTTACTTTTGTTGTTTTTGTTATGTTTCCAATGTTTGCTATTGTCCGATACTTCTCTATTTCCCCTAATCAGCTTAGATATATCTTAGTTAAATACCATGAATTGCGTCAAGATCACCAACATCATAGCACCACAATGTTTTAGGGTTATGTAGCAACAACAACAAAAACAAAGGCTAACATCCAACAGCCCCCACAATGTCTAAAGCCGGAGCAGAAACAAAAACAACAATAAAAGTGAAAAACATCTCAACAACAACATTAGCATCTCACGAAACACGAAGCAACAAACAAGACACCATCGGAACATTCATTGCCAGTCCGTACGCCAGTTAGTCCGCCAGCCAGTATAAATGGTCGGCTGGACATCCAACAAAGGCCTCCCAACCGACCGCGAATGAATTTTTTACAAAGAAAATGAACAACAACTAAACAAAACGTTTTGAAGATTTTTCGAGGCAGATTACTAAACGGACACAATGAAAAACGAAATCAAAGCAATTTTCAAATGGACAACAAGAAGAAGAACTACAAGAAAAAAAGAACACCCATCTAACAACAAAATAAATAAACGATTGGTGGTGTTGACGATCCTGACGATGAAGACGACAAGAACATTAGGAATTGGACAAAGAATCAAAGTTCCGACAGAACAGATCAAAGGCTTTGGAATTTGATGTTTATGGAGAGGGAGGTAAAAGAGGGAGTTGAATAATTAAATACGGAATAGGCTTAGAATAAGATGAGAAGAAATATAAAGACTCTCTGGGCCACCAGCACGACTATAGAGACTCTCTGGCCCGAGCAGCTCGTCTATAGAGACTCTCTGGCCCGACCAGCTCGTCTATAGAGACTCTCTGGCCCGACCAGCTCGTCTATAGAGACTCTCTGGCCCGACCAGCTCGTCTATGGAGACTCTCTGGCCCGACCAGCTCGTCTATGGAGACTCTCTGGCCCGACCAGCTCGTCTATAGAGACTCTCTGGCCCGACCAGCTCGTCTATAGAGACTCTCTGGCCCGACCAGCTCGTCTATAGAGACTCTCTGGCCCGACCAGCTCGTCTATAGAGACTCTCTGGCCCGACCAGCTCGTCTATAGAGACTCTCTGGCCCGACCAGCTCGTCTATCGAGACTCTCTGGACCGACCCGCTCCATCATTGAGACTCCCTGACCACCAGCTGTTCTATTGAGACTCCCTGAGCCTTCAGCTCGTCTATAGAGACTCCCTGAGCCTTCTGCTCGTCTATAGAGACTCCCTGAGCCTTCAGCTCGTCTATAGAGACTCCCTGAGCCTTCAGCTCGTCTATAGAGACTCCCTGAGCCTTCAGCTCGTCTATAGAGACTCCCTGAGCCTTCAGCTCGTCTATAGAGACTCCCTGAGCCTTCAGCTCGTCTATAAAGACTCTCTGGCCCGACCAGCTCGTCTATAGAGACTCTCTGGCCCGACCAGCTCGTCTATAAAGACTCTCTGGCCCGACCAGCTCGTCTATCGAGAGTCTCTGGCACACCAGCTCGTCTATTGAGACTCCCTGGTTTCCAGCTCGTTTATTGAGACTCCCTAGCTTCCAGCTCGTTTATTGGGCCTTCCTAGCCTCCAGCTCGTCTATTGAGACTTCCTAGCCCCCAGCTCGTCTATTGAAACTTTCTGGCCCCCAGCTCGTCTATTGAGACTTCCTAGCCCCCAGCTCATCTATTGAGACTTCCTGGCCCCAGCTCGTCTATTGAGACTCCCTGGCCCCCAGCTCGTCTATTGAGCCTCCCTAGCCTTCAGCTCGTCTATTGAGACTCCTTGGCCTCCAGCTCGCCTATCGAGACTCCCTGGCCTCCAGCTCGTCTATCGAATGGCCTTCAGCTCGCTTATCGAGACTCCCTGGCCTCCAGCTCGTCTATAGAGACTCCCTGGCCTCCAGCTCGTCCATAGAGACTCCCTTGCCTCCAGCTCGTCTATTGAGACTCCCTGTCTTTTTAGCTCCTCTTTTGAGACTTCCTGAGCTCCGGCTCGTTTATCGAGACTCCCTGCACTTTCAGCTCGTCTATAGAGACTCCCTGGCCTCCAGCTCGTCTATAGAGACTACCTGGCCTTCAGCCCCTCTATTGAGACTTCCTGGCCTCCAGCTTGTCTATCGAGACTCCCTGCCCTTTCAGCTCATCTATTGAGACTCATTGGCCTCCAGCTCGTGTATAAAGACTCGGCTCGTTTATTGTAGACCTCATAACCCTCCTTCACCATTTTGATGAATAAGTTCTTGGTCCTCCATTCTCCTCACCTGAAGCTGTAACACATTTGTCATATTTATTCTTCTTAGCTTGTGGTTTTATGAGTTGGCACATGATTCTAAATGGTGTGACAAATAAAGATCACCCAGTCATCATTAATATTCTTCTTAATTGATGATGGCTCAATGGACCGACCGACCGATCGACTGGCCTAGACGCTTGTGCCGCTGTGACAGATGACAACAGTAAAACAAAATGGAAAGGTTGTTTTGTTTTGTTGTTGTATTAGCATAATTGCATTTTGCTGTGGTCCAAATCGGGTTTCCCTTCAAGTGAACGTAGGTGTCTACCACTGCCCAAGCGCTTCTTATGCGACAATAAAGATGAGCGGGCAGCTTCCTTCCCTTTCAAAGGTTTTGTTTATTTGGTCATCTTTTCTTCTGCTGTTTCTTGAATGAGTTAATTACGAAAGCGCGACGAATGTTAGTGGGCTTTTTGGACATAACAAAACAATATATCGGCACATTGTACAGAGTTATGTTGTGTGTCTTTCCGTCCGTCTGTGGTTCGGTGTGATAGTGATATCGCTGGGTCGTTTGTTCTTCTCGCCACCACGGATGAATATTGGGACACTTGTGGCAACGCCTACATAAACACAATTAAGCATTAATATTCATTCAAACAAGATACGAACGACGTCATGACCAAACGCTTGCTCGGCGGACAGGCAGACAAGAAAACAAACAAGTGGATGGATGGATGGATGACACCGAGAATCCATCGATCCATCGAAAACCCCAAAAACACATACGCACTTATTAAAAAAATATTTGTATATCTTTGAACAAAAACAAAACAACAAAGAAAACGAAAAATCGCTTTTTAACCAAAACCCATGACAAATGATGAGTTAGATAGCCGCTGTACACCCGCCTGCTTGCTGGCTAACTGGTCCCGTTCACAAAACTCCGAGAGATCAACTCGCCCCCTTACCAAAAAAAAAAAAAACAAACAAAGATATCGGCAATAGATGACAATGGAATTGACCGCCTCAGTGGTTATTGATATTGGTTATGATCAGCGGAGACAGCTCAGAGAGAAGAAGAAGAATATGGATGGCTAGCTGGCTGGTAGTGGTGTCAAGCATTATGACAACATAAACAATGTATGTGTAGCATGGATATTTAAATTCCTTTTTTCATGGTACCCTACACTATGGGAAGGAGGGTATATCCGACTTGATAAAGAAGACTCACGGGCTTTTAACTCTTCTATTGAGATACCATGGGCAGGCTCGCATATGGTAGGTCACTGGCCTTCTGTTTCTCAATATAGACTTCCGGGCCTTCAGCATGTCGATATGGAAACCCATCTCCTCCAGCTTGTCTATTAAAACCCCCTGGACCTGGTATTAAGAGACTACCTAGTCCTTGGATTGTCGATATAGATCCCCCGGCCTTCAGCTGGGCGATATTAACTTCCTGGCCTTCAGCTCGTAGAAATAGAACATCTACAGACTTTCTAGCTTCAGCCTGGGACTTCAGGCCTGACTTCAGGCTTCAGGACTTCAGGTTTCACCCCTGGACTTCAGCTGGTCGATATAATAGCTTTAAACTCGCCGATATAGACTCCCTGGTCTTAAACTCGTCGATATAGACTTCCTTCATCTTGGATTTCAGGCTTCAGGGCTTCAGACCTGGACTTCAACTGGTCGATATAAACTCCCTGGCCTTAAACTCGTCGATACAGACTCCCTGGTCTTCAGCTCGTCGATATAGACTTCCTAGCTTCAGCCCTGGATTTCAGGCTTCAGGGATTCAGACCTGGACTTCAACTGGTCGATATGAACTCCCTAGCCTTAAACTCGTCGATACAGACTTCCTGGTCTTCAGCTCGTCGATATAGACTCCCTAGCTTCAGCCCTGTATTTCAGGCTTCAGGGCTTAAGAACTGAACAGGTCAATATAAACTCCCTGGCCTTAAACTCGTCGATATAGACATCCTAGGATTTCAGGCTTCAGGGCTTCAGACCTGGACTTCAACTGGTCGATATAAACTCCCTGGCCTTAAAATCGTCGATACAGACTCCCTGGTCTTCAGCTCGTCGATATAGACTTCCTAGCTTCAGCCCTGAATTTCAGGCTTCAGGGCATCAGACTTGGACTTCAACAGGTCGATATAAACTCCCTGGCCTTAAACTCGTCGATATAGACTCCCTAGCTTCAGCCCTGGATTTCAGGCTTCAGGGCTTCAGACCTGGACTTCAACTGGTCGATATAAACTCCCTGGCCTTAAACTCGTCGATACAGACTCCCTGGTCTTCTGCTCGTCGATATAGACTTCCTAGCTTCAGACCTGGACTTCAACAGGTTGATATAAACTCCCTGGCCTTAAACTCGTCGATATAGACTCCAAAGTCTTCAGCTCGTCGAAATAGACTCCCTAGTCTTTAGCTCGTCGATATGGACTCCAAAGTGTTCAGCTCGTCTATATAGACCCCCTGGCCTTCATCTCGTCTATTGATACTCTATTGAGATTGGCCTTCAGTCCGCCGATATAGACATCCCAGCTTCAGGCCGCCGATATAAACTTCCTTCACTTCAGCTGGTCAATATAAACTCCCTGGCTTAAACTCGTCGATACAGACACCCTGGCCTTCAGATCGACGATATAGACTTCCTAGCTTCAGCCCTGGATTTCAGGCTTCAGACCTGGGCTTCAGGCTGCAAACCTGGACTTCAACTGGTCGATATAAACTCCCTGGCCTTAAACTCGTCGATATAGACTCCCTTGTATTTAGCTCGTCCATATTGACTTCCTAGTCCTCAGCTCGTCGGCTTTCATCTGGTCTATTGAGACTCACTCCCTGGCCTTAAACCCGACGATATAGAATTCCTAGCTTCAGCTCGTCTATATAAACTCTCTTAGCTTCAGCCCCCGATATAAACTCCCTGCACTTCAGCTGGTCAATATCAACTACCGGTCCTTAAATTCTTCGATATAGACCCCCTAGTCTTCAGATAGTCGATGAACTGCCTGTACTTCAGCTGGTCAATATAAACTTCCTGCCCTTAAACTCGTCGATATGGACTACCTGGCCTTCATCTCGTCTATATAGACTCCCTGGTCGTCAGCCCTTCGATATAGATTTCCTAGCTTCAGCCCACCGATATAAACTCCCTGCACTTCAGCTGGTCAGTATGAACTCCCTGGCCTGAAACTCGTCGATATAGACTCCCTGGACTTAAACTCGTCGATATGAACACCTTGGTCTTAATGTTGGATCTCTTTATCTCTCTAACACTTTCACGTATCGCTTCTAGCAGCAAAGGGTGAAACATATTCGTTGGAGCCTAATTCAATGACTTTTCTATAAAATTTGGTGATTATTATTTTTTCTACAAAACACACACACAGCTGCAGGCGCACCCACCGAACCCCTTAGATAAACAATAACATTTTTTTCAAAAAACCAACGCATCTTTTTTTAATATTTGTTTATTGGAAATGAATAAAACGTTAAGTGTTCCCTTTTTCTTCGATTTCGAACTGGACGGCTTTTTTTAGTTTTTGTTTGACCGTTCTTCTACTGTCTTTGAACCGGAAAAAAGAAAACCATCTCTGTTATTCTGAAGAAGAAGCCTAAAATAATATTTTCTCAGTTCGTTGATAGAGTCAATTAAATTTAAATTTAATATGTTTACATTACAATAAATTTTGGTATTTTATGTTTTCAAATGACGGTGTTTGTCGACCGTCTCTTTCTTCTGGGTATTCTTTAGCCATTGTTTGCAGACCAATATGAATTTGGTGTAAATGATCCAGCCCATTTATTTTCTAATGGTTTTAATAATTCTTAGTTAAAAGGCCAGTGATCTCCATTGGAGCTCGCATTAAGTTAATCGTTTTTGGTGACAGCTATCAGAATGAGAATTTGAAATGTTTTACAAAACGTGTGGATAAGATTTGGGGCATTCGAGAGCTGAAAGGTTTTTATTTAATATGGAGAAACTCAATCAGTGAACCAAAAAATATAGAGAAGTTCTTCGAGTTGCTGGGCTACCAAGTCTCAATCAACTCCAATAAATGAGAGTATTTACATACGAGCAGATGGACCAGAGAGTCCCTATAGAGGAATTGAAGGACAGGTCTTTACAGACGAGCTGGAGGGTCACAAAGTATCTATCAACGATGGCGGGCCATAGAGTCTCTATAGCCCCCTATAGAGATAGTCTCTAAAGATTGCCTTTTGGTCAAATAATCTCTATAGAGAGCTGGATGGCAGAGACTCTCAGTAGACCAGCTGAAGAAACTCTCCGTAGACTAGCTGGAGAACAGAGAATATCTGTAAACGACCCAGAGAGTCTCTATAGACGATCTGGCGTACCAAAGAGTCTTTATAGGCGAGCTGGTGGGCCAAAAACTATCTATAAACAATCTGGCGTACCAAAGAGTCTCCAAAGACGATCTGGCGAACCAAAGAGTCTTTATAGACGAGCTGGTGGGCCAAAAAGTATCTATAAACAATCTGGCGTACCAAAGAGTCTCCAAAGACGAGCTGGTGGGCCAGAGAGTCTCTATAGACGATCTGGTGGGCCAGAGAGTCTCCATAGACGATCTGGTGGGCCAGAGAGTCTCCATAGACGATCTGGTGGGCCAGAGAGTCTCCATAGACGATCTGGTGGGCCAGAGAGTCTCCATAGACGATCTGGTGGGCCAGAGAGTCTCTATAGACGAGCTGGTGGGCCAGAGAGTCTCTATAGACGAGCTGGTGGGCCAGAGAGTCTCCAAAGGCGAGCTTGTGGGTCAGTGAGTCTCTACAGACGAGCTGGTGGGCCATAGAGTCTCCATAGACGAGCTGGTAAGCCAGAGAGTTTCCACAGACGAGCTGGTAGGACAGAGAGTCTCTATAGACGAGCTGGTGGGCCAGAGAGTCTCCACAGACAAGCTGGTAGGCCAGAGAGTCTCTATAGACGAGCTGGTGGGCCAGAGAGTCTCCACAGACGAGCTGGTAGGCCAGAGAGTCTCCACAGACGAGCTGGTAGGCCAGAGAGTCTCCACAGACGAGCTGATAGGCCAGAGAGTCTCTATAGACGAGCTGGTGGGCCAGAGAGTCTCTATAGACGAGCTGGTGGGCCAGAGAGTCTCCACAGACGAGCTGGTGAGCCAGGGAGTCTCTATAGACAAGCTGATGGGCCAGAGAATCTCTAAGGACCATTGGGGCTCTATATTCGTGCTTGTGGGCCAGTGAGGCTCTATAGACAAGCTGGTGGGATAGTGAGGGTCTATAGGCGAGCTGGTGGCCCAAAAGGTATCTGAATGGCTAGAAGATATCTGAAGGCTCAAAAGATGTATGAAGGGCTAGAATATATCTGAAGGCCCAGGAGATAACTGAAGGACTAAAAGATTTCTGAAGAGCCAAAAGGTATCTGAAGGGCCAGAAGATATCTGAAGGGCCAGAAGGTATCTGGAGGACCAGAAGGTATCTGAAGAAGTATAAGTTATTTGAAAGACAATAAGTTATCTGTAAACGAGCTGGTGGCCCAAAAGATATCTGAATGGCCAGAAGATATTTGAAGGGCTGGAAGATATCTGAAGTATCAGAATATATCTGAAGGGCTAGAAAATATCTGAAGGCCCAGAAGATGTCTGAAGGACTAGAAGATATCTAAAGGGCCAGAAGGTATCTGAAGGGCCAGAGGGTATCTGAAGAAGTAGAAGTTATTTGAAGGACAAGAAGTTTTCTGAAGGGCCAGAAGTTAGCTATTTTGAAGGGCTAAAAGATATCTGAAGGGCCAGAAGGTATCTGAAGGGCCAGATGTTATCTGAATGGCCAGATGTTATCTGAATGGCCAGAAGGTATCTGAAGGGCCAAAACGTATCTGAAGGGCCAGAAGTTATCTGACGGACCAGAAGGTATCTGAAGAAGTAGAAGTTATTTGAAGCGCAAGAAGTTATCTGAAGGGCCAGAAGATAGCTGAAGGCCGGAGGGTATCTGAAGGGATAAAGGCTCATTATAGACAAGCTAAATTGCCAGAAAATATCTGATTTCCAAAGAATATCTGAAGAGCCTGAGATTATAAAATAAGCCAACGAATATTGAAAGAGCCAGAGAGTATCTACGAAGTCAGACTGTACCGTGTAGTGTCAAAAGGCCCAGAGAGATTTTAAGAAGCCAGGGTGTATTTACATTGCCTGAGGGACTCGGAAGGGTGTAGAAGTGTACACAGAAGCACACAAGGTTCTCTCCCCTTTCAAAAGACGTTTCAAGGACCTTCTGCCTGCATAAGGCCTGTAGAATATTTTTGGTCTTTATTAGAAATTTAAGTCTACAAAAGACAAGTGGAAGATCTCCTGTAAAAATATGCCACACACCTGGACAGCATAAATTTTAAGGTCAGAAGTGCCCTTTTTATTTATTATAGCGTACAACTGTATCTGTTTGGGATATATTAAATTTGATTGGACCAGCACAATGTCTCGCCGATCAAAGTCGATCTAGTTATGTCCGTCCGTTAGTCGGAAATGTGAAAAAAATGAAATGCACCAAAAAATGATTTTTTGTTGATTTTGCAGATGCTTTTCTGAGTTGTGCACTAAGATAGAGTAGTACAGGGCGGAATCCGACCATTTTGAATGGTTATCTGTTAATATTTAACGGTTGACATGGACCATAGTTTTTTGTGAAGATATCTGAAGTAAAAGGTCTTCAGCCAATCGTAAAGATTCTTCTATATATAGAGTGAGCTCTCTTTAGGTCCCAGTCGAATATGTGTATCATCAGACCTGTCCAGCCATTGCATTAAAATCATCACTTGTAGAGGTCAAATATCCATAGAAAAGAACTCTAGACCTTTGAAATTTCCTCTACATATGGAGGAGCACTTTACAGGTCTTTATATGAACAAACCCCTTTTCTATCCATGATAACGAGCCTTTCTCTTACATAAACAACACATCATCGCATCTTCTGCACTTGTCCAGGTGAAATTGAAACCGCAGCGGCACTTGAAACCCACAATAATTTACCGTTTTGTTAACTTTTCCTTTTTTAGCGTTGAACCCCAAGACGCTCTCGCAGCATGTGGTTTCAACAGCTAATTAACAATTATTAAAAGTCACTTTTCGGCGCAGCATCTCTAATACAATTAACCCAGAAATCGATCAGACCTCATACAACAACAACAACCGCAGCAACAACACCAACGCCGAGGAGTCATAATATTTTTCGATAACATTTTGTTGTTATTTATAAAAAACAAAATTCCGTGCACCCACCATTCATCCCTCCATGGAACGAGCGTGCGTACCTACACCTATGCAGATTCGAAAAAAACAACAATGGAAATCATATTACTTTTGTTTGCTTGACTAGCTGGCTGGTTGGATGGATGGTTGGATAGATGATCGTTATGACGATGATTACGATGAATGGTTTGGAAAAGAAGATCACGATAAAAACAAAGAAACAAAAAAACAATGAATTTCATCTAATTCATGTTATACCCATTCCAACCAAGTACGCATTTACACTTGATCCAGTACCGCTGTTGGTGTGGATGATGATTCTGCTACCTCTGGTTGGAGCGAGGTATTTTCTTCGATTCACTCGCTCACTCACCTGCTGGGAATTATTGTGGTTTACTTGTCACGATGGAGCATGTGTTTTCATAGTTATCATTTTTGATGGAACTAAGTACATCCATCAGATGAATGGAACGATGTATGAATGTGTGTGTGTGTGCGAGTATTTAAAACAATGTAGGTACATTGGGTCGTATCAGAGGTGATATTTTTAAGAATTTGCACATAATGCCAATTAAGAACTAGTAAGGAGAGATCAAAAGGCGGGCGGGGCCGACAATATGATACCCTACCATTACTATGCCTATTTAGTAGACCTCCCGTAACAAAAAAGTTTATATCGGGAATTTATGTGAAGTAGATCATACCAAATATGACCCTTATTTGAATAGTTGTATATCGAAGGTATATAAAAATCTGAACCGGTCTCGATAAAATATAACAGAGGTATTTTCGAGCTGTATCTGAAGTCCGGTATCAAATATCATTGTTGTGCAGTACATATTACGCATGTGAGGGACTTTAACACCAAGTCGGATGAAACATATATATGGGAGCTATAGGTATATCTGAACCGCTAAAATTTGAAGTACTTGCTTTTGGGCCGAATTCCATCGGATGTGCCAAAAGGCAGTCCATTTTGGTTGATATTAGCCATTTGGTGCCCAATAAACCGGAAATCAGATAAAAATATATATATGGGACCTATATCCGACCATGATAAAATTTGGCAGAGATACTTCTGGGCTGCATCTGATATCTGGCACCAAATGCAATTTTTTTGAAGTGCATATTATGAATGTCGGGGTCTTAAACCTAAAATCGGATGAAACAAATATATGGGGCCTAAAGCTATTTGTACCCTTCACCATAGTATGAAGGGTATATTAAGTTTGTCGTTCCGTTTGTAGCACCTCGAAATATAGATTTAAGTATATATATTCTTGATCAGCATAGAATTCTATGTCGATTTAGAGATGTCCGTCTGTCTATAGAAATCACTCTAGTTTCCGAACGAAATGAAGAAGGTGGTGGCCCAGTGAGTCTCCGAGCTGGTGAGCCAGTCTTCTCTAAAGACGACCTGGTAGGCCAGTGAGTCTTCTCTATAGACGAGCTGGTGGGCCACTAAGTCTCCTCTATAGTGGAACTGGTGAGTCTTTATAGACGAGCTAGTGCGCCAGTGAATCTCCTCTATAGAGGAGCTAGTGCGCCAGTGAATCTCCTCTATAGGGGAGCTGGTGCGCCAGTGAGTCTCCTCCATAGAGGAGCTGGTGCGCCAGCCAGACTCCTCCATAGAGGAGCTGGTGCGCCAGTCAGACTCCTCCATAGAGGAGCTGGTGCGCCAGCCAGACTCCTCCATAGAGGAGCTGGTGCGCCAGCCAGACTCCTCCATAGAGGAGCTGGTGCGCCAGCCAGACTCCTCCATAGAGGAGCTGGTGGGCCACTAAGTCTCCTCTATAGAGGAGACGAGCTGGTGGGCCACTAAGTCTCCCTTATAGAGGAGACGAGCTGGTGGGCCACTAAGTCTCCTCTATAGAAGTAGGTTGATAAAATTTTATTGAAATGTGTATTAGGTCTGTAGGACTTTTGGTATTGAAAATGGGCCATGTAGGTCCACGTTTTGGTATGGTCGCCATATAACGGCCCCTCCCTATTTTCGGTATTTTGATGATTTTGGCGACATTATTTACCGGAATTGTTTCAAATTTGTTATTTGAAGTTCGTAATGGATACTACAGCCTATGACAGAAAATTGTCTGTGCAGGTCCACGTCTTTGTATAGCCCTCATATAACGATACCTTCCGATAATCGGTATTTTGATGATTTTAGCGACATTATTCACCGGAATTGTTTCAAATTTGGTATTTGAAGTTCGAAATGGATACTACAACCTAAGACAAAAAATTGCCAGTGCAGGTCTACGTCTTCGTATAGCCCCCATATAACGGTACCTCCCGATATTCAGCATTTTGATGATTTTAGCTAGATTATTTACCGTAAATGTTCCAAATTTCGTATTTGAAGTTCGTAATGGACACTACAACCTATGGCAGAAAATTGTATGTGCAGGTCCACGCCTTCGTATAGCCCCCATATAATGGAACTTCCCTATTCACAGATTTTTTCCCAATTTCGAATATACGATATTTTGGCTTATGACAAAAGTTGCCTATCCAGGTCCGGACTTTTTTTTTTTTGATTTTAACAGAATTTTATATATATATATATATATATATATTTTTTTTCAAAATTGGCAAAATAAGGCAGTACACATAGAGAAACCGTACATAAAAACCTTGGTATCGACATCACCGATCAACGATATTTCTAGAAAGAAAATTGGTTCACGTATTCCAGAAAACATCAATTACTAAGACAGTGTAACTTATTTATTCATATTGTGAATATTTTTTAGCTCTATATATATATATATATATATATATATATATATATATATATATATATATATATATATATATATATATATATATATATATATGGAAGGGGCAAGATATTTAAAAGCCTTTTGAAAACCTTATCACCACAGATATTTAGAAAGATTTTTTTTTAGACGCAGGTCTTTTTAACGTTTTTTCTGAGCCTATTGTAGGATTTTAGTGGATATTTCTAACCCACTTTAAGCCCACTAAATGTTTTTTTTTTTTCGAGATAAATTTGTTGTTATTATTTTTAACTCTATCATTTTTTGCCATTGCTTTGTAGCGCAATTGTAAATTTTTAAAAATATTTTTTCAAGCCTACCCTACGCTTAATTTTTTTCATTTTTATTGTTTTTCAAGTTCCAAAATTAATTGAACCTAATAAACAAATCATCAAAGTACAAGTTGCAAGTTCTTCTCCACAACAACAACCACAAAACAAAGTTCCGCACTTTTCATCGGCCCCCTACATCAAGAATAACACATGCTGCAAAGCTATCAGTTTCACTATGACAATAGCATAGACCGACTTTAAGATGTCTTAACTTACAGCAATTGTCTGCCATGTTATGAGTTACATGTACTTACCCCCACCCAAAAAAAAAAAAAAAAAAAACAGGTAAACTAATCTACCAACAGAATCAGCCAGATCAAACCTACAACTGGTGGCCACACCGCCACCACCAGCACCACATACGGTAAATTGGTAATTTGTATACCTGGTTTGAATGCCGTGGTTTAGAATCCATCATCATCATCATCTCATCACTACAGCCCTATTGATCTCATCACTTTGTTGGCCAAGAAGATGTAAAGTATCTGGCCTCTGTAGAGGGCTATGTTACATGTGGTGTAAGTAAGATTGTATGTCTGTCTGCCTCTGTGTCCGTCTGTCTCTAGGTTTTGTTATTTTCGAATGAAACTGAAATTGAAGATCTCTGATAAGCAGAATAAATTATGGAATGGTCAAGTTTAACATTGTAATACGACTCTTAGACATGGAAACTTCGGCGGAGTAATGAATAGGTCAGGAATCGTTGGGGGTTAGCGAAAACAAAACAAAAACAAACTGAAGCGGGAAGAGTCATTGAAAAATGTTATCTGAGGTTCTTATATACAGTTACTCAGTGTTGGAATTGTACTAGAGAAAATAGAAAATTACCGTATAACAGAGTTAGAAATATAAGGACCCAGAGAGCTTTGTTTATGAGAAGACCGGAAGTTCTTCCTCGTAGAAGACCAGAAGGTCTTCTTCATAGATAGCAGGAAGGTCTTCCTCATAGAAGACCCTTAGATCTTCTTCATAGAAGATCCTGAGGCCTTCTAGATATAAGACTCTGAGGTCTTCTTCATAAAAGACAATGAGGTCTTCTTTATATACAACCCTGAGGTCTTCTTCATAGAAGACCCTGAGGTCTTCTCCAGAGAAGACCCTGAAGTCTTCTCCATTGAAGTCCCTGAGGTCTTCTCCTTGCGATCTTATTCATAGAAGACCCTGAGGTCTTCTTCATAGAATACCCTGAGGTCTTCTTTATAGAAGCCCTGAGGTATTCTTCATAGAACACCCTGAGGTCTTCTTCATAGAAGACCCTGAGGACTTCCCCTAGAAGACCCTGCAAACCCTGAGGTCTTTTGCAGACCATGAGGTCTTCTGCCTAGAAGACTTTGAGGTCTTCTCAAAAGAAAACCCTGAGATCTTCTCCATGGAAGACTCTAAGGACTTCTTTCTAGAAGACCCTGAGGCTTTTTCCATAGAAGACCCTGAGGTCTTCTCCATAGAAGACCCTGAGGTTTTCTCAATAAAAGACCCTGAGGTATACTCTTTAGAAGACCCCGAGGTCTTCTCCATAGACGACCCTGAGGTCTTCTCCATTGAAGGCCCTGGGGTCTTATCCATCGAAGACCCTGTGGTATTCTCTATAGAAGACCCTGAGGTATTCTCTTTAGAAGACCCTGAGGAGTTCTCCATAGAAGACCTTGAGGTCTTCTCTATAGAAGAACCTGAGGTCTTGTCCATAGAAGAACCTGAGGTCTTCTCCATAGAAGGTCTTGAGGTTTTCTCCATAGAAGATCTTGAGGTCTTCTCCATAGAAGATCTTGAGGTCTTCTCTATAGAAGAACCTGAGGTCTTCTCCATAGAAGAACCTGAAGTATTCTCCATAGAAGACTCTGAGGTCTTCTCCATAAAAGACCCCAAGGTCTTCTCCTAGAAGACCCTGAAGTTTTCTCCATAGAAGTCTCTAAGGTCTTCTCCAGAAAGGCCTTCTTCATAAAAGACCAGTAGGTCTTCTAGAAAGACGAGAAGAGTATTCTCTAGAAGACACGAGGATCTAGAAGAGCAGGAGGTCTTTATCATAGAAGACCAGAAGTTTTTCTTTATAGAAGACCAGAAAGCTTCTGTGAAAACCAGAATGTCTTCTTTATAGAAGACCTTTCTTTCAGAAGAGATACAAAAGGTCTTCTTAATAGAATAAGGCCGGGTGGTCTCCTTCATAGAAGATCAGAAAGTACCTTTTGTAGAACGATTTACTTGTTATTCATTACTAAACAAATTCTCTTAACCCAGTTACGCCCATCATGAAAATAATTAATTATTTAACAATTTCTAATACATTTGTTGTTGGTGTAAAAATACGTTTTAAAGTTCCCAACTTCTTAGGTTATTTCGAATGGAAGAACGATGATGGATGATGAATGGCTGGCTGCGCAGTTGAACGAACGAGAGTGTAGTTAGTCTTTGGGCGGCTGCAGAAATATTGCCGATAACTGCACTCACACACAGCCTAGAGAACGACATAAGTATGTTGCGCATGCGCTGATGCATAATTTAATTGAAGTTGTGCCTGCTGTAGTTGAGACACCATGGGTTTTTCGGAATTTGCTATTTTTATGAATATTACTATGCTAAAAGAAGCTTATGTATAACACTGCATAGGTACACATGTATATTTCTGTGTATGTGTATCTATGAGCTCTGCTTGTGTAGATTTAAGATCAAAGGTAAATTTTAAAACAAGTGCTATCATCTGACGTTTGATATGTGATAAAAATGATGATGAAATTCTCAAATAGCTTGAATTTTTTATGGATTTGGTACTCTACTGTCGGTTTGTTTTTTGGTAGTTCTTGAAATAATATTTTTAAAACATCCACGTGTTGTTGGTCTTTGAAATAATATTTTTAAAAAATCCACGTGTTGTTGGTAGTCCTTGAAATAATATTTTTAAAAAATCCACGTCTGTTGGTAGTCCTTGAAATAATATTTTTAAAAAATCCCTTTTTTTGGTAGTCCTTGAAATAATATTTTTAAAAAATCTACTTTTGTTTGTAGTCCTTGAAATAATATCTTTAAAAAATCTACTTTTGTTGTTAGTCCTTGAAATAATATTTTTAAAAAATCTACTTTTGTTTGTAGTCCTTGAAATAATATCTTTAAAAAATCCACTTTTGTTGTTAGACCTTGAAATAATATTTTTAAAAAATATCCACGTTTCTTCGTAGTCCTTGAAATAATATTTTTAAAAAATCCATGTTTGTTGGTAGTCCTTGAAATAGAATTTTTAAAAAATCCACGTTTGTTGGCAGCCCTTGAAATAATATTTTTAAAAAATCCAAGTTTGTTGGTAGTCCTTGAAATAATATTTTTTAAAAAATCCAAGTTTGTTGGTAGTCCTTGATATAATATTTTAAAAAAATCCACGTTTTTTGGTAGTCCTTGAAATAATATTTTTTAAAAAATCCACGTTCGTTGGTAGTTCTTGAAATAAGGTTTTTAAAAAATCCACGTTCGTTGGTAGCCCTTGAAATAATATTTTTAAAAAATCCACGTTTGTTGGTAGTCCTTAAAATAATATTTTTTAAAAAATCCACGTTTGTTGGTAGTCCTTGAAATAATATTTTTAAAAAATTCACGTTTTTGGGTAGTCCTTGAAAAAATAATTTTAAAAATACCCGTTTTTTGGTATTTAATATAAAAAACTGTACCAGACTTCTATAGCACACCTTAAAAGTCGCTGCCTATTTTTTTTTTCCTCCAAATTATTATCTCTTGATGTAAGTTTCACATTAGCATATAATCGTTAAATTCTCACAGTTATAAGAAGTTACGTTTACATTAACAGTTCTTTTTATGTAGCAGCAGCAGCAGTGAAGTTTTTCCAAGCAGCACCCAGCATGCATTATTACGAGTCATAACATTCCGTTCGCTCCGCCCTTCCTCCCCCCGCCCTAAAATAACACCAGCGATCAGCATCATAAATGTCTAATTGCATAGCTAAGCCTCTTACATGAGCTTCTCATTTTCTCGATGTAATAAGCTGTGGTGTGTGTTTGTGTGTGAGCGAATGTTTGTAAGCATCTAAGGTAAAATAAAAAAAGCACTAGCTTTTCACACAGATATGTGTTTTTCCACAGCGCATTAATTTTTCATTTGCCTAGCTAAAGAGGTAGAGAAAAATTCTGCAACTAAGATTTTTGAGTGCCCTACCAAAGGGTAACAAATGGGAGAGAATCTCAAGAAACGTGGCTATTAAAAAAAATATTTAAAGAACAACATAGAAACGTGGATTTAAAATAAAAAATTAAGAACTATCAACAAACGTCGAACAAGCTTGGATTTTTAAAAATATTTTCAAGAATCTATAAACAAAATATTTTTTTAAAAATAAAATTTAAAAATATTTTTTTCAAGGATCTATAAATAACCATGGATTTTTAAAAATATTTTTCAAGGATCTATAAATAAACGTGGATTTTTTTAAAAATATTTTCAAGAATCTATAAACAAGCGTGGATTTTTAAAAATTTTTTTTTCAAGGATCTATAAATAACCATGGATTTTTAAAAATATTTTTCAAGGATCTATAAATAAACGTTGATTTTTTTAAATATTTTCTCAAAGATCTATAAATAAACGCGGATTTTTTAAAAATATTTTTTCAAGGATCTATAAATAAACGTGGATTTTTAAAAATATTTTTCAAGGATCTATAAATTAAAGGTGCACTTTTTAATTTTTTTTTCAAGGACTAGCAACAAACGTGGATTTTTTAAGAATATTTTTTCAAGGATCTATAAATTAAAGGTGAACTTTTAAAAATATTTTTTCAGGGATCTATAAATAAACGTGAATTTTTCATAAATATTTTTTCAAGGATCTATAAATAAACGTGGATTTTTTATAAATATTTTTTCAAGGACTAGCAACAAACGTGGATTTTTTAAAACATTTTTTCAAGGATGAACAACAAACGTGGATTTAAAAAAAAAAAAACAATTTTTTCAAGTATGATCAACAAACGTGGATTTTTTAAAAAAAAATTCAAGGATGATCAACAAACATGGATTTTTTTAAAGGATGATCAACAAACGTGGATTTTTTAAAAATAATTTTAAAAGATGATCAACAAACGTGGATTTTTTAAAAATATGGGTTTATTAAAATATTTTTTAAAAGATGATCATCAAACGTGGATTTTTTAAAAATATGGATTTATTAAAATATTTTTTAAAAGATGATCAACAAACGTGGATTTTCAAAAAATATGGATTTATTAAAATATTTTTTAAAAGACAACCAACAAACATAGATTTTTTAAAAATATTTTTTTAAGAACGACCAACAAACCTAGGTTTTTTAAAAATATTTTTTTAGGGACGACCAACAAACCTGGATTTTTTAAAAATATGGATTTATTAAAATATTTTTTAAAAGATGATCAACAAACGTGGATTTTTTAAAAATATTTTTTTAAGGACGACCAACAAACCTAGATTTTTTAAAAATTTTTTTTTTTAAAAGACGACCAACAAACCTAGATTTTTTAAAAATATTTTTTTTAAGGACGACCAACAAACCTAGATTTTTTAAAAATATTTTTTTAAGGACGACCAACAAACCTAGGTTTTTTTATAAATATTTTTTAAAGGACAACCAACAAACCTAGATTTTTTAAAAATATTTTTTTAAGGACGACCAAAAAACCTAGGCTTTTTAAAAATATTATCTTAAGGACTATTTTTTATGTTTTAAAGGACTACCATAAAACGTGGATTTATTAAAAATATTTTTTCAGGGAATACCAACAAACGTGAATTATTAAAAAAAATTGTAGAATTTTTCAATAATATTTATTCAAAGATACCAACAAACGTGAATTTTTTTAAAAAATATGGATTTTTTTAAAATATTTTTTCAAAGACTGCCAAAAAACGTGGATTTTTTAAAAATATTTTTTCAAGGAATACCAACAAACGTGAATTTAAAAAAAAAATCGTGGATTTTTTAAAAATATTTTTTCAAGGAATACCAACAAACGTGAATTTAAAAAAAATCGTGGATTTTTTAAAAATATTTTTTCAAGGAATACCAACAAACGTAAATTTAAAAAAAAAATCGTGGATTTTTTAAAAATATTTTTTCAAGGAATACCAACAAACGTGAATTTAAAAAAATGAATTTAAAAAAAAAATGTTTCAAGCACTACCAAAAATGTGGATTTTTTTAAAATATTATTTTAAGGACAACCAACAAACCTCGATTTTTTAAAATTATAATTTTAATGACTACCATGAAACGTGGATTTTTCAAAAGTATTTTTTAAAGATTCATTGTAGTCTTTAAAAAATGCTTTAAAAAAAATCCAGACTTCATGGTAGTCATTAAAATTATAATTTTTAAAAATCGAAGTTTGTTGGTTGTCCTTAAAATAATATTTTTAAAAATCCACATTTTTGGTAGTCTTTAAAAAAATACTTTTAAAAAATCCACGTTTCATGATAGTCATTAAAATTATAATTTTAAAAAATCGAGGTTTGATGGTTGTCCTTAAAATAAGATTTTTAAAAAATCCACATTTTTTGGTAGTCCTTGAACGTGGATTTTTTAAACATATTTTTTCAGGGACTATTTTTATTAAAAATGACCAACAAACCTAGATTTTTTCAAAGATAACCAAAAATATTTCCGTTGTCCGCTTTTATTTCCTAGGTCTATGGTTTGATTTTATTAATGTTCCATACCACGAAGGGTATAAAAGCTTCCACCCTGCCGATCTTCATACCTTTCCCACTTGTTGTTAGTTTTAACAGAGAATTACAGTTTTTTCTAGTTCTCAGCATAAATAATAAAAATAAAATGTGGGTTATAAAGATGGATTTTTTTCCAAACAATTTATCTTCAGTTATTTGTTGCTATTGTTGTAAGTTTTCTTCTTCATCATCATCACCATTTATTACATAAATAAATTTCAAATGGCATTCTCACACTTGTTACACAGTGTGATTTAGGTTTGTGCGCATGCGTGCAGGCTTTTCTCTGTATTTGTAGGTTCCGAGTGCGGTGCATAGAAAAAAAAGTTTAATTGATTTTGATAAATTCCGCTGGAAAACTGGGTAGAATCACATACACACACATGTGAGTCTCATTGTAAATTGAATAAAACCAACTTCTTAAGCAAAAAATATATTTTTATTGGAATTTTATGATTACTATAAAAATTTATTGTATTTTTTTTTTAATTTCATAAAAAAAAATTAATTTTTAGATTGAACTTTGCTGTGAGAATATAATTTTATAATTGTTAAGAAATGTTAAAGCAATTAAATTGCTTTGATACTTATTTCAACCTTGTGTAGGCCTTATCGATTCTAAGCCACTTCGATGGTGACGCACAAAATTAGCCAACAAAATTTATAAATTACATTTTTTGATTTCTTGTTATGGATATTACGTTCAAAACATGTCAAATCGTTATTTTTTATGAAATCGAAAATTTTTTAATTTGTGTGGTAATCTAGATTATCACACAGCTTAAAGCATTCTCAAGAAAATTGTGTGTGAAAATTGATTGAAAAAAACACAGATTAAATTTTTGTATTATTTCGAGAAGATGTTCAATCTATTATCCCATACAAATATCAGGGACATCATTTTTTAAGAACTATCGGGAAACGATTTTTTTTAAAAAATAATTTTCCAAGGATAAGCAAGAAACGACTTTTTTCAAATATAATTTTTCAAGGACCATCAGGAAACTTGGATTTTTACAAATGTTTTTTCAAGGACTACCAGAAAACGTGGATTTTTTATTTTTTTATGGATTTCCAGGACACATGGAATTTACACCAATATTTCTTCAAAAATTTTCAGGTCGCGTGGATTTTTCAAAAAATATGATTTCAACAATTTCCGGGACACATGGATTTTTCAAAAATTATTTTTCCAAAGACTATCAACAAACGTGAATTTTTTTAAATTGTATGTACAAGGACTTCCAGTAAATGTTGATTTACCAATAGAAGTGGATTTTTTTAAATATTTTTCAAGGACTACCACCAAACGTGGATTTTTTTAATATTTTTTCAAGGACTTCGAACAAACGTGGATTTTTTAAAAATATTTTTTCAAGGACAACAAAAAACATTGGATTTTTAAAAAATATTTTTTTCAAGGACTACCCGAAGCGTCGATTTTTTTTTAAAGACAACAAAAAACATTGGATTTTTAAAAATATTTTTTCAAAGACTAGCAGAAACGTGGATTTTTTAAAAATATTTTTTTAAAGACTGCCAACAACAATGGATTTTTTAAAAATATTTTTTCAAAGACTACCAACAACAATGGGTTTTTTTAAAATATTTTTTCAAAGACTACCAACAAACGTGGATTTTTTAAAAATATTTTTTCAATTTGTTTAAAAAAATTTTTTCAAAGACTACCAACTAAGATGGATTTTTCAAACATATTATTTCAAGGACTACCACCAAAAGTGTATTATTCTAAAATATTTTTTCAAGGACAAAAAACAAACGTGGATTTTTCAAAAAAAAAAAAAAAATTACTACCACCAAACGTGGATTTTTCTCAAATATTTTTTCAAGGACAACCAACAAACGTTGATTTAAAAAAAAAAAAAATTAAGGACTACCACCAAACGTGGATGTTTAAAAATATTTTTTCAAAGACAACCAAGAACATTGGATTTTTTAAAAATATTTTTTCAAAGACAACCAAGAACATTGAATTTTTTAAAAATATGTTTTCAAGGACTACCAGAAACGTGGATTTTTTTTTTTTTAAATATTTTTCAAGAACTACCAGAAACGTGGATTTTTTTAAAAATATTTTTTCAAAGACTACCAACAACAATGGGTTTTTTAAAAATATTTTTTTCAAAGACTACCACCACCCGTGATTTTTCAAGAATATTTTGTAGGGACTATTCATAACCTTGGACCACAATTTTTTATTTTTTTATGTTTAAATGATAAATTTTTAACCTTTCGAAATATTTGCATAAAATGGAAAATAAATTTTCCCTTCTTTCATAACAAAGATTGTCTGCTAAAATTCCCTTCAAATTCACAGATTCTTGCAAAAACCTCAACAACTCTTAAAAATTCTTGGTAAAAACTTCAATTTCACAATAAATTACATGGTTTTATGACAAGCTCAGATGATGATGATTTTCAGCAAAATTTTACTGCAACGGCAAAAACAAAACAGTAAAACAACAACAACGATCCAATGCGCCAAGTTACAAAGTTACTGCGCGTACTTGACAGGGGTATAAACTAGTCAACTCTTGGAATATTCACCTATGCTTAGTCGAGCTGTTAGAAGCCAAGAAAATCCATAAAAGTAAAAAACGAAACGTTGAAGAAACTCCAATGAAAATCATAAACAGTCACTCCCGTGTCGTAAATATTTTCTTTTTTGGAAAGCCGCTCAAAGAAAAACAGAACTGTCTTTGGTTAATTCTACAACAACATTAAAATCACATAAAAATCAACGCCGATACAGCGGCAATTTATGGCCGGTGGTTGCTGCAGATAAATGTTGCCGTTGGTCGGTCGATACTTTGAGACAATAATGAGCATGGTTTTGGAGGGAAAATCGTTAACTGTGTTTATTTTACAAATTTAATCTGCGATATTGGAATTTTCAACAAGAATAAAAACAATTCCTATTAGAAAATCTAGCGCATTACCAATCATAAGTAAATTAGAATCTAGTGGGATTTGAGTTGGTCTTATCGTATTACCCAACAAGATTATTATTATACTTGTCAGTTATGTTTATGGGACATTAAATCTGCATAAAAAAAATCAGCCAAAAACACTTCTACAAATTAAAGGCTATAATCAATATTATCAATAGTTCTTGAAAAAAAAATTCTTAGAAAATGTAAATTCTTGCTATAATAGTTGCGTAGTCCACGAAAAATATTTTTAAAACAATCCAGGATTGTTGGTAGTAATTGAAAAAATATTTAAAAAAAAAATCCACGTTTGTTGGTAGTCCTTGCAAAAACGTTTTTAAAAAATCCACGTTTGTTGGTAGTAATTGAAAAAATAGAACAGTGTGGCTTGTTTGTTCGGGATACCGTAGTATTTTGTTGTTGCAAAATGGTCAGGCTTTACCCTTTTATTGCTGTTTTTATAAAAACAACAATAAAGGGATAAAACCTGACCATTTTGAAACAACAAAATTGAAAAAATATTTAAAAAAAATCCACATTTGTTGGCAGTCCTTGAAAAAATATTTTTAAAAAATCCAAGTTTGTTGGTAGTCTTTGAGCAAATATTTTAAAAAAATCCACGTTTGTTGGTATTTCTGGAAAAAATATTTTTAAAAAATCCACGTTTGTTGGTAGTCCTTGAAAAAATATTTATAAAAACACGTTTGTTGATAGTACTTGAAAAAATATTTATAAAAAATCCACGTTTGTTGGTAGTCCTTGAAAAACTATTTTTAAAAAATCCTGGGTTGTTGGTAGTCCTTGAAAAACTATTTTTAAAAAATCCTGGGTTGTTGGTAGTCCTTGAAAGAATATTTTTTTAAAATCCACGTTTGTTGGTAGTCCTTGAAAAACTATTTTTAAAAAATCCTGGGTTGTTGGTAGTCCTTGTAAAACTATTTTTAAAAAATCCTGGGTTGTTGGAAGTCTTTGAAAAAATATTTTTAAAAAATCCACGTTTGTAGGTAGTCCTGGAAATAATATTTTTAAAAAATCCAAGTTTGTTAGTAGTCCTTGAAAAAATATTTTTTAAAATCCACGTTTGTTGGTAGTCCTTGAAAAACTAATTTTTGAAATCCACGTTTATTTATAGATCCTTGAAAAAATATTTTTAAAAAATCCACGTTTGTTGGTAGTCCTTGAAAAAATATTTTTTAAAATCCCCGTTTGTTGGTAGTCCTTGAAAAACTAATTTCTGAAATCCACGTTTATTTATAGATCCTTGAAAAAATATTTTTAAAAAATCCACGTTTGTTGGTAGTCCTTGAAAAATATTTTTAAAAAAACCACGTTTGTTGGTAGTCCTTGAAAAAATATTTATAAAAAATCCACGTTTGTTGGTAGTCCTTGAAAAATATTTTTAAAAAATCAACGTTTGTTGGTAATCCTTGAAAATATTTTTAAAAAATCCACGTTTGTTGGTAGTCCTTGAAAAATATTTTTAAAAAATCCACGTTTGTTGGTAGTCCTGGAAAAAATATTTTAAGAATCCACGTTTATAGGTAGTCATTGAAAAAATATTTTAAGAATCCACGTTTGTTGGTAGTCATTGAAAAAATATTTTAAGAATCCACGTTTGTTGGTAGTCCTTGAAAAAATATTTTTTAAATAACCACGTTTTTTGTTAGTCCTTGAAAAAACATTTAAAAATCCATTTCTGTGGTCCTTGAAACAAGTATTTTTAAAAAATCAACGATTGAGGATAGTCCTTGAAACAACTATTTTTAAAAAATCCACGTTTGTGGGTAGTCCTTGAAAAATATATAAAAAATTCAATTTTTGCAGTCCTTGAAACAAGTATTTTTAAAAAATCCACGTTTGTGGGTAGTCCTTGAAAAATATATAAAAAATTCAATTTTTGCAGTCCTTGAAACAAGTTGTTTTAAAAAATCCACATTTGTTGGTAGTCCTTGAAAAAATATTTTTAAAAAATCCATGTTTGTTGGCAGTCCATGAAAAAATATTAAAAAAAAAACGTTTTTTTTTTGTTAGTCCTTGAAAAAATATTTTTAAAAAATCCACGTTTGTTGGTAGTCTCTGAAAAATTATTTTTAAAAAATCCACGTTTGTTGGTAGTCTCTGAAAAATTATTTTTAACAAATCCACGTTTGTTGGTAATCCTTGAAGAAATATTTTTAAAAATCCAAGTTTATAAAAAATCGATGTATGACCGAAGTCCTTAAAAAGTTTTTGTTTAAATATCGTCCATTTTCCAAATTTCTTCATAAACATTAATATTTTGTAGTTATTCCCTCACACCCCCATTCCTCGAGTAAATAAAAAAGATTTTACATTTTCATTTCATAAAAATTATATTTCTTTATTTCATTTATATTGTTTTCTTCACTATCATTTTTTCATATATTTTTTGTTTTTTTCTTATTTTATTTGTCTTTTGTTAAATACATCTTTTTGTTTATACATTTAAAATTTAAGACTAAAAAAATATTTTTCGTTTATTTATATATATATATTTCTATGTATATTATTTGTTTTTTAAATATATATTGTAGACTTATATCAAAATTAAAGGAGATACATACATACAATTTCTGTTTGTTTCTTTGCTAATTTTACACGATATGTTTTGTGTGTTTATTTTAATAAAGTATATTTCGGGGGAGACTTTTTATTTTAAAAATAATAACATATAATTAATTAAGAAATAATAAAAAATAGATTTAAAAAAATAAAAGTTTTAAAAAATAATGTCATTAAAATTTATAAAAAAAAATATTTAACATAATTAAAAATTCAACAATAAAAATGTAATATTAAAAAAAAATAAAACATAATTCTCAATTTTTTCACATTTGTATAATCAAGGTTATTTTTTTTTAGTTTTTTACATAAGTTTATTTGTATATTTTTTATTTCTACTGAGGAACATTTTCATTTTTTATTTACAAAGATTTTTCACATTCTAAAATAACATTTTAATTTTCATTATTCCTTTTTCTTCTGAGATCATTTGCCTTTTTGAAATAATATTAAAAAAAAAACTAAATATTTTGACTTGTGTTGAAGCTGTAGGGGAATTTAGAAATGGTTTGATGGCTTGGAAAATAGATTCTGTAACTTTATAAAAAAATTGAGAAAATCTCAAACCCGAAGAATGCCTGTTCGAATTCCTGAATTATGATTCCCGAATAATTGGATGTGAGCTGATGACAACTTCTCCAAACAATTCTGTAGTTTTATTGGTGCGAATCCTGGCTAATTGTAGTTTGTAAATTTTCCCGACATGTGGCGTTTCATTTTAGGCATATGACGTCGATTTATGGTTTTGATATATCATATGTCCCAACTTCACTATGATATCATATTTAATTTACTTATAAGGAAGTTAAGACGAAGCTGATGGAAATCAAACTAATAGAAGGACCTCACATGCATATTTTGAAACGCCACCTATTGGACAAAATATAATACACTAAAATTAGTCAAGATCCGAAGCACAAATCGCCTAATTACTTGGAGAAATTATTATCCTTGCCGGATCGAGTTTGTTTTGAGGCTGTACCCAGCAATCAGACTTACCCCAGAATACATGACAGAAAAAAATTTGACCATTTTCAAAATGGGTTTCAACTGGGCCAACGACCCGTAATAGACTTGATTCATTATCAACCAAGGACTTTTAACTCGGCATCTTAGGCTTTCAATTAATGCAAGATGGAGAAGCCGTATGCCATTTTTATTAACATTTCCAAACAGACCCTAAAAGTAGACATCACAAAACTATTTTTTATTGAAATCATATGTTTGCTCTAAAAATATTCAACCACAAGATATAGAGCAGCAACAAAATTCAAACCGAAATTGGGGAAATTTGGAGATGGAGAGACCTCAGCGATATTCCGTAAAGATTTCTCTCCGAAATTCTTGGAAAATTTTGATATGCATCAACTTTTAAGGACTTCATTCCAGGACCTCTCAAGATAAAGGATGCTAGATAAAGGACGTTAACAACAACAACCTCAAATCTCCATTAGAAGGAACTTTCTCATGCTAATCGCATTAAAATTTCCCAACAGCCCCTAAAAGTAGGCATCATAAGACAATTTTTCCGCAGTCATATGTTTGTTGTCAAAAGTATTCGCCCACAAGAAATTTGTGCTGAAAGATGACAGAACAGAAAGGAAAAACACTTTTAGCTAAAATAATCAATTCTTTAAAAAAAACCATACAATTCAATCCATTTAAAAAAGACCGGCATTTGGAAAATGGCAGAGCATTTTTTAAATTACCAAGCATTAACAATCCTATTCCAACGAAGGGCGCCAACAGCTACAACAACCTCAAATTCCAGAGGATGAAACTTACTCGTGCTAATTGTATTAACATTTCCCAATAGCCCCTAAAAGTAGACATCATAATACAGTTTTGTTTTTAGTGCAATCATATGTTTGTTGTCAAAAATATTCGCCCAAAATAAATTAATTTTAAGCTGAATGGAAAATACTTTTAATAAAATTTCCCAAAAAAAATTAAAAAGAAAAAATCCTTCAGACACGGCGGAAATAATTAAAAAAAAAAGTTTTTATAAAAAACAGTCATCCGAAAAATTGACAAAGAATTCGGATATATATCGGAGAGGCAGAGGCACAAATCTAAGGTCCGTTATTTGATTTGTTGGGTATTTAGTGTGAGAAAATATACCCTCAATCTGACAAATAAAAGTCTCTGATTCTTATGAGACACAGAGAAAGTCTGAAGTCCCCCAGGGATTATGAGGGTTAAGTGGGTAATCAAATACCTCCAGGAGTTCTTATTCCAAAAGCGATTGTATTTTCCCAAGGCATTATAAAGAGATCTCCAAAATCAATTTCCCCAACCAAAAATATTCGGAAGATGTTTGCCTTTCAGAACCCATCAATCCAAAAAAAAAATTACCCCAAATTCCCATGAAATTATTTCAGCTTCAATATTTTCGGTTTATCGTAAAATAAAAAGAATTTTGTGTTTTTTTTTTTACAAATTTTTTCAATATAAAATTTATTATTTTTTGTTGGTTTTTTTTCAATGTTTTTTTATGTCGGTATTTTTTGTATAGAAATTTCAAACAAAATAGTAAATAAAAAAATTATAAAAATAATATGAGAATCGATCACTATTTTTAGAGAAAGAGAGCACAAAAAATAATAGATGGATGGATGGAGAAAAAATTTTGCAGGATTTTTTTCCAAAATGTCTTTTTTCTGTTTTTCGGTTTGTTTTGCGGTTTTGTTTACTATAAAATATAATTCGTTTGTTTGTTTTAAATTAAACTATAAAGAAAAAAAATATCTTAAAAAATGAACATAAAATACTAAAAAAAACTTGTTTACAAATAGAGTTCGTTTAAGGTCAAATAGTTATTTTTTGGGGTTTTTATGTTTGTTTTGTTTTTTTCCAATTCGTTTGTTTGTTTTCTATAAGCTAAACTTAAAATAATTAATAGTAGTTTATATATATATATAGTTATATTTATAATTATTAAAACTAATATTTACATTTTTTTTCAAATGCTCTTTGCACAAAAAAGAGCCGAAAAAACACTTAAAAAAGCTAAATAAAAATAATTTTTGTGGGGGAAAGGAGGGGAGGAAATATATTTTATAAAAAATATATTAATTTGTTGGGGTAGGGAGGGAGGTTTAGGGGTTTAAGGAATACCCAATATTTCTATATATACAAAAAAATATTTTAGAATTTTTTATAAATTTCGAACATGCGTCAAGTGGTGAGTGGTGAGAAGAGGAAGGAAGGAAGGAAGGGAAATAGTTTTGGTTTTAAAGGGGAAAGATTAAAAAGCCTTGTCTTTTTGAGTTGAATTGGGGGTTTTTTGGTATTTCAAAGAGTCAATATAAATTTACATAAAAAATCAGCTTCAAAATCTTTGGAAAGTTTTAGAAAGAGAGAATGGAGTGGGGTGGAAATTCAAATTCGTAGCAGTTTAAGTAAAAAGTATAGTAAAAAGGAATGTGAGTGTGAGTGTTAAGGAGAAAAATTCTTGAGAATAAATCTTGTTGTTACACTTAATAAACATTTTTTCCATTTGTTGTTTTTTTGTAAGAATAATTAGTTTTAGTTTTTGTTTTTTTTATACACAATTGTTAGAGTTTAATATTTTTTCATATAAATCAGTCCATGTTTCTTTAAACTTATATAAAAAAGTAGTATAGCAGGCTTTTTGTTATAAACACAAATGTGGAAAAGAGAGAGAGAGAAAGGAGAGTGTTGGGGGAAAAATGAAAAGAAAAACTATTTCTTGAGGTCTGTTTTGTATTAGGTCTTTTGGATAGAGAGAGCAGGAAAAAAATAAGTTTTTATGAGTTATTATTTTGTTTGGATGTGGTTGGTGAGAGTGTGTGTGTGATAATTATTTAAAAAAAATTAAACACATATTTTATAAAAATATTCAACAGCGCTTGGTTTCCTTAAATCATCTTCATCATCTTCATCGTTTCATTTCTTTTCTTCATTAAAACTTTACACCTAAATAAATTTGTTGTTTTGCCTACATTTTGTTTTTCCTAAGAGTGTGTGTGTGTGTGTGCTTGTGTCTTATATATGAGGAGTACCACATACTATGGATCTTTGGCCTGACGTCGCCACACTGGCTGCTGAACTTGAGGCAGCCGCCCCACAACTACCGGCCACACCCTGGGCCGCCAATGATGGCCATCTCTGAGAACAATAGGCACTTTCGCCCAAAACTGAGATCCGTTTGCCCTCACCGGCAGCACCAGACGAGGAGCTACCACCGGCAGCTCCATAATCTTTGGTTGGTGCATGTGTGGCATTGCTATTGGCAACGGCAGCGCCACCACCAACAGCACCCATTAGTTGGGAGGCTCTGTGCATAAGGGAGGGATCAGTGTTCAACTGCTTTTGGGACTTGGCCCTTTGCAATGGCTGAATCTGGCCAACACCACAAAATTCCGAATTGGCATTGTTATCGGCAGCATAGTTAGACATGGCTCCACCATACAGGGAGGTGTTCATCAGACAGTCGTCAGTGGAACCCGAACTGGCAATGTTGTTGACCGATTTATCCCAGGTATTTTTAATGATGTTGGGATTGGAGTTATGGAAAGTCAGACCGGAACTGCTACCTCTCTTTACACCCAAGGCGGCAACGGCAACACTGGACAAACCCCCGGTATTGTGATGGAGTGTGGCAACGGCATTTTGTTCATTTTGCTTACGGGCCTCAGCATCATCCTTTTCCTGATCACGTCGGCGTTTACGTTTCATGCAGAACACAACACAGGCAGCAATGACGGCCACCAAAGGCATGGCAACGGAGAGTATGGCAATCAATATCACCTGGCCGCTGGTAAGGCCATCACTTCTTGGCTTGGCCTGGGTGGTGGCCTCATATTGGCGGGCATCATAGGTGGCCGAGGCATAGGACTCTTCATCACACTGGGGACCACGGAAACCTTGGGCACAAACACATTCAAAATAGTTGACACGATTCATACAGGTACCACCATTGTGACAGGGCGATGAACTGCACTCATCAATGTCGACAGAGCAATCTTTGCCAGTGAAACCAGGACGACAGGTGCATTCGTAATCGTTGTTCAAATTCTTGCAGGTACCACCATTGGCACAAGGTTTGATCAGGCACAAATCAACTTTTTCGGTACACAAAGAACCCAAATAGCCAGGAACACATTGACATCTAAATTGGTTGACCATATCAATGCAGGTGCCGCCATTGTGACAGGGATTGCCTTGGCATTCGTCAATGTTCTCTTCGCACAGGGAACCGGTAAAGCCACTGGGACATTGACATTTGTGGGAGCCATTTGAGCCTACGGAACAGGTACCACCATTTTGACAAGGATTTGAGGCACAGGTATCGGTATGGACTTCACACATGGAACCGCTATAGCCGTTGGGGCACTCACATTGGAAACCTTTGGTGGTATCACGACAAGCACCATGGACACAGGGATTATCGGCACAGGTGATGACTTTTTCCTCGCACAAACGTCCAGCCCAGCCTTTCTTGCACTCACATTTGTAGCCACGTTTTGAGCCATCTTCGATACAGGTACCGGAGTTTTGACAGGGATTTACTTCGGCACAGGAGTTGATTTCAAATTCACAATCTTGTCCTTGGAAACCGGGTGGGCAGTCACAGGTGTAAAGGCCTTCGCCAGTGTTATGGCAGATACCATTGTTGCGGCAGGGTTTGTGGTTGGTGCAGTAGTTGAGATCTTGATTGCAGTATAGGCCACCCCAGCCTTCGTTGCAGATACATTCCCAGGGATTGGAGCATGTTCCATGGATGCAGCCAGGATGGACTTGGCATTCGTTGCACAATGGTCCCTTCCAGCCAGATTGACAACTGTAAAGAGAGAAGGAGAGAAAAGAGAGAGAAAATTAGTAAAATTTTAGTAAATCGTGAAATTAAAAAAGGAGAGAAGAAATAGAGGAAATGAAAAAAGAGAACCTAAGAAGTTATGGGAAATTTCCGTTTTCTGTGAGAGAGTGTGGGCTACTCCCCCACCTCTTAAAAGAAAAAAGAGATCCGTTTGTTGTTGTTTTTGCTTCATAATTTTTAATTAAGACATGAGTGTGCAGAAATGTGAGTTTTAAGAACGTTTATCAAACAAACAATGTCTGTGGCCATGCAACCGCCACCACCATCACCATCAGGCCGGCTATGCCCGGCCCGGTTCGGCCTGGCCATTTGAGTATGAGACAGCGAATGTTTTGCAAATGCATTTTTGTGCAATAAATAATGAATGAACAAATGACACACAGCTCGGAGTTGTTGGATGAACACGGCTTTGGTATGGACAGACAGACCGACAGCTGAGCTAAGCTGACTGGTTTCTGGTTTAAACCATCCCATATATGTACGTTTGAATGTGTGTGAGTGGAGGAGACATTAAATTAATCGTGAGAAATAATTTGCAAAAATGGTCACATATTGAAATAATAAAAATAACAACAACAATGATAGCTTTTCATAAGCCAGAAAGAAAATAAAAAAAAATAAATGGGACAAGAATAAAAAATAAACTTTTTTTTCCAATTTTTCAAGAGAAAAAGTACAAACTGAAAATTGAAGAAATTTTTTTGAGCAAAAAAGGTGGCCCAAAAATTTTTTTTTTTCAATTTTAAATTTTCTTTATTTTTGAAACACTACGCGTGTCTGCAGCCTTAACAAACCCCAATTCGTTAAGCTTTATTAAACAAAAAGCCACTGGACACACAATAAATAATCATAACTTGCCTCACATTTTTGACCATCATTTATTTTTTCACACACTTTGGTCATGGCCCCCGGGGGTGTTTACTCATAGCTTTTTCTTGGTGAGTATTGATTTTTGTTGCTGTTGTTGTTGTATTATGACTTTAATGAACCATTTGAAATTTGTTTAGCAAAAGAAAACCCAAAGCCTTGGTTTTTAATGAAGTGATCTTGTTAAAAGGAAGGTTTTTGAAAACTAAAAAAAAAAATTGGAAATAATTTGCAATACTTTCAAATTGTGTCAAATGTATCAAATTGAAGATCTACTTTTTGAAAATTGATAAAAAATACATGAATAATTGATTTTGATATAGAGCGCTATGCTTTGATGTTGAAATTGGAAGGGCAGAAATATAAAATTAAAAAAAAAATAAACAAAAAAATATATCTCAAAAATAATGTGTCTATTCAAAAAAAAAAAAAAATAAATAAATAAATAAATAAATAATTATAAATATAATAATAATAATAATAATAATAATAATAATAATAATAATAATAATAATAATAATAATAATGATAAAAATAATAATAATAATTATAATAATAAAATTATGTGGAAATTACAAGGGTAAAAATATAGAATTAAAAAAAGAAAATAAACAAAAAAAATATCTCAAAAAAACTGTGTCATTTCAAAAAAAAAAATAAAATAATAATAGTAATAATAATAATAATAATAATAATAATAATAATAATAATAATAATAATAATAATAAAATAATAATAATAATAATAATAATAATAATAATAATAATAATAATAATAATAATAATAATAATAAAAATAATAAAAATAATAATAATAATAATAAAATTATGTGGAAATTACAATGGCAAAAATATAGAATTAAAAAAAGAAAATAAACAAAAAAATATCAGAAAAAATATGTCTTCAAAAAAAAAAAAATAATAATAATAAATATAATAATAATAAAATAATAATTAAATAATAATATTAATATAAATGAATATAATAATAATAATTTTTAAAATAAAATCTTTAATGATGTTTTTTTTTTGAAAACTAATTTGTGTATTAAAATGTCTTGGTACTTAAAAATTAAATATTTAATTTAAAATTCATTTTTACAATTTTTATGCTTTTTTATATTTTTATTATTCATTCTTTAATTCTTTAATTTTTTTTTAATTTTTATATTTTTTTCGTTGTATTTCTTATTTAATGTTTTTTATTTTTAATTTTTTATATTTTTATTCCATTTTGTATTTTTTTAAATGTTCTATTACTTTTTTATTTTTTTTAAATTTTTTTATTAATATTTTTAATTTTTTTATTAATATTTTTAATTTTTTTATTAATATTTTTATTTTTTTTTATTAATATTTTGTATTTGTATTTCTTTTAATGTTTTTTTATATTTTTATTCCTTTTTTATTTTATTTTTTTAATTTTTTATTACTTTTTTAAATTTTATAACTTTTCTTCTAATATTTCATAATTTTCTTTTAAATACATTTTTCAAATAATTTTTTTTAATATTTATGAAATTCTTTTGCATGATTTAATTCTTTGTTAATTATTTAAAACCAGTACCATTTGTCAAAAAATTAATAAAACTCCAATAAATATCCCCAAAACAGACCTCCGCGCCATATGCAAAACTTAAAATGTTGTTGATTATAGAAAACAGAAAAAATGATTTATGCACGATTTTAATAAGTAGCAAAAAAAACCTATTTAAGTTACTCATGTTGGCGATGAGTGTTTTGATGTCGACGACTACGACTCCGCCACAATTTGCAATGGAGGAGGAGCAGGTGTGGGGGTATATAGCTGGCGTCGCAATATGGCTAATAGTGTTGCATGAACTTTTATAAATATTGAGGATTTGTATTTCTAGATAACCAAGTTTTTTTTCAATTCTTTTTTTTTTTTTTTTTGCATATTATTATAATGCATCCAAGTTAGACAGCCAGCAAAGCACTCCTCAATATCAAAAGAAAATAGAAAAACAACAACAAGAAAAACTTTGACACACCTTATGCTGCAGTATTTAGTTTTAGTTCTCAATTTTTTTTTGTTCGCCAATCGTTCGTTGATGGTGGGGTGGGGTATTGTTTGAAAGGGCATTATGCAGTAGTAGTAGAAGACAACAACAAAAGAAAAAAGACAAGTAGCTCTAATGGAAGTTTTAAAATTGATATAAACCCCTGGAATGCAGAAGGTTTACAATTACAGGCTGCCATTTAAGCAAAAAAATGCAGCAACAAAAAATCCCATCATATTTTTACTATAAAATCATCGCTTAAAAAATATTATAATTTTTGCCAGGTGTAAAACAAAACCTTTTACTGCTGATTCAGTTCGAAAAATTATATGACGGAGAACGGTTTCAATTCCCTTTTATGATCATCTTCTACGTTTGAAAAAAAGTTTCTGGTGATCTTGATTATTTTGAGAATGTGTGCGGGTAAGGAGAGTTTGATTTGGTTGTTGCTTTTATGGTTTTTTTTTGCTGAAATCTGCAAAAATCTTGTGGTTTCCACTACTCCCAAACAAACGGAAATTACCCATTAAAAAATCCACAAAAAAAAAAAACAAAAATACTTAAATAATTTAAGCAATTTTTATTTCAGAAAATTACTGAATTACCGGGGAGAGAAAGAGAAATCAGTTGGGACACCAACAAAAAGAGAACAGGTGCCAAAACCAAATAAAACAAAAATGGATTTCTTTCATTACTCCCTTTTTTACATTACAACACGCTGACGACAGACGAAAAAGTGGTCTATTTGTTTTTGTTGTTTCTTCTGCTTCTTCTTCATTAAACGTTAAAGAATCCGCTTTTATAGGCCGGCCGCAGCCGATAGCTGGCTGCTTGTTCGTGGCCAAACTCGAAAAGTGTGGGAATGTTTTAATAATTCTACACACATAACATGTCATAAAATCAAACAACTTCACTTACATATTCGACAACAAAGCAAGACGTTTTGTTTTTGTTGTTTTTTTTTTTTTCATATGAGAAATGACAATGTCCACAACGACGACCATGGACAAGAAAGAAGCAAACGCAAGCAAGCAAGCAAATCTGATGTCACTTTTTTTTTGTTTTTGTAGATTTAGTGCATATGGTATTCAAGAAAAAAGAAGCCACGGTTGGAGCAGAGGTGGGTAATGTAGGCTTAAAATGCTGACCAAGTTGTAAAACAAAAAAAAAAAACTAAATATATTTACATTAAGTGGTGCTACTATGCCGTTGTAATTTTTAATGGTTTATAAGTTAATATTTAAATATAAGCAAAAAGGGGCAAAGAGATACAGTGGTAGGGGGGAGTAAGAAAACAATAAAATATATAAATATTAAAAAAATAAACAATTAAAAGAAAATAAAAAAATAAAAAAAAATTAAAATTAAAAAAATAAAAATAAACATAAAAAAATAAAAATAAAAAAATATTTATAAAATAAAAACATTTAAACAAAAATATATAAAAAATTGTAATACTATTAAAAATAAATATTTAATTGTTTTTTTATTGATTTTTAGTTGTTTCTTAATAATTTTTTATATTTTATTTATTTTTAATTATTTTTTTACTACATATTTTTGATTATTTTTTTAATTTTTTGTGTTTTTTTTTAATTTTATTTATTTTTTTAATTTTGTATTTATTTTTATTTATTTTTTACTATTATATTTTTTTATATAACTTGTTATTTATTTTTAACTTTTTATATATATTTTTTTAATTTTGTATTTTTTTAATTTATTTTTATATTTTTTTTATTTTTTTTTTGTTTTTTTTTTTTAATTTATTATATTTTTAATTTTGTTTATTTTTTAACTTTGTATTTATTTTTATTTTTATTTATTTTTTTTATTATATTTTTTTAATTTTTTTATATAATTTATTATTTATTTTTAACTTTGTATATATATTTCTTTTTAATTTTGTATTTATTTTCATTTTAATTTATTTATTATTTATTTTTATTTTTTTTTTTTTTTTGTAATTTATTATTTATTTTTAACTTTTTTATAAATTTTTTATTTCCCCTACCACTTTCTTACACCACCTTCTTATTTTGTATTTATTTATTTTTGTATTTATATTTTTGCATTTTAGTGGGAAAAAATACTTTGACCAAAGAGGAGGAGACTACTTCGACGACGACGTCAAAAATAAAATAAAAATGGTTCTGATTTTTATATGGAAAAAGAAAATGCCATAATTATGGATTTTGCATACGAAATTTCTTTGTATTAAGAATGGCCAAGAACAGCAATGACAACAACAACAACGGCAACAATTATTATTAGGTGAAGGCTCTTTGAAAAAGAGGCCCAGTCTAAAGTCAGTAGCAATAAAAATAAATTCCTAGAAATTCTGGACATTTCGGACAAATGATATTCTTGGGAATTTGGAATTTAGTTTTATGGGGGGAAGGGGGTGGGTATAAAAAAGTATATGTGAAAGGAAAATGTTGGAAGAGTTCTAAAAATTAAAGAAATAAATTTGCAAATACTTACATGCATTGATTAGGCTTATCACAGTGACCATGTTCACAACCTTTGGCACATTTGGCTGGAATTAGAAGAAATAAAAATTGAAAAATTATTAATTTGAAAAGATGAAAGATTAAGATCAAATACAAAATTATTTTTTTAATTACAAAATAAAAAAAAAAATATTTAAATATTTAAATTGAAAAAATATTTTTTTTTTAAATATTGAAACTTTTGTGGCAAAATCACAAATAAAATATTGAAAAATATTATAATAAGATATAGAAACATTTTTGGGAAAATTATAAATTAAATAAAAATTTAAAATATTAAAAATCTAAAAAAATATATTTTGTTTTAATAATTTTTTCAAATAGTGAAATGTTGTTTTCTAAAAAACTATTATTTTTTATTTTATTTATTTATTTTTTTTTTTTTTGGAAATACTAAAATATTGTTTTCTATTAAAAATCCAATTTTTTTCACGTCTTCTCAAAAATAGATTTTTTGTCCTGCTTTAAAAACCTAAAATCTCATGGTCAAAAAATTCTCAGCCTTAAAAGAAAAACACGACGCGATGCCATCATGATCTGCTTTTTGCAGGCCAGCAACAAAGGCATCAAATAATAATCATGATGATGGTGATGGCTGGCCAATATCACCCAACAACAACAACAGCAGCAGCATCAAAAATAAAACATGTTTCACAAATAACAACAACAACAAAGACCACAAAAGAATAGGCAGGCATCTGTTTAAAGCCCTTTTTAAGTTTGGCTCAAAACGTGCCAAACGTTATGAGACGACTAACGTCATCATCTCCATCCGAGTACATAATGAAGTTAGAGCCTCTTAAAGGACTGGTTGTTTGCTGGTTTCGATGGGATTTTTCATTCAAGGAATCCATGCAGAAGAAGAAGAAGAGGAAGAAAAAACAAAACCAGCTGGAAAAGTAGACACTAAAAACGTGAGACGCTAAAGATTCTTAAGAAAAATTCAGGTTTGTTGCTTTTTTTGTTGTTGTTGATGGCTTGGCAGGCAAGTTATAATTTTGGCCATGTATGGGTGAGCGCTCAGCGCAGCGAACTTTTTGTAATGCCAATAATGGTAAAATGCTTTTAATTTTTCTAGTTATTGCAGCATTATAGAAAGTGAATAGCAGACTGGTTGGGTGGGTTTTTTTCTGCATTTTCTAGAAGAAGAAGACCAGCTAAGCTGGGGTTTTTTCTAAAAAGATTCACACGCCCTCAAGGATAATGGCGGTGTTGGTGTTGAGTGAGCATGGAAGCTGCCCGCCATACCAAGAATAATGATATGTTAGGAAAATTCCCAGGAATTTTCTTCTTGGAATTTTTTTTTTCAACTTTCACTGGTAGTCCAAGCTCCGGTATTTTGAAATTATAAGGAAGAGAGAAGGGAAGTTGGGGGCACTTGAAAAAATAATTCATAATTATGTGTATGTTTATTTATTTATGAGAGACAATTGAAAATCAAATTAAATGAGTCAACAAAAAAGAAACCAAACTCAATATTTTGAAAAAAATAAATTAAATCACAATTAAGAATGAATATTCAAAAAAAGATCAATGGATTCAATGAACAAATATTGAAGAAAATCATTTGTCATCCCAGAGTTTATTTTTCTATTGAATTTTGGTAGGAAAACTGGTTTGAAGTTCAAAAACAATCAATCGATACCCATATTGAGATTTTTTTTTTTTAAGGTGTTCACCCAAAACTTGAGCGGCGAAAAAAAATTTATCATAAATTAAACAAAGTAGTTACCGCTCGCATTTGAGGAGCAGCAGTCGTCAGCAGCATAAATGAGATTTATGGTGTGTGAGAAAATTTTGTTGGTGGGGAGTTTTGAAATTCCCCTTCTCCAAAGCCATGTCTCTCGAGGCCCTTTTTTCCAAGTTAGAAATTTGAAAAATCATAAAGAGGCAAACAAAAAGCGGCTGCATCCGTTTAAGAAAAAAAAAAAAAAGAAGAAAAAAATACCAAAAAACAATAGCAGAACAAAAGAGCTCCGCTACCATTCAAACATTTGTTAAATGATGTTTAAGCAGAGTATCCAAACAGCCAGCCAGCCAGCCAGCAAAGCAATAACAACAATTCCAACAAAGAAGAAAAAAAAAATAAAACAAAACCAAAAAGGAGAACCTTGGCTTCAAGCAAGCTGAAGCAGGCTGGATGGCTGGATATGCAAGCAAAGCCTGTTATACCAACATCCATGTGGATGTTCTTTTTTTGGTATTGGCTCTTCTGGCTGTAAAGGAGGAGAGTAGACACACTCGCGCACACACACACACGAAAAAAACAGATACTTTGGAGTTTTAGTACAAAAATCTTCCCACGCCCGTATTAGGGCATTTAAAGGGTATGATGGATGTGGTGGGGCGGGGGAGAGGCAACAACAGAACATCAACATCAGCAGGTAAAATATGCCTTGAAATCACAAAAAAAAAAGAGACGGAGAAGAAGAAAACCAATACATTACAGTAGTTTCCTGGCCACCAATACAGCAGCAGAAGCAACGACAGCAGCAGCCGTGGCCATGGTCGCCGCAGCACTTTGTTAGTGTAATGAATTCTTAAACTCCTCCAAAAAGGATGGTGAATCGATGGATGGATGGATTTGTGTGCGTGGTGTTTTTTTCTTCTTCTTTATCTTGCCTTAAAACAAAAGCCAAAGATCTTTAAGAGAAACAAATCTTTTGGGTTCTTTTTTTGTTGTTGTGTGATGGGCTCTTAAATACCTGTTTATGAAAAGGAAGTATGTGTTTATCTTCAGCAAATACAACAAAAGAGGGAAGATGTGTGTGTGACAGGAACCCCAAATTTTTTATCTCTCAAAAAAACCTCCAAGGATGACGGATGTTGTTCAATCAAGCACAAACAAATGGTGAAGGATATAAAAACACAATTTTTTCTGAAGGAGTGTCTTTTTTTGGAGAATTCCCAAAATGGGGAAAAAATTTTCAAATTTGGGGATTTTGAAAATTAAGTGGAATTAATATAGAAGAATAACAAGGAATTCAAAATAACATAACATTTTTGAAAAAAAAAATTTTTTTTTTTTGAAAAATCCCCAAAAGTGGGGAAAAAATTCCAAAATGGGGAATTCTGAAAATATGAAAAATATCTAAAAAAATATCAGAAAAACTATCAAAAAATAATGCTAATTTATTGCTTTAGAAACAAAATTACTTTTTTTGGAGAATTCCTAAAATGGGGACATAATCCCAAAACTTGGAGATTTTAGAAATGGAATTAAAATACATAATTTAACAGTTTCTATTTTCAAAATCATAAAAATATAGCGTAAAAACGTTAATTATAAGAAGAAATTGAGAAAATAATTATTTTCAGTATTCGATCAAAAATTTTACATCTTTCAAATTTATATTTATATTTTTCAAAATTCGACCAAAAGTGAACATTTCCCAATATTTTTCAATTTAAAATTTTTTAAATAATATTTGAAAAATTTGAAATCCATAAAAAATCTTGTTCAAATGTTATTACAACATGAATATTAATTAAAAGACAATCTTTCAAAATACGACCAAATATGAAAAATTGTAAAATTTATTTTAAATTTCAAATATTTTTAATTAAAAAAAATTTAAATTCGCAAAATCATAAAAAAGATGTTGTTAAAAAATTATTAATTCCGTAAATTTTTAAGAAAAAATATTTTTCAAAATTCGACCAAAAATTGAAAAAAGTCCAATTTTTTAAATTTCAATTTTTTTAATTAAAAAAATGTTTAAAAAGGTAACAAAACTTGTTAATTTTCTCAAATTGAAAAAAAAAATAATTTTTTACCATTTTCAAAATTCGACCAAAAATGAAAAAGACCCAAAAATTTTTCTAATTTTTTATAAAATATGTTATTAATTTTTAAAGTTTTGTTCTTTCCAATACTTACGTTTCACACAATAATCTCCCGTCCAGCCGGACAAACAAATAATTTCACCAGTTTCGGAGCATGTATAGTGGCCAAATTGATCATTACGGGGACGACACAAATCGGCACAGCCCGAACCATAATAGTGTGGATCACAGGTAACACGAAAATCATATTCCAACCAGGTATATTGAGATTCGGATTTTTTGCTCTCCCAGTCGGGGGATACTTCCAAGACTTGTTGCACCGATATGCGTTGTATCAGTACACCTGAAAAAAGAAGAAAGAGATTAGTTTTGATAAGAAAAATGAAAAATAAATTCCCATGGTATTCATGAAGATTAATTATAAACATTAGAGTGGTGAAAAAAAAAAAAAACAAGAAGAAGAAAGATGAGGGTCAAAAGCAGCAGCAACAAAAAAGGAGGCTGGTCTTGAAAAATTTCAGGCCCAAAAGCAAAAGAAAAAAAAAAACAAATACAGGTAAATGCAAGTTAAGAAGGTGTTCTGAAGAAAAAACAACAAGAAATGTTTAAAAAAAAACTAACTCTGAAGAAAAAAAGAGGAAGGGGGGCTAAAAATTTATGTCAAAACTTCCATTGAAGGGCTTTGTTCTGGATTTTCAAATTAATATTCCATTGACCATTGAATTGCTGTTGTTGTTATTATTGTTATTTGTTTTGTTACATTTAATTCCATGAACGTACTTCAAACACACTCTAAGCACACGTACCGCCACTGTCGCCGCCGCCACCGCTGCCAAAGCACAGACGGTCAGTCCAATGAATGGTGCTGGTGGCCGGCCATTGGATCAGCATAAAAAAATACCTATGCTGGAAAACTTTTGTATGGCTTACAATTTGCAACAGCAGTAATAAAAAAATTGTTGTACAAAAAAAACCAACCACACATATTTTGTTGTTGTTTTTGTGTTTTTTGGTTGAACAAACGATCGACAACAACATCACAAAAAAAACTGATCGTCGTCTTCGTCTTTACAACGCTTGTATAACATTCAATATTCAGGTGTTGTTGATTATATTTTGAATGTATGCGGGGAGAGGGGGCTCTGCTAACATCTCAAACTCAGCTTAACTCTCCTTAAAAACTACAAAAACAACAATCATGATGCCAATATAACTTGCCATGGTCTATAAAGTAAATTGCAGGTGCATGACTGACTGACTGGCTGGTTGGCTGCTTGGTTGCATGTGGCAGGCATGTGGGGTATTGAGACGACCAAGACAACGATGATGATGGCGTATAAGATCCCAAAAGCGAAAATGAAAATAACAACAACAAAAAATGAGCAGAAAACGCAAAAACAAAGAACCCAACATAAATCTCCCGCAATGTTCAGCAGCAACACCAACAATATTATCGGCTCGCATACTTATGATGTTCAACGAACTATACGAAAAAAAAAACAACAACTCAGACAAACAAGAGCCTAAAAACGAAGGCAATAACTGATAATGTTGCATATGCTCTTTGCCGAGTTTTGTTTATAAAAAAATGATGGTGGTGGTGGAAGAGGAACAAAAAAAAAATAATAATAATAATAAAAATTAAACCATGAAGAAATGTAAATTTTTTCAAAAGACCAAAAACAAAAACTTTAAAATTTAAAACTTTTCAAAAGGGAAGTGGCCAGTTTTGGCCGGAAATGAGCTCCTAAGACTTTAAAATGTTTAAAAATACCCAAATTTTAAATTTTTCCCCAGAAACAAAAATTTCCCTTCAAGGGAAATTCTCTCAAAATACCCAGAACATTTTTTCTTTGCTATTTTCTGGATGTAGGACCATAGAGCTTACAGAAAATCATGTTGAGGAAAATTTCCCTAAAAATTCCCCAAATGGGAAATTTTGAGTTTTTGCCGGAAATGCATTCCTGATGTCTTAAAACCTTAAAAAATACCCAAATTTAAAATTTTTGCCTCAAAACAAAAATTTCCCTTCGAGGGAAATTTTCTCAAAGTGCTGGGAACTATTTTTCTTTGCTATTTTTGGGATGTAGGACCATAGAGGTGAACAAAAATGGGGTTAAAAAAAATTTCCCTAAAAATTTCCCAAAAGGGAAATTTTGAGTTATTAACGGAAATGCATTCCTGATGTCTTTAAACCTTGAGAAATACCAAAATTTTAATTTTTGCAGCAAAAATTTCCCTTTGAGGGAAATTTTCTCAAAATGCCCAGAAAAAATTTTCTTTGACATTTTTGGCCTCTACAATGAAGTAGTAACATGAAAATCAGGTTTAGAAAAATTTCCCAAAAATTTTCCTTTTGGGAATTTTTCAAAAATATTGGAAAATTTGCTTAAAAATTTTATTATAATTTTTTTGCCAAACTTTAATTCCTCAAGAACTTTTAAATGTGGTCTCTGGCCGACCACACAACGCCACAAAATCTATGGAATTCCAGCAATGTTGGTTTTTCGGATTGGAAATCATATAAAAATTTTCTATTTTACCTTACAAACAAGTTTTGTGGTAGATTTTTCGTTGTCAATTTTTGTTGGTGTTGTTGTTTTCTTTAAATGTCCAACTTAAAGATTAACTAATGGCTTAAATTCTATAAACCACCTGTTGAAGCTGGCTGGCTGGTTGGGTTGCAGAAGGCAGGCGACAGGCGGCCACAACCAGTAAAGCCATGCAACCAACCAACTCGACTAGTGACAAAATTTTTTTGTTTGAAAAAGACCTAGGCAACATGTTGCCTGCAACGACGACGGCTTCGACAACGACGACCATTAACATTTATGTGCGTTTTTAGTGGAAAATCAACAATTTTGCGTGGCATTTTTCTGCTAAAATTTTTTATTGTTATTGGGTGCTCCACCAACTCCATGGACCCGGTTGTGTGTGCCCAATTCAATTGAATTGGCTTTTGGGTTTTGCGTTTGGCTTTGTGGTATGACAGGTTATTAGAAAACTTACAATCTCTGTTTGTTTGTTGGTTTTATCATTGGATTTGCAATTTTTTTTGCAGTTTCGAATGCAAAACATTAACGCACTTCTTTCCACTTTGGCTAGGTGTGAGTGCGTGTGTGTGTGATTTTTTAACAAGGAAAAGCGTTAGAAAACTAATTATAAAAAGTTGTTTGAAATGACAAGTTGAACATTAAGATTAAAGCGACAGGCCAACATTTTTGCTGAGAGAGAGAAGAGGGAGGAGGAGGAGGGGGAAAATAATTAGGCTATGGAAAATTTGTTTTAAGATAAACCCTAAATTCCTTTTTCATGGCATTGGAAGGAAGAGAATTTTTGGGATTCTCAGGAAACAAAAAAAAAATCACCTAAAACTTGTTGCACACCAATGATGTTGGACAGGCGTAAACTTGCAAGGCAGCTTCGAAACAAATAAGGGGGAATGGAAAAACAACGTCGACCGATTGTCCACCAAAAAATGATTGGCCACAAAACGAAAGACTTAAGCAACAAACCTGTATGCTAAGCATAGCCAGCCACACCACCATCATCCATGCCCTCTTCTTCTTCCTTGGTTGCTTTTTATGTGATGTGATTTAGATAATGCTGGATTGCTGAGATGGTGGCGTTGTTAAGCAGACGACCCGACCCTCTTCGAGCAAAAGTATGCGGGAGATCCAGCCAGCCAGCAAACAACACGAAAAACGTTTAAAATAAATGAAATTAATCCTTGACAACATGTAGAACAACAACAAAAATGGAAGATTTACAGCAACAACAACAAAATTGCATTACATCAACTGTTGAGATAACAAATCTGGCAGAGGATGTAAAAAAGGGAGAAAATTTATAAGCTTCAGCTCAGCAGGAGTACTGGCAGGCCGGAATGGAAGGCAAAAAGGGAAGGGAACAATTAAATATTTTTCAGAGGGAAAAAATTCAAAATATTTTCAAAAAAAAAAAAAAATTGAGAAAAATTAAAAAAAAAATATTAAAAAAAAATATAAAAAAATATAAAAAAAATATAAAAAAAATAATTTAAAATATTTTCAATTTATTTTTTTAAATTTTCATTTAATTCAATATTTTTCAGAGAGAAAAAAATCAAAATATTTAAAAAAAAATTCAAAATATTTTTAAATTTTTTTTTTTTTTAATTTTCCAATACTCGTTTTAATTTTTTTCTTTGTCTTGAAGGAAAATTTTTATTTTTCAAAGGAAATGTGTTCTTTGGAAATCCAAGAATAAAAATTGAAATTTAAATGTTTTTGTTGTTGTCGTCTGTTTTTTTTTTTTTTTTTGTATTTTTAGTTTTTTTTTTTTCTTCTAAATGAAATCAGATCAAACCCCGAAATGGGATATTTTGAACCTTGGCCAAGCAGAAAACACAATACTAGGCCGGAAATTTACCAGCAAACAAAAGAAGTAGAAAAACGAAGAATGGGGAGGATAAAACTGAAAACAAAATAAGACACAAGTGTCAACTAAAAAAAAAACCATATCACATTACAACACCAAAGAACGGCCATAGAAGGAGAGGAGACAGAAGAGAAACAAGGCGGGCAACATACCCTTGGCCAAAAAAAACCGGCTTATGAAAGGAAGCAGGATATGGGTTTTATGGTGACCCGGAAAAAGGATATAATAACCATAACAAGGATTATTGTTATTAACAAAATATACTTACTGCTTGAACGAGCATTTGCGGTATTGTTGGTGTCATGCAAAGCCTCCACGATTAAGGTAAAAGTACCCTGTAAAGAAATGAAAAAAAAGAAGAAAAAATTAAGTTTACAAATTACAAATAAATTTCAAAACAAAAAATTAAATTTATGGAAATTTTTGTTATTTTTCTTAACGCCTTCAAAGCGAAAAAACCAAACGAGAAGACAAAACAACAAATATTACAAAATACAAAATAACACCCACACACACAGTCACTTACTCTGAATGAGAAAAAATGCAATAGAAGACGAGATGGTAGTAGCTATGATGCGCAGGCGCAGCAGCCAACCAGCCATCGATCGTCATATTGTGGATTTTAAATGCAAATGAATAGGCAACAACAAAAGACAACAACAGACAAAGCTTTATGGCTCTAGCGCGCCCTCAATTCACACTTGATTACAGAGAGTAATAGAAAACTATAGAGGAGTCTAGTATCCCCCCACCATACCCTCCTAGCAATGCAACCAGCCAGCCAGCCATCTGTCTTGGGTGTGTGTGTGTGTTTGAAAGTCTAAGTTATGCATGTGAATCTATTTGGACACAAAGATGACACCATATAGCGCGCAAAACCAGACCCCGGTGGAGAGGTGGCTGGCTTAAGCTTGGCAATAAATAATACAATTGAAAGACAAAACACAAAAAATAGCAATAAAAAATGCAGAGGTGTTTGGTAAAAGTTTTGTCTGTTGTAAACAGCTTACATTTAGCTAATGACAAATTTATCGGGGGAGAAAAAAAACGAAAACGAGGAGAGAAGATATGAAGCTGCTTAGGAAAAACTTTCGTTTTCCATTACGAAAACGAGGCTTTTTTTTGTTAAAATGCCAATCGCGAGTGTGGGTTGCAATTTAAAGGTGGAGGAGGGAACAAGTTTCGTTTTCGTTTTTTTTTTTTTCAACGAAGAAGAAACAAAATTTTAATGTGAAAAAATATGAACAAAAACATAATAATTAAATATTTTGACAAATAATTCGGAAAAATCCATCAATTTTTTTTTCAAAATCCTAAAGGAAACTTTTTTATTTTTGCTTGAAAAGTATTGTTTTTTTTTTTTTTTTTTTTTTTTTTTTTTTTTTTTTTTTTTTTTTGAGTTCCTCATGCCAAAATAAACAATTTTAAACAAAAATTTCAATTTGGGTATTTTTTCCCCAGTTTGGGAATTGTTAAGATTTTGATAGGAAATACATATTCAAAGCCCTGGAAGCCTGAAAACCTGAAAAAACGTTGAATTTCCGTGAAAAATTATTAATCCCCCAAAAAAAATGAAAATCCGACCAAAATGTTTTATTTTAAAGGAAAATTTTAAATTTTTTTTGGCAGAAATTTCTTATTTAAATTTGTTTTGAGTTCGCAAGGCAAAAATAAACAACTTTCTATAAAAATTTCAATTTGGGGATTTTTTCCCCAGTTGGGGATTTTTGATTTCCATTTTGGGAATTTCTAATTTTTGTCCGAAATAAATTTCTAAACCCATAAAAGCTTAGAAACTACAGATTTTCCCACTTTCTTTAACAAATAAGTAATTCCACCAAAGAAAATTGTTGAAAATCCGACCAAAATGTGGAGCATAACTAAAAAATCACAATATTTAAGACTGCAATTTTCAAATTTAAATTTTTTCTGAGTCCCTCATGCAATTCCAGGCAATTTTATGTAAAATTTTGGACTTGGGGATTTTTACCCCAGTGAGGGAATTTCTGCTCTCATTTTCGGAATTCATTCCCCAGTCTCAATTTTTTTAAATTTTGTAAAAAAAATAATTTTAAATGATAAATAAGTCAAAAATTTTCAAATTGAAAATCCCCCTTCCTGGAAATTTTCACTTCCCCTCAAAAAAAGTGGGACCATAAATTTAAATTGTCATTTTTAATAGTTTCTTTTTTTGCTACTTTGTATTGTAATTGTCACAAGTTGAGGAGGAAGACTCTGGAATACATATATGTAGTATATGACAATAAAAAAATAGCATAAAGAAAATAAAGACAACAAAACAGAAAACTATTTCCTTTCGTTCGGCATGAGTTAAATTTCTTTAAAAAGAACTTGAACCTGAACGAAGTTGAAAAGAATTGAAAAAAAAAAAAACTCCCCCTGTTTTCATTTTTTTGGAACAGCACGTGTTTTTCGTACTTGCTGTAATGGAACATGCAGCATGATCTCTAGTATGATGTGGTTCCCCCCGTGCACGGTTTGCCAGCCATGCAATTAAAGAAAACGATCATTGTGTCTAGGAGACGAAGAACCAAAAGAAGGCGTAAAGAGGGGAGGGAGAGTGTATATTCTTTGTTCCGATGATAATGGCAGGCAACAAAATAACTTTACTTTGATGAAATATTAACGCTTCAGTGAGAATTTGTTTAAAGTTCTTCTTTAAGAGGTAGAGGAAAAAGCATTAGCATTTCATGCATGGTATTGCCGCCGCCACCACCTTCCCCGAGGACCAACCATGTTTACTAGTTCTTTCATACAGGTAGATAGATTAAGAAGTTGGCAGAAGAAGAGACCATTAACATTAGTTGTTGTTTTTGTTGCTTGCTTTCAAAACCGTTGCAACTCAAACAAATTCACTCAAGCCTTACACTTGGTAGGGTGATTAGGGTTTTTTTGTAACGTCTTTTTCTCTTTCCCCTTTTTCTTTTTCCATCCAAAAAAACCCCAAGTCTTGCTCATTGTCATCATTAGTTTTCAAAAATTTCCTGGACGGGGGGAAAATTAATTTATGAAAAAATTTGTTTTCATGAAAAATTTTATGTTAATTTCAAGGAGAGAAAAACTTGCGGATAACACGTGCCTTGTTGTAATTCTAATTAAATTCCTTGACCTAAAATCTAAATAGATTTAGTTACATGCCCTGACACAGACTGAATTGCAAGGGAATTTATTTTTAGAATTTCAGTTTGGTTTCCTCTTTGCAAAGCCAAAATCGGGGAGGAATGGATTTTGATATCCACACGCTGATGATAATGGTTGGCTGGATGCCTGGCGTTTGGCATCAAGCATTGTTTGGAATGCCATCATGCAATGGCTATTTTCGGAATCCCTATCCCTCTATGCTGCCAAAAAGCAGCAGCACCACCACAACCTCAAAATAGAAGGGGTGCTAATTCCTGCCTTTGGAGAATTCAATTCTATGGAAAGGAGTAGCAGCAATCTTTCCATTGAACTTTACACTTAAGTGTTGTTTAAAAATAATTTCCATGGCAGTTGTACTTCTCGCCATGTCTGCCAACCAACCAGTCATTCGATTTCAGAGTTGTTAATGTCTTCAAAAAATGAAGAAGGTTGCTCCCTTCTGGGTAGAATAAGGCCCGCTTTGCCTGGCTGGCTGGCTGACAACCGACATATTAACGTCGCCGTCTTGCATGGTGTGCCTGCCTGCTCGCCTGCCTGCCTGCCACCGCTGCTGTCTGTTATTTTAGTGTCATTGATAATTTAAAGCTCCTGCTGTCTTTTGTACATTTTATGCTGCTGCTGCTTCTTGTCTCCTAGTTTCCATTTTAAAGATGTTGACGCATTGATATAGCATCTTGAAACACGCGATCATTTTTTTTGGCTTGCTGCTTCTCTTTTTTTTCTGGTTGCAAATTAATTTTATTTTTTAAAAGGAAATGTATTTTTAGGTTCCCTGCCGCCCTCTCTCTCTGCCTCTCCCACTCTACATCTCTCTTGCTGTGCAAGTGAGTGTATCTTTGTCACTTTGATTAGGTGTTATGAAACCCCGGCAAGAAATCTGCATTTCAAAACCTTTTGCTAGGGATACATAGTATTTGCAACATTTGCCTGTGCCTGTGTCTGCTTGATTTCCTGTCAAGCCCCTAAATCAAAAGCAAAAACGGCAAAAAATCAATAATAACAAAATTTGGATTCGGCTGGCATTTACCTTTCAATTGCATGCTTTTCAGCTTCAACAACTTTTTTAAACGGCATGCATAAACAATCAAAAAAATAAAACAAAAGCAAAAAACCTTTCAAATTTTTTTGCCAAAATTCCCAAAAGGCTGTGGAGCGTTAAGAATAAATTTGAAGGCAAAAAAAATTCTAGGATTTCCTAATCAAATCAAATTCAATATTTGGCAAAAAAATCAAATAAAAATGCCAAAATACAAGGAAAATTTTGTTTACATCGTTTTTTTGCAGCTAAATATGCAAGAAATTGAAATTCAAAAGAATTTTTTGAAAATACCCAAAAACACAAAAATCCCCATTGTGGGGATTTTGAAATTTTCAAGGAATTTCGAAAATTCTTTTTATTTTGGCTTGTTTGAGACCCGGAAAATCATTAGCCACAAAAATTTTGAAAATTCCGGAAGTGGGGAAAAAATCCCCAAAGTGGGGAAAATTTTTCAAATTCGAAAAACTTGGAAATTTTTTAAATATTAATGAATAAAATGTCTAAAAAACAGCAATTCAGGAAAAATATAATTTTTTTTTTCTTAAAAAAAAACAAATTCTTGAAAAAATTTCCCCAGAAAATGTCTATATTTTACGAAAGCATAGCAAATAATGCCGGGATTTTCAAAATTCCTTTTGTTTTAGCTTATTTAAAACCCAAGAAACAATTAGCCACACATTTTACAAAAATCCCCAAAGTGGGGAAAAAATCCCCAAAAACGGGGAAATTTTTTTTTAACTCAAAAAATGGTCTATTTTTTTATAAAAACGTTATAAAATAACAAAAAAAGCAAAAATTTTAAATTTCCAAAAATTTTCCTTTAAAGAAAATTTAATTTTTGCCCTGTCATTAAGAGAGTGTTTGGAAAAAAGTAACGTATTTTTGCCCAACTTTAATGATGACAACGGTTGGTGGTGGGCTTTGAATGGGGTTGAAAAATATCATTAAAAACAACACATTTCTGTTTATGTCACTTCAAATATTTACATTAAAAATATGTGTGGCGCACGCGCTAGTATTACCACCACGGCAACAGAAATGTTGCGCGCAAAGCCATGAACTCACTCGCAGGGCTTGCTTATTCCGTCCTCCATCGCTGGCGACGTTATTTTTATCAAGTCAGTGAGAGACAGACACACGGAGTCAGTTTAAGGTTTACTTAATAGCTGACAGATGTTTCACACAAAAATATATGCTTGTATTTCCAATGGATCGTGGTGTTTTTCAACCCTGTTCGTTCGTTCGTTCTTTTTTCAAAGATACACATGGTGGCATGGCAGAGAGGCAAAGAACTTTACTCGCTCTCTCCATGTCGGTGTATATAGGTGGTGGTAGGTATATAAAATTGATAAATGCTGGTGCAAATATTACATATCAAGAGGAGAAGAGTTCTTTGAAAAAACAGGGGGCATATGTTTGGTTTTGAGATACTGCAAGGACAAAAAAAAATATATTTTTAAAAATAATTTTTTTTATCAATGAAGATAAGCCAAGATTTTTTCCATTTGGCAAAAAAATACAATGTGACCACCAAAGAAATTGTTTATCCAAAGGGAGGGATATTATTTTAATGGCCCCAAGACCACAAGCAAAACAAATAAAAACAACATAATGACTGACTGACTGGCTGACTTTACATTAACGTCAAATTCTAAATTTAGAAGAAAACACAAAAAACTGCAACGCAATGCCACAAATCTTATGGACGAACTATCTAATGATCTTTTGGCTCGCTTGCTCGCTCCCCATCCCCATGACTGTGTACAGGAAAATGCTTTCAAAAATTATTGTCAATACAAATTTTCGGGTTAGACATGTGAGTGAGTGAGTGTGTGTCTGGTTGTTGTTTTACAAAATTAGGTTATTTTTATCTGCGCCGAAAAAAAAGGAAAATAGAAACGGGAAGTTTTTCTTGCTGCACAACTAAAAATACACCAAAATTGTGTTTCTCTCTACTTACCGGCCATGCAAAATTGAAGGCAAACTGTATGGGATTGGTGTAATCTTTATTCTGCAATGCCAGGGAATCGGTTAAATTCACGGAATTTTCACCCAATATCGGCGTTACAACTTTGCCATAGGTACACTGTGATGTTGTATCGATTTTCGCCTGATAATGTTTGAGACAAACGCGAAACCGTGTTTTACAACCGCCAATACATTTGCCCGTCGCCGCATCCGTTTGCCCGCTACAACAGTGACCTTCGCTGTCGCGACCGTAATCGTTTTTGAAATATTTTAAACGCAGTTCGAATAAGCCGGATGATTGGACCTGAAACAGGAAAATAAGAGAGATAAAATTAATAAAAAGCTATATAACAATAATAAAAAAAATATAATAGAAAAAATTGATCGGAAATCCTTAAGTTAAGGAAAATTTAGAATTTTTGAAAAACGCTTCGAAGTTTTCCTGAGCAAATTTCCTTGGAAAATTTTTAAGTGTGCGGAAAACGTTTGAAAAACGTTTTTCTATGATCCCTAGAAGCTAAATTATTACATTTGCAGTTAATTTTGAAGAAAAATTTTAAACCCAGGAGATTTTTTCAAAAAATCCCCAGATGGGGAATTTTAAAATTTCGCAGAAATAATTAATGAAATGAATTTTTATGACTTTTAGAATCTAATTAACAATATTTGGCTGTAATTTTTACGAAAAAATAAATCCCGGAAATTTTTCAAAAATCCCCATTTGGGGAATTTTAAAAATTCTGGGGAAAATTTGTAGAAAATGCATTTCACGAGTTGTAGAATCGAATTTAAGACAATTAAAGTTAGTTTTGAAAAAAAATGAAACCCGGGAAACTTTCAAAAATCTCCAAGTGGGCAATTTTTAGATTTCCAGTAAAATGTGTAAAAAATGTGGGGAAAGTTTTATAAAATACGTTTTCATGACTTGTATGTGCAATATTTATCAATTTGGATATTTTTTTACAAAATTTTGCAATTCTGGGGGATTTTTCAAAAATCCCCAAAGAGGGAATTTTTATTTTTTTTTTTTTTAATTTTTTTTTCATCAATAACGCATTTATATGTCTTCTGTGAGGAAAAATTAGTACATTTAGGGGTAATTTTAAGGCCCGGTACATTTTTCTGAAATCCCCAAAGTGGGGATTTTTTAATTTTTTCAAAAAATATTGCAAAATTTTAGTATTAAGTTCATCAGATTCAAAATGTAGTCCAAATTTCCTAAATTTTGATATGTATCCTAAAAAAAACTTCACTATTCATTCAAAAATCATCAAAAAGGGTGATTTTATTTTTTCGAAAATTTGCAAAATTTTATTTATTTATTTTTTTTTTTTTTAAATAAAAATTTGGTCAAAATCCCTAAATTTAAGTAATTTCCTTCCAAATTTGTTACTTATTTTTTTTTTCTTTCCTTGGAAAAGTATCTTGTTTTCATTAGAAATCCCTGGAAATTTTATAAATTGTTGCTGTAAAATTCCTCAAAAAAGGATCTTCTTAACGTTTTTTTATTTTTCCTGTATTTTACCACCAAAAAAATGGCTGGTGTTTGAAATCTTTGGTCTGGCGGTCGGTTGCTGGCTTGTCTTTTGAAATGAAATGCTGGACAAAAATTCCAGCTTCTGCAACAAGACGATAAATCTTTCAGTATGGTATTTAAGCAAAAATGCTACAAAACTGCAACAAAAAGCCAGCAAGGCGGGGACAAACACGAAGGCAAAGCAAGCAAGGAAACAACCGGCCAAAGAAACAACCAGTCAGCCAACCAAGCCAGACCATGGCCAGTCAGTCAGTTCATGGGTTGGTGGTACATTTTTGTGTTAGTCACAGCCACCAAAATGTCCAGATGATGACGAAAATAACAACAGACATTAAGCTGCTGCTGGTGGCAGCAGAGGATGCAAGAATTCCAAGGAACCCAAAAAAAAATTTTAAAAAAATATTTGACAAAGGAAAAAAATTCCTGGCAAAATTTGAAAAAAAAAAATCAACTTAAAAGAAAAAAGTATTCAAAAATTATTAACAATAATTTAAAAAATAACCAAAAAAAATATGGCAAACAAAATGTTATGGCCCTATAAATTATTAACAAAATGGCTGGTTAATTAAGGCGAAAAAAATGAGATATAAAAACGTTTTGTTTATGACATGGCCAAATATGTGAAAATTATTGTAATTTTCGATTTGATTATCAAAAAAAAAAAAAAAAAAAAAAAGAAAAAGAAAACAACACCGAACGAGATGACATGAATTCAACCAATCGATATCAATGTTAACGATGTGCTATAAAGATGTCGAAATAATCAAGATTGAAATTCTGAATATTTAATTATCCACCAAAAAACAACAGAGGGACTTGGGACTTGTTTTTGATGCCTTATTTTATTGTGTGTATGGCTGTCAACAACTGTTTCAGAATACTAAATGAATTTCAATTTTATAAATGATTTAAAATGACAACCTTAAGCTGGCTGTTGCCTGCTTGTGTTGTGTTTTGTTGGTGTTGTTGTTTGGCCCCTCTGAACCCCAAGCATCAAATGGGAAATGAATGGCCGCTCGCATGAAGAGCTGAAGCTGAGTTGTAGTATGGAGTCCAAGTAATTATGACACTTGTTGGATGAAAAACACAAAGGCATTTAAATGGTTAATTAAGTTAAGCCGTATATGGTTAAGTGTAGCAGGCACACAGCTCAAGAGAAGGGGTCGCTCTAACAAACAAGTGTACGAAGAAGAAAAACCCGGACAAAAAAAAAAAAAAAAAAAAACAGAAATAAATAGGCCTAAAAATGCCTTAAAAAGACTTAAAATACACTTGAGAGTACGTATGCCACAAGCAAGATGTTTTATAACTGTGTTTCAAATCATAAAAAACAAACACAGACTAGAGAGCAGAATAACAAAAAATGTTATAAAAAATCCCAGAAAATGACAATTTAATTGTGTGACGCGCACCACAGCTTTAGATGAAAAAAAGGCCAGGGAGAGAGACCATTACAAAAAAATTGGTAGAAAAACTTGACAACGATTGCTTACACACTTTTGGCCATGTGTTGTGTAAGTAGATTAATAATAACAAGATGACTTAATTGTGGGATATCATGTAAGGAAAAAAGAGGGAGGGGAGATTTGAAACTTTGGAATTCCTTGGAAAGGTGTTACAATTTTTTTTAGATTTTTATTCTAAGGAAATTTTTGTTGGAGGAAATTTTAATAACTTTCTTACTTATTTAAGATCTGTAGAGCCCATTTCATGTTTGGGAAAGGAAAATTGAAAATTTCCCTTTTGGGAAATTTTGAGTTAAATTTTTGTTCTTAATGGAAATCAATATTAGACATCAGGATCCATTCAAATATGCAGGAATTTTAAAGTTTGGCTGGAAAATAAAAATTACCCTTCGAGGGATATTTTTGTTTTTGAGGATATTTTGAAATTTTTTGCATTTTTGGAACTCTCATGAATAGTAAAATCATTTGGGATTAAAAAACAAAAATTTCCCTTTTGGGAAATTTTTAGGGAAATTTTTGTTAGGACTGGATATGAACATTTGGCGTCAAAATCTGCCAAAATATGCCAGAACTTTCAATTTTGTGTGAAAATTAAAAAATCCCTTCCAGGGAAATTTTTGTTTTCAAAGATTTTTTTGAAAATTTTTGCATTTTCAAAACTCTCAGTGGTCGAAATTATAAATACGACAAAAATCTATAACTCCTTTCTTTACAAAATAAAAATTAAATTTTCCTTGGAATTTTTTTCCAAACCCTTTGAGGGAAATTTTTCTTTTCAAAGAATAAAAAAAAATTAAATTAAAAAAAAATTTCCCCTGTTAAGTGAAATTTTTTTTTGGTAACATCCCATTAGTTTGCTAAATTACTGGCGCCTAACACAAAACGTAAAGCTAATAGGCTTAAAATCGTACAACAAAATAGGTACATAATAGAAAACAAAACCATTTAAGCATCCACAACAAACATGAATCATTAACAAAAAATTTCCCAACTTCCCAAAAAAAAAGAAAAAAAGATCAAACCTAGCTACACAACAAACTCCCTTTTGCTATCCATGGCCAACAAGAAAAAGAAATAGGCCCAAATAATGGCTGACTCCCTAAACTAAACACAAACAGCAAAAATAATGGCTGTGGCGGTGATGATGATGATGACGTTGAACGAAGACAGCCAACTAAACAACCTTAAGAAAAAAAAATTGTAGAAAAATACAACATTAACTTTAGAACACCATCAAAATAACCCAGCCAACAAACAACAAGAACAACAAACGTTATAAAAATGTGTAAAACTCCTCGATTTAAGGCTAAAAACAGAAACAGAGAAAAAACAACATCAACGACGACGACGACAGCAACAAAAAAAGAAGGCAAGAAGAACAACAACGTACCAACTCCTCTCTAAGCAACAGTAGACATATGGACACAGACAAGGTACACGGGGATCGAAGCAAGCAACAAAGAAACGTCAGACAGGACAGACAGACAGACCGTAAGACATACCAACCAACCAAACAACAAAAGTGATCCAAGCAGGCAAGGCACACAACCAAGCATACACATTGCCTGGCCTGGCCTGCCTGCCTGTTGCTCTAACTCAATATCATCATATTGCGCTGCTGGCTTGGCTGGCTTAAGCACACACAAAGCTTTAAAATAAAACAACAACAACGGCTACAACAGAAAAAAATGTTTCAAGTAAAACCGAATTGTTTCCCACGGCATACGATTTGCCGGTCAACATACATATACATTGATGACGATGATCGTTGTCATCATGACAATGATCATTAATGGTGCAAACATCATTATGAGTTAAACACAATAATGATATTATGGCTCTCCGACTCTCTCTCTCTCAAACGGATATAATTTGCAAAGGCAACACGACGACGAACAGCTACACGAGTAGTTGCTATTTTTGAAGACTACTTCGTCGTTTTCGTTAATGGAGTCAATGATGGTGATGGCTCTTCTGGTTTTTTGTTTGCCAAAACCAACAACAACAGCAAAAACATTTAATAAAATTTGCCAAGCAGATGATGAAGTTTAGAAAAAAAAAAAAGACTGGGCAACAACAAGTTATGTTGGAAAAACAAGTTTTCAATTTCAAATGATAAAATTTTATACAGCTGGCCTAAGTAAGTTTTTCGTTTTAGTTTAGCTCTCTTTGCAAATTCTCTCAAACTCTTTTTCTCTTTCTCACACACACTCCCCACTCTGTTATGATCGTGAAAATATCAACGGTGTTTTTTGTTGTGTCTTATTATGGCAAAAGCCCTCGGCAATAAAGCAGTTATAAAAGGAGGTGGTGGTGGTGGCACCAACAGCTGTATGTTGCCAACAACAACAACAGCAAGTGTATGCTGCTGAGTATGCGTGTGTGTGTGTTTGTTTTGCATTTGCAAAATCAATGATGAAGCTCTGTTATTGATAGTGCCTTCGTTTTTTGTTTTGTTCTGCTTTAATGAATTGTGGATGGAAATAATTGAACAGTGAGTGTACTGTAAATAACAGAGAACCATCACAAGACAATGTTATGAGAGCCAGAGATTATTTGTGAGAGTAATGGAGAATTGGTGAGTTATCTATGGAAGAGGAAATGCTGTTACTTGACGATGCATTTTTGGTAGTGTAATTTGAATTGAATTAGAAATATTAGAAATAAGGAATTTTTGTGGGTTATTATGACCAAAATTAGGGAAATTGGAAAAAATATAATATATTAAAAAAACGTTTTAAAATAAAACAAAATTTTAAATAAAATAATTAGGAAATTAAAGCGAAAAAAATGGAGAAAAATATAACATATTTTAAAAACAAATGTTTTTAAAATGAAACAACATTTTTAAGACTAAAAAAAAATAATTAATTGAAATTGAGAATAAATGATGTTTTTATTAATTAAAATAATTTATTTAATATTTTTTTAGATATTTGAAAAGTATAATATATTTTTTGTGCTTTTTTCCTTCAATATCTTTTTAACCAAAGAAAAAATTTTGAACTCAAAATAAAAAATAAAGAAAAAAAATAGTGGACGCAGAAAAAAAACTAAAACTTGCATTAAAATCACTCAACCTTAGCATTACCAGTTCTTTTTTATGCCATAAAGTTTGTTTTTCTTTCTTGCCATGGAAGAGGTAACACAGCAGCAGAAAAAAAGAAGCAACAATTAATGAAGTAGTAAAAATAAGCGAAGAGAAATAAGCAAGAAAAACTAACTCTTGTGACAGGTTGAATAAAAAATGGCTAGCAAAAAAAAAAAACAATAACAACAATTCATAGCAAAGAGGAAGACTACCTGCCACACATATGAAGTTTATATTAATAATTTATAACAATGGCAACAGTTATGTGAAATTAAGCCACCAGCGGCCTATTGAGATGAAGAAAAAAATTTATGATTATGAAAAAGTAGTGAGCGAGCGAGCAAGCGACTTAATTAAAACCAAAGGAAAAATAGCTGCCAAGCTTGGTATTTCATTCTAATGTTGTAATGAGGAATTGTAACACAATTTTTCTTTTGAAAAAAAATGTATTAACTGTAAAAGTCATACGTTTTTCTTTTTATAGAAACAACCAAAAACATCTGTTGTTAATTTTTTTTTTTTGCATATCTTTAGCTCTACTTATTTTTTCCTACTTATGTCAAAATATAATTTAAAATTAAACATTTTTTTTTTTTGGTTGCTGCTGATGATGTGCATCATGTCATGCTTGGTTTTGTGACAAGTTAAGGTTCCAGCTGCTGGCTGGGCTGTCTGCCCGGCATTAAGTGGAAGAAACCCAGCAAAAAAAAAACGAAAACAGACAAACGTGATATAAGACCGCAGGAGATATTTTTTGAAGTATGAAATGCGTACGAAGAACAACAACAACAGCAAAGATAAAAAACGACCTGCAACAATTAAGCTAAAGCAGCCAAGGAACAAAAAAAACACATTTTTGCAACAGGAGGCCGGACAGGCTTTTAGTATCATCCTCACCAACAGCAGGCATTGGAGCCAAGCTGGAGTTAAGTGAATGTGAAAAAATGCATGCACACACATGCAAATGTTGTGTGTGTTTTTTCATGTGTTAAGGCCCCAAACAGTTTGACTTACTTTAAGTCAAAGACACTGTGACAGACAAAGTTGACCTACGCAAAGAGTTGGCTGGATGGCCGTCCAGGCATAACCAACCGACCAACCAACAAGCTTATATCATTAACAAATTAAGTAAAAAGCAGATGTTTTTTGATGGAAGAAAAAACAGAAAACAACAACAAAAATGATACATGTAAAAAAGACTAGAAGAAAATTTTTCTTGTGGCATAAGGAAAAATTGCTAAAAAAAGGCGCTTCAGAAAAAGTTTTTTGTATTGAAGCATAAATTTTGAAAAAAATATAAAAAATACTAGTTTTGAAAAAAAATGTAAAAAAAATTATGTATTTTTATAACCTTTTTCGTTTTTTTTTTATCGAAATAATTTCAATACTTTTCCCGATTTTCTTTTTTGAATTTTTTTTTTAAATTATAATATGTTTGCTTTAATTTCAATGTTTGTTCCAAAATGATATCAATTTAAATTAAGTCGTTCCAAAAATTCCAGATTTCTTTAAAAAATCTGAAAACAATTTTGACATTTTTGAGGAAATTTCCAATATTTATGATTTTTCTACTTTTATTAAACCAAATCTTCAAATTTTAATATTGAAATTTGTCATGCAAATTATATTTCGTTATTTTTTAGGCAATTATGAACATTCTCTAGTAGTTTTTTCTTCAAAATATCTTTTGAATATTTTAAAAATTGAGACATTTTTCTACAGTTTCTCAACATTTTCTTAATAGAATTTTTTTTCTTTTTTAATAGAATTTTGCGATATTTTCTCTAGAATTTCAAAATTTTCTTCACGACTGGCCAATGAGTATCGCGATTTCATTACCAAATTTTAATCGTTTACTTTTTTAATATTTTTTTGGTGCTCTGAAATATTTATTCGAAAAAATATTTTCCAATGTTAAAGTATTTTTCAAACTATTCAAATATTTTACAATTTTTTTTTTAATTTTTGTCTATTTTGACTCGATGTATCTTTAAATAGCAAAATTTGTTTCAATCATACATTATCAAATTGATTTGCGCTATATACCAATCCCTTTGACATTTCAATTCGATTTTTCGATTTATTTTTTGTGTAATTGTTCAATTGTTGCCAAATCATAAAATTTCAAATCAATTTTTCTCTCTGTCCAAATCCCTTAAAATCGTCAAGTTCAAATTTGTAACATAAATATTATTTTTCATTTCTCAAAAATTAAATTATCTCTCTTTGTGATATTTTTTCAATACAATTTATTCAATTTTAAATATTTCATTCAGTTTTCTTGATTTAAAAACTCTTTTCCATGTAAATTCTAAATTTTTCTCGACTTTGCGATCAAATTCATGCATTTCTTTCAAATTTCCTCTTTATTGAGGTTTTCTCTCTTCTCTTGTAAAAATTCTCCAAGATTTTCATGTCTCTTTTGTGATATTTGAATGAGAAATTTCGTTCGAGTTTTTTAATTTCCCTTTGAATTTGACTCCCAAACTTCTACATTACTTGCAACTTTTTTTTTCAACAGGGGCTCTCCTACAATTTTCTCCCAGTTCTCAAATTCCCTTCCTAGTGATATTATTCTTTACTTCCCTTGTCTCTTTTTAATGAAATGATTCTCATTTATGTTATGTTGCGGCCTCAAATTGCAATTTTACCACCTTCAATTGAAGACAGGTAGTTTTCGTTCTAGAAATGGCCAAACGAAACGGAAACACATGCCTAAAAATTGGTTTCTTATTTGCGACATGTGTTTCCGCTAATTGTTGGAATAACACCAGCCAACCACCCTCTTTCGAGCAACTCTCATTAAAAGAGAGTACAAGAAATGGTTAACCAACCACATAGAGAGGGTTGGGTGGTGAAAACAATGATCAATGATGTTTGGTTTGAACTTCAAACATTGAAAGGAAGAAACTAAAGGGCAGTGGAGGATTTTTTTTGTCATAAAACTTACCTCTTCAATAATAAGGGAGAGCACCAAAAAGGCTGCTAATAATAATTTAATCCAATGCATGTTGAAGTGTTTTTGTTTTTTTGTGTTGGAGGTGATTTCTTTTTTACAGTGGCTAGGAAATATATCACTGGTGAGCGTATGTGAAGTTTGCTTTTTTCAGATGATGATGATGGCGATTGATGTTAGAAAAACTTTGGTAATCCTTGTTTTTCTAAGACTGCGGCTGCTAAAGGAGAAAAGCAAACACAAACGCTTGGTGCACAATTCCAGAAGGTGCGCTGTGGTGGGGGAGGTAGGTTTTTATTTCGATTTTCTTTTTTTTCGCTTCAAATTTCAAGAATCCGTTTCGTTTAACACTCCGTCGTTGAAAAGAATTTTCTTTCGTTTTAAAAAATATAAAATTTCTTTTTTAAAAAATTTCTTTAAAATTCTTCATATTTTTTGTGTTGGTTGTCGTATCTCGATTGTTATAAACAAATTGTAGCAGCGTAACGACGACGTTGAAATCGTACGTAAAAAATTGTCACGTTATTTCAGACGGCACATGGTTTTTGACATTTATTTTTGCTTTGCTTTTTTTGTTTTAGTTGGTGAGAGTAACGTTTTGTTACTTGGCAATTGAAAAGTAACGGTATTGCAAAAAACACAAACTCTTTTTTACAATTGTCAAAATTCCTTAGAAACACGTTTTTATTTTTATTTTAATAAAATTGTTTATTTTTTAATAACTTTTTTCAATACTATTTTATTTCATTTAGGGGAATGTGTTTTATTTTATCTTCAAGTTTTTTTAAACTTTATTTCAGTTCTTTATATATTTCTTTTTTAATAAACTTCCATTAAATAATTCACTTTTCTTGTTTATTATTTTCTCTTAATAATTTTCAAAACTTTACGTTTTTTTATTTTCGTATTTCTTGCAATTCAAAAATACTTGTAAATTACAACAATGCTTCTTCTTCTCTTCTATAATTTTTTGTTGTTAACAAAAATTTCAAGTTATGTGTAGTACTTGGTTTGCTTCACGGTGGTTTCACGACCCGACGACGTTCACCACTCAAGCTACAATTTGAAACTGCTGCTTCTGAAGTTCTGCGAACGCTGCTCAGCCGTAATAAAATGTTAAACATGTTTTTTCGGTGGTGGTGTTAGTGGTGGTTGTTCGTTTGTCTTCTTCTTCGTCTGCTTTTGCCTGGCCCTCGTGAATGCATTTAACAACAACAACAGCAACATACATTGATGCGCTCGCTGCTCATTCATTCATTGTTGATGGCAAGCAAACAACAACAACAATAGCAACCATTCTTATGCACAAGCAAACGCACTCACTCACACACACACACCCACACTAACATTGCACACACACAGCAAACAAGAGAGAAAGAAAGATAGGGAGAGCGTACTCACTGTTAACTATGCATTATTGAGCGATAACATGCATTTGTGTTGGGAGCAGATGTTTTTCCTTTGCCTTCAAAAATTAATCTCTGAGTGAGAAGTTGTTTGTTCTCAATCGTTGTTTGTGTTCTCTATGCATCTCTCATATTTGAGGGAATTCTCAATGGAAATGAATTTATGCTAAGAGTGGCGTTGCCATTGTGTAGGGGTATTTTGAAAGGGAATTTCTTAAGGGAGTTTTGTTGTATTTGGCGTAGAATGAGTAAATAAAATTCATGGAAATAAGTGAGGAAAGGACTCAAGGCACCTGTAAGGCAGTGCAATATTGGTCCTTATGAAATAGATGATTTCAATTTATGATTTATTGCAATTTTTGCCAAACACTTGGTTTTCAAATAATACAAGAAAACTGTAACGAATTTATATTTTATTTGTTCTGATTCTATGAAAAATCTTTAAAATTCGCAGAATTTGTCCTCATCTTAGTTGAAATACCGACAATTCAAATTGATTGAAAGAAAAAACTGGCTTTATGGCTAAAAAGGTAGATGAATGGGCAAAGTTTGGAATTTTCATTGCCCAACACCTCCATTTTTTATATATGAACTCCTTTAGGTGTAATTTCGGTAGGTGCAATCTCAACTAACCTAAAAAATCTATCAAAACACATTAATTTATTGAATTTTAAAGAATATTGCAAATATACGGATCATAATTTCACAGAATTCATTCCAAAGATCATGGTGATCAATGGTGTTGATTTGAAGGAAAATGCTCAGGGAATAAACTAAGGGCAGTGTCTCCACTTTTCTATGGTATGAAAACTTGCCTCTACAATGATATGTAAGAGAATCAAAGTGGCTGATAATAATAATTGAATGCAATGCATTTTGGAGTTTTTAATTTTTTTTTTTTGTGGTAATTTTTTTACGATAGCTGGGAAATATATCATTGGACATGAAGTTAGCTTCTTTAAAATTACGTTGAGGAAGGCATTCCATGCTGGAATAAAAGTAAAAATCAATGATGAAATACAAGTATATTTATTTTTTTCAGATATTGAGATTAATTCGTGTTTCCGTTAGATTTAGTAAAGTCGATGCTCAAAAATAAAAGAATTCAAATTTCCGAAAATTTTATAAAACGGCTAAATATGACTACCATGAAAGTAAGTATCTAAGCATTAAGTTGAGGTCGGAACGATAGTGCTTTAAGGAATAAAAAAGACTTTAAATTAAATTATCTAAAGTTTATTTTTTATATAAATTTTGAAATATATATAATAAGTAAAAGGGCAGTACTTTGAATACCCTGAACTTTGAATACTCTCTACCATTCGGAAGGAATTTGCAAATTTTCAAAACAAAATCTGTTTAAAATACTGCTACAATCATAAAAATAGCGAATATAGGGAGTTACAGTTATTTTCGGGCCTATAACTGGAAGGTACAGTTATATGGGGACTATACAAAACTCAAACTTCGACCGATACCAAAAGTCCTGAATATATACTTTGAAGTTTGAAATGATGAATGAGATAATTTTATGTTTTCCGGCTTTCGACTATTTTGCTAAAAACTCTTACAATTTTCTAATTTTAGAATATTCAATCGAATATTTTTAAAGTTCGCGAAATATGATATGGAGAAATTCCAACACTTAATGATATGGCTCAATTATAATTGCAATGCCAGGTTCTAATCGAGCAATATTTTTCAATTTAAATCAAATAAGTAAAAAAAAACGGTAAGTTCGGGCGAGTGGAGCATTGAATATCCTCCACTATCTGGAAAAAAATTCTTTCGCTTAGAAAGAACTTATAGTGTGGATTGTTAAACAATTCCATTTAAAAATGTAGCTAAAATCATCAAAATACAGAATATAGGGAGGTGCCCTTATATGGAGGCTATACGACCAATATAGCCCATCTTCGAACTTGATCTGCCTGCAGACAAAAGACTGATCTGTGCAAAATGTTAGCTTCCTATCTTAATTCGTTTTGACTTTACCGTGATTGCAACAGACAGACGGACGGATTTTTAGACAATTCTATTGAAAAAAGTAACAAAAAACATCAAAATACGGAATATATGTAGGTGCCGTTATATGTGGGATATATGATATCGTGGACTTATATATACAAGGATTTCTTTTTGTGGATTTTCAGACCATTTCATGGAAAAAGTTGGCTACAATCTTCAAAATATCGAATATCAAGGGGTACCGTTATATTGCGGACATTTGATATCGTGGACCGATATCGTACATCTTCGAACGTGACCTGTCTGCAGACAAAATTTTAGCTTTCTATCTTTATTCGTTTTGATTTTAGCGTAATTACAACAGAGATATATCCTTTGCTGGGTCTAAAATAATTATTTCGATGAATTACAAACGGAATAACGAACTTAATATTCCCCTTACCATGTATGGTGGAGGGTATAAAAACTTCAAAGATCTTAAAAAGTGTCTTTAAGGTGAAATTTTTTGTCACAATCTTAACTTAAATCTATGATTATTTGTAGGAACATCTTCAACAATTATCCTAAAGAAATATACATTTTGGTCTAAAGTCTTCAAAAAAAAATCCTCAATAATCTCCTAGTATTGGTTTTATGGCTCTCAGTGCTTATTATAACAGTTTTCAACTAAATGATTTTTGATCTCAGGACCTCAAAATGTCCCTCAAAACTAAATCTTAAGGTATGCAATATTGTTGGTTTATGAAACCTCTTAATTTGAAATTCTTAAAAATAATATTTTGGTCCAAGAACCCATGAAAAATATTTTAAAAAAATCGACGACGATGACATTATCTCAAAAAATTATTTAGAAAATTCACAACATTCACAGGTCATTAGAATAGAAATCCGAGAAATACATATAAATTGAAACATAAGTACTGCTCGGATTTCTCCTCTAAGTGGTCTAAAGCAAATCCTATAAAAATGCAATTATTGCTTAAATTCACTATTTTATCAATGGCAATTCCAGGCCATTCCAGTTGACTCAAAAAATATTAGCAATCTAGCAATTTCAACTCTTCCGACCCCAAAAACATTTGTTGGCAATATATGTGTATACACGTTTAAAACAATAATTCTTTTTAAAAACTTTCTCTTAACTAATACTATTTTTGCGCTCAAAATCTTTAAAAACTATACCATTATTAATCTGAAAGATTTGTATATCCTAAAATTCCCTAGTACTTAGACTCATAATTCCATAAAAAATATTTTGAAACATATTTTCCATTGTTGCGGTGTTATTTTAACATGTAATAACTTCCCCTAGCACATTCTTACGGGATTCTCATCTATAAATATAGGAATCATGTGGCAACACCTTTTTCTCCTCTCTTTTACCATCCATATTTCTCATATGTTCTCCCTCTCTCTCACATCGCTGTTGTTTGTGGATGCTATTCATTTTGTGTGTCTTTGCCTCGGCTCTAAGGAGGAAATGAATTGTTGTTTGTGGATGGAAAAAACAATAAAGCCGGTACTGTTCCTCCTAGTGTGTTTTATTGTTGTTGTCACTATTGTCTATTGGGCTAGGTAAAAAATTGGTGTGTTGTTTCATCCACAAGAAGAAATTGAAGTTGTTTGATGGTGTCTGAGTGAAGTTTTCCTCTTCTGTTTTGGCAAACAATACATTTCTTCGTTCGGTGTTTTTGGGAAATTTCCCCTATTTCGTTTGAAAAGAAAACATGAAATAGGTACTACTTTCTCCTTAAAGGACTCACAAATGAATTGTAGTGCATTTCTTTCATACGCAGGGGAAATTGAGGAAAATGCACTCACTTACTCATTACTCAATGAAAAGGGATTTGTTATGTATTTCATGTTGAGGGAGGTTGGAGTTTTCTTATTTTTCTTAGTGACAATAATTGTAGGAGTTTTGAGTAGAAAATTTTCTATTTCATGTTATTTGCAACAGGATCAAACTGTATTGGTGTTGGATGGATGATGGTGTATTTAAATTGTTTTACGGAGGATTTAGAATTTTTTAAGGAGGAAAACAAATGTTTTTTGTGGAATATTTGAAAAAAAATATTAAAATGTTAATTTTCGTATATTGAGGATAACTGAATAGATGTCGGAAACCAAAAATAAATGTATAATGAGCGTCTAGGTTTCTAAATAAAAGTAGTTTTTAATAAAAAATCAATAAATACTAATGTAATCGTATTTTTAAACAGTAAACAAAGAATTAAAACCGATTATGAAAATATTTTCACTTAATATTGACATAGATCAAAAGGACCCAAATTATTTGCATTTGAATAAAGTCCCTACCAATGTTATATTTTTGAAAGATATTTTACCAAGACAATTTTAAAAAGATAATTCAATTCAATATTGAATACTTGAACAAATATCGAATCAATAAATAGCAATGCAATGAAGAAATATTTTTTCTTTTTGTGATGTAATATTTAAATAATTCTTCACACTATTTTTTCAAGGTCCATTTAACTATTTATTAAATAAAAAATGGATGTTAAAAAACTTATGTTCGACAGCCCAAAAAAAATGTTTTTCCAAACAAAACCGATTTGGGATTTTAACAACAATTATATCTCACCAGAAAAACTTCCTAAAGATGTCTAGAATATTTTTTCAGAACAGATCAATAGAACTTCTCATTAAGGAACTGTAATCGTGCAGGACCCAAACGTATTGTAAAAGAAAGCCATTAAGCAGACCGGAAGGAACACAATTCGAACGGCAGAATATCGAATATCAGAAGCTCTTCTTTTAAGTGAGCCTTTCTCAAGAAGTCAAGGAAACCTCAGCCAAAGTTTTCTGCTTAAATTCCAGAAAATCTTCTCGAAGTAGACCTTAAATATTTTAATGTAAAAGACAAGAAGGCCTCCTCATAGACGACAACAAGAATTTCTAATAGAGGACCATAAGGTTTTCTCCATAGAAGGGCTGAAAGATCATTCTCAAAGAAGAGCGGAAAGGTCTTCTTCTCATAGAATAGCTGGAAGGTCTTCCTTATAGAAGATCTAAAAGGTCTTCTTCTCATAGAAGAGCTAAAAGGTCTTCTTCTCATAGAAGAGCTAAAAGGTCTTCTTCTCATAGAAGAGCTGAAAGGTCTCTTCTCATAGAAGAGCTGGAAGGTTTTCCTCTTAGAAGAGCTGAAAGGTCTTCTCTTAGAAGAGCTGAAAGGTCTTCTCATAGAAGAGCTGGAAGGTCTTCCTCAGAAAAGAGCTTAAAGGTCTTCTCATAGAAGAGCTGAAAGGTCTTCCCATAGAAGAGCTAGCTGAAAGGCCTTCTCATAGAAGAGCAGAAGGTCATAGAAGAGGAAAAGGTCTTCTTCATAGAAGAGGAAAAGGTCTTCCTCATAGAAGAGGAGAAAGTCCTCCTTGTAGAAGAGCTGAAAGGTCTTCTTCTCATGGAAGAAGGTCTTCCTCATAGAAGAGCAGAAGGTCTTCCTCATTGAAGACGAGAAGGTCTTCCTCATCGAAGACCAGAGAAGGTCTTCCTCATCGAAGACCGGAGAAGGTCTTCCTCATCGATGACCGAAGAAGGTCTTCCTCATCGAAAACCAAAAGATCTTCCTCATCGAAGACCAGAAGATCTTTTTATAGAAGATCTCAAGGATGTCGAAGACCAGAAGTACTTTTTATAGAAGACCTCAAGGAGGTCTTTATATAGAAGGCCTCAAGGGGGTCTTTATATAGAAGACCTCAAGGAGGTCTTTATATAGAAGACCTCAATGAGGACTTTTATAGAAGACCTCAAGGAGGTCTTTATATAGAAGACCTCAAGGGGGTCGTTATATAGAAGACCTCAAGGGGGTCTTTATATAGAAGGTCTTAAGGAGGTCTTTTTATAGAAGACCTCAAGGAGGTCTTTATATAGAAGACTTCAAGGAGATCTTTATATAGAAGACCTCAAGGAGTTCTTTATATAGAAGACCTCAAGGAGGTCTTTATATAGAAGACCTCAAGGAGGTCTTTATATAGAAGACCTCAAGGAGGTCTTTATATAGAAGACCTCAAGGAGGTCTTTATATAGAAGACATCAAGGAGGTCTTTATATAGGAGACCTCAAGGAGGTCTATATTTATAGGAGACCTCAAGGAGGTCTTTATATAGGGGACCTCAAGGAGGTCTATATATATAGGGACCTCAAGGAGGTCTTTATATAGGAGACCTCAAGGATGTCTATATATAAAATATCTCAAGGAGGTCTTTAAATAGAAGACCTCAAGGAGGTCTATATATAGAAGACCTCAAGGAGGTCTTTATATAGAAGACCTCAAGGAGGTCTATATATAGAAGACCTCAAGGAGGTCTTTATATAGAAGACCTCGATGTGGTCTTTATATAGAAGACCTCGATGTGGTCTTTATATAGAAGACCTCAAGGAGGTCTTTATATTGAAGACATCAAGGAGGTCTTTATATAAGAGACTTCAAGGAGGTCTATATATATAGGAGACCTCAAGGAGGTCTTTATATAGGAGACCTCAAGGAGGTCTATATATAGAATACCTCAAGGAGGTATTTATATAGAAGACCTCAAGGAGGTCTTTATATAGAAGACCTCAAGGAGGTCTTTATATAGAAGACCTCAAGGAGGTCTTTATATAAAAGACCTTAAGTCTATATATAGAATACCTCAAGGTGGTCTTCATATAGAAGACCTCAAGGAGGTCTTTTTATAGAAAACAGGATGGCCTTCCAAGAAAAGAAAAATTTCTGGTCTCCTATAGTAGTAGTCCTTCTAGGCTCCGATAGAAGGGTTTCCCCAATAGAAAGACCTCCCAACTGCGCCCTTTAAGAACCAGACCTTCCTGGCTCTTAAAGAAGAAGATCTTCTCATTGAAGACCAGAAGGTCTTCCCAAATAGTTTTTTTATAGACTAAAAGGATTTCTTATAGATGACCAAAATTGCTTCCGATATATGAGAAAAGAAGGCCTTATGTCTCCTTATCAAGGACGAAAAAGCCTTCACTTAAAGCAAATCCATTCCATTTGCAACCTTCAATGTTTTAATGTGTGAGAAAATTTCTTCTTAGTGTTTACTTCCCAAAAACTGCTTTGAAACTTCCTTCCGGAATTCCGTGAATTATAAACAACCAAAATTCTGCAGCAATTATCCTTTGATGGAATTCCTGGAATTTGATTGTTTATTTCCCAAAAATAAAGCCTTTTCAAAAACATTTGAAATCAAATTCGCAATTATTTCCCAAACAAAAGCAATGCCATTTATATCAGGCCACTGGCTGACAAAAAGCTTTGGTTGTCCTTTTTACCAGTCCTTCTTCAGGTTATTATGCAGTGTACACCGTCTGCGTCAGCCAAGAAGCATCCTTTCGGGTAAGTGTACGAACATGTTTTTGTACTTTCCTTTGGCAAAATCCTGTTTTCACTTGGCCACAGCACAATGTGCAAGTGAACGATTCGAAAAAACGAAACGAAACGAAACGAAACACGCCAGGCATAAGCGGAAATGTCCACAAGACCAGAAACATCCATGGACACACTTAAGAGCAAGCAAGCAACAACAAAAAGAAATCATAAGAAAAACAGGAATTGAAAAGGAAATAAAAACAACCTGCTGCATGTGGACATAGGAGAGACGGACAACAGAGGCAGCAGCAGAAGCAGTCCACATTAAAACACTTGAGAAAAAACGCACTTGAACAACAACGACGACATAAACAACCATTCGAAAAAAAAACTACTTTGGCAACCTTAAGGACTTCTTTCAAGGCGACTAAGGACATAAACAGCTTTTACTTCCTCATCCGGAGAGGGAGAGAGAGGCTGTTTGGAAAAAACCCCGAACTCAGGCAACAACAAAATGATAAATGTTTGCTTTGCACAAGTGGAATGGCAGGACAGCATCGCTGCCAGTATTGCTGCTGCCGTCGCCTTCGAGTAGCGTCCTCATGTGAAACACAAACATCAACCGGAAGTAAACTCCAAGTGCAAATAAGGATAAGGGACTCTAGTTTGGATTGCCGCCGACTGCTCGTGTTGAGCTCCAATAGCTGGCTGTTCTTCAACGCTTTTATCTAAGATTTCTTAGGGCTTTTGCTCTGCCCATTTCGGATGAGTGCAAAACGGAAGTAAAGATGCAAGGATTTCCTAGAAATTCCCACGATTTATGGCAGCTCCACAGCTCGCGTTGTACACACGCTTCCTTGATATTTGCAGTACCGTTTTTTTTTTCTTCTTCGTTTTTCTGTATCCTGGAGTGTGATTTAGTTTGGTGTTTTTGTTGTTGTTTTTACTTGGAAAAAGGATAATAAAATATGATCAATGATGATTTCCTTGTTAAATATGACCCTGAAATGATTTTTGCAGAGCAATTTGAAAGGAAATGAAGAAAATAGAAAAGTTGAAAAAAAGGTTGTGAATGTTTAGCTTTCGAGGATAGCTATGATACGTAGTAGTCGCAAAGAGCTTGTTATGGAGTTCCGGGAAGGGTAGTACTATTTTCGATCCACAGTAAGATGGTAGTTTTGATTCATTAGAGAGACCACCTTGGGTTTAAAAAGAACTCCACTAGGCCCAGAATAGGAAAGTAAGAGAGAGAGAGAGAGATAGAGAGGGATAGGGAGAAATAAGAGAGAGAGAGAAAGGCCGAGTGAAAAAAACAATTTTTTCATCTGTGGGCTTTTTCAGAAAAGGACATTCGGCTCTCTTAGGGGAAGACTTTTCGCGTTTCTCCTAAAAGACACCCTATAGAAGAAACAACCTGTCTTCTAAGGGATAGCAATTTTTTTTGAGAAAAAAAGACCTTCAGGTCTCCTTGAGATGGATACCTTTTGATCTCCAAAAGGAGGCCATGTGTTCTCCTAGCGGAGAAGACATTTCAGTCTCCCAGAGAAGAAGACCATCTGGTCTCATAAAAAAGGAGATCTCTGTTCTCCTGAAAAAAATACATTATGTTCTCATACAGAAGGATACATTATGGCCTCCAAAAGAAGACCCCCTGGTCTCCTTTAAAGGGAGATCTCTGTTCTCCTGACGAAAGGGACCTTCTGTTCTAATACAGAAGGATACATTTTGGTCTGCCAGAGAAGAAGACCCCCTGGTCTCCTTGAAAGGGAGACCTTCAGTCATTTATAGAATTAGACCTTCAGGTTTCCTAGAGAAGGAGGTTATCCGAAGGTCTCCTTTTGGTCTCTTATATAAGGATACCACCTGGTTTTGTAGAGAAGGAGACCATCTGGTTTTCTAGAGAATGATAACATCTGTTCTTCTAGAGAAGGAGACCTTCTGGTCTCCTATATAGGAGATCTTTCGGTCTCATAGAGGAAGGGACGTTCTGGTCTCATACAGAAGGAGACTTCTTGGTCTCCCAGAGCAAATACCACCTGGTCACTCAGAGAAGACCTCCTGATCCCTAGAAGAGGAGACCTTCAGTCTCCTATAGAAGAAACCCATCTGTTATTCTAGAGAAGAAGATTTCCTGGTCTCCTAGAAAAGGGGACCTTCATTTTCAAAGAGAAGAAGACCATCTGCTCCTCTAGAGAAAATGACTTTCTGGTCGCGTAGAGAGGGAAACGTTCTAGTCTCCTATAAAATAAGACCTTTAGCTTCCAAGAGAAGGAGACCATCTGATCTCCAAGAGAGGAAGACTCTCTGGTCTTCTGTTGAAGGAGATGTTCTCGGCTCCTAGAGAAGGAAAACTTATGGTCTGCCAGAGAAGACCTTTTGGTATTAAGAGAAGGAGTTCTTCTAGTATCAAAGAGACCGAGACCTTCTGGTATCAAAGATAATTATACCTTTTGGTGTCCTACAAATGAAGACCTACTGGTCTCCTAGGTAAGAGAACATTCTGGGCTACTAGAAAAGGAGACCTTCAGGTCTATTAGAGAAGGTCTATTGGACTTATAGAGAAAGATACCTTCTGGCCTCTCAGCTATGGAAAGAGGGGGATCTTCTGGTCTCCTTGAGTAATGTGACTTTTCACCATCTAAAGAAGGAGACAATTTGGTCTTCTGGAAAAGGAGACCATTTGATCTTCTGGAAAAGCAGACCTTTCGGTATCCTAGAGAAAGATACCTTCTTTCCATTTAGAGAAGGAGTAAAATGGAGACGGAGACTTTCTGGTCTCCTATAGAAGGAGACCTCCTGAACCTTTTGCTTTCTTTTGTAGGCAAACCATAATTCGAAAATCCTGTGCAATTTTGGCGCAAATCACATTTTGGCGCCAAAATTAGATCTGCACGTGTCTGTGTGTGCGCTCATAAATCCTTTCGCCACACAAAAGACATGCAAATTGCTTGTTTATTGTTTTATCATTGTTATTCGCATTTTCGTCGTTTTGTTATAAAACAAAAACAAACGAACGAATGAAGGGTGAGGGGTGAGGGGGTTAGAAAATTGGATACACATACCACCGTATCACACTGGAATAGTCCTGCAATAAAAAACGAATATGATTCATTTCTTTTATTTCGTCACATTCAACGATCGTTGGAATTTTAATCCTGCCAAGCGAGTTTGTAAAAAAAATGAGACTCTATTGTTCGACATTTCCTGTTTAGTGCCGAGCGTAATCAACCCTTTCTTGTCTTTCATTTTTGTTTGATTTGTGTTCTTTATTTTGTTTCTGCTTTGCATATTCGTTTTTTTTTCTTTTTTATGTATGCCAAAGCGCATATTTGCCTCGTCCTGTTACACTCGTTGATGATGACGATGACGACCCGCCATAAAGGATTAAACACATAAAGTGGGCAATTATGCTCGAGGACATGTTAAGGAATATATGTAGGTATGTATGTCCTCGGGAAGCATAAAATGGGGTAGGGGTGGCATTAGCAAACCATGCAAAGATTTATCAGAGCATAGGGCAGATTCGAAAAAAGAGCAATATTTTCAAAGTTATTTGTGCTGTAAATGTGCCATTTGAATAAAAAATCAATTAAAGCTGAATAAATATGTGTGGCGAATTAAGGACATTGCAGGAACAAATTAAATAGATTTTCAGATGATTTTAGACTAGAATATTTTGTGATATCTGAAAAGAACGATGGCAATAATCCCAAAATTCTCTGCTAAAAAAAAAAATGCTGGTCTTTGTAAAAATATTCTTGAAAACTCCGATTTTGTTCGGTTGGTGTGGTCATATTCAACAACATATTCTTAAAATATCCACATTCGATGGCCTGTTGGTTCTTAAAAGCATATTTTAAAAAATAACCGTTCATAAATCCTATCTCATAGCTCTGTTTGTGTTAGAGAATATATTGTGGTAAATCCGCGACTGAAGCTCTATTGGCATCTGAAAACATATTCTTTCAAAAATTCTCACTTTAAGCCTTGTTGGTCCTGGAAAAAATATTCTTAAACTACCCTTGTTTGTTTATTCTGTTGGCTCTTGAAAAATATTCCATAAAAATTCAAGATTCTGGCTCTATTGGTCCTTAAAAAATCCACGTTTTTTACTAAATTATTTGCAAGTTATCACTACTTCCTCAGCGAAAGTCTACCTTAAAATTTTAACAGCTCGAGTAAGGAGATCTCTGCTCTCCTAGAGGACAACATCTTCTTGTCTCCTTAAAGAGACCTTCTGGTCTCCTAGAGAACAAGACCTTCTGGTTTCTCTCCTAGAGAGACATTTTTTCTCCTGGAAAAGAAGACTTTCTGGTCTAGAGAGATGAAGATCTTCTTATCTCCTACAGAAGGAGGTCTTTAGGTCTCCTAGAAATGGATGCCTTTTAGTTTCCTAGACAAGAAGATCTTCTGGTCTTATTGAGAAAAAGACCTTGAGGTCTCCTTGAGATGGATACCTTTTGATATCCTACAGAAGAGTTCCTCCTGTTCTCCTGGGCTTTATAGTTCGATTGGTGTGGTCCTTAAAAACATACTATTTAAATATCCACATTTGGTTCTTGAAAAATGTCCTTTCATTACTCTGATAGTCCTTGAAAAACTATTTTTAAAAATCCTCGCTCGTAGCTCTGCTTGTCCTCTGGAATTATTTGTGATCAAACCCGCGTTCAAAGCTCTATTGGTTCTTGAAAATATATTCTTAAAATTTCCAAATTGATCCCTGTAAAAATCTTAAAAATTCCACGTTTGCTTGGTTCGCTTTTCCACGGAAAATATTCTTGAAAAATCGAGGTTTTGTATCTCTGTACTTCTGATCCTTGAAAACAAAAATCTTAAATTATCAACGATATCATCAATAATCAATAATCTAAATATCAAATTTCAGGATTGTACCTCTATACCTTTACCCAATATTAAATATAGTACCATTCAGTACTTTTCGTATAATTATTCAACAGATTCACGAAACCACCTCCATATCTCAATTCCAGGTACTAACATAAACCACATAAACAAATTTCAGGATACCAGTTCTATCCATTCACATAATGCTAAATTTTGTACCATTCTGTACTTTTCGTAAATTTATAATTCAAATTTCCGAAACCACCTTAATATGTCCAGGCTACACATGAAGATCGACCCTAATACTAAATTTCAGATTTCAAGAACCATTGTATGAAATAAAGTACTATTTAGTACTTTTTGTGCAGTTGTAGTACACATTCCCATAACCAGCTCTTTAACACAAACCTACTACCAAACAAGGATCCCAAAACAAAATTTCAAAATTCAGGTTTTATCCGTTCACCCTAAATCACAATGTACCAGATTTAGTACCATCTAGTACAATTCGCACACGAGGAACACATTTCCATAACTACCTTTATATATCAAACTTACTTTCCAACCTTGATTCTCGCACCAATTTTCAAAGTCTTAGCTCTATCCGTTCAATTAATACCAAATAGTACCATTTTAGAAGTTTAGTACCATTTATAACTTTTCGTAACCTTAAAGTTCAAAATTTCAAAAACTTCTTGGTATATACTTCATCAAAGACTCTTTTTATACCCTCCACCATAGTATGGAGGGTATATTAAGTTTGTCATTCCGATTGTAACACCTCGAAATAAAATTCTATGTCGATTTAGCGATGTCAGTCTATCCGTCTAGCTTTCGAACGAATTGAAGTAGATTGATAAAATTTAACTCAAATATATACTATGTCTGCAGGACTTTTGGTATTGAAAATAGGCCATGTAGGTCCACGTTTTAGTATAGCCCCCATATAACGGTACCTCCCGATATTGGCTATTTATATGATTTTTGCGACAATATTCATCGGAATTGTTTCAAATTTGGTATTTGAAGTTTGAAATGAATACTACAGCCTATCACAGAAAATTGTCTGTGCAGGTCCATGTCTTCGTATAGCCCCCATATAATGGTACCTTCCGATATTGGGTATTTTGATGATTTTTGGGACAATATTCATCGGAATTCTTTCAAATTTGGTATTTGAAGTTTGAAATGAATACTACAGCCTATCACAGAAAATTGTCTGTGCAGGTTCACGTCTTCGTATAGCTCCCATATAATGGTACCTCCCTTTATTCGGTATTTTGATGATTTTAGCTACATTATTCACCGAATTTTTGTCAAGTTTCGCATTTGAATATTGCAATGGCTTATGACAAAATTTACTTACAAAGGTCCATGTCGTCGTATATACCACAATGTGACAGCTACATTCGGTATTTTTTAGATTTAAACAGAATTTTTTAACGGATTTTATTGCTTTTGAGAATTGTCAAAATTGAGAATTGTCATTACTTTACTTGTTTCAAATGTGCAGCTCATTCCATTTGTCCAATACAAAATATTAACTTTTTAGTACTTTTAAGTTCCCTTCGTACCATGTTAGTCCTTTAAATAATATTTGTAAAAAATCCAAGTTGGTTAGGTCCTTGAAAAAATATTTTTAAAAAATCCAAGATGGTTAGGTCCTCGAAAAAATATTTTTTAAAAAATCCACGTTTGTTAGGTCCTCGATTGTTTTTTTTTTAATCCACGTTTGTTAGGTCCTAGATTTTTTCGTACCCTGTTAGTCCTTGAAATAATATTTGTAAAAAAACCAAAATGGTTAGGTCCTTGAAATTATAATTTTAAAAAATCCACGTTTGTTAGGTCCTTTTAAAAAATCCACATTTGTGGTAGCCCTTTGGTATTTTTAAAAGATCCACGTTTGTTAGGTTCTTTTAAAAAAAAATATTTAAAAAAATCCTCATGTTTTGGTAGCTCTTAAAAATTATTTTTAAAAAATCCACGTTTATTTTTGCAAAATTATTTTTAAAAAATACACGTTTGTTAGGTTCTTTTAAAAAAATATTAAAAAAAATCCACATTCATTGATAGCCCTTTAAAAAATATTTTTAAAAAATCCACCTTTATTAGGTTCTTTTAAAAAAATATTTTAAAAATATTCCGCATTTGTTGGTAGCCCTTAAACATTATTTTTAAAAAATCTACATTTGTTGGTAGCCCTTAAACATTATTTTTAAAAAATCCACGTTTGTTAGGTTCTTTTAAAAAAATATTTTAAAAAATCCACGTTTGTCAGAACCTTGAAAAAATATTTTTAAAATATCCACGTTTGTAAGGACCTTGAAAAAATATTTTTAAAAAATCCACATTGTTAGGACCTTGAAAAAATATTTTTAAAAAATCCACGTTTGTTAGGTCTTTGAAAAAATATTTTTAAAAAATCCACGTTTGTTAGGACCTTGAAAAAATATTTTTAAAAAATTCACATTTGTTAGGTTCATTTAAAAAAAATTTTAAAAAAATTCACGTTTGTTAGGACCCTAATTTTTTTTAAGAAATTCACGTTTGTTAGTACCTTGAAAAAATATTTTTAAGTAATCCGTGTTTGTTGGGAACCTAAAAAAACATTTTCAAAAAAATCACGTTTATTAGGTCCATTTTTATACCATCAGCCATATGGCTACAGAGGGTATATATCATTTGATACGGTCAAAACGTGCCTAGTCGAAATAACGGTTTTAGACCCTAGGTCTCTTTGGACCAAATTCGTTTCAGAACATTTGGAGTCAATCTAGCGATGTCCGTCCGTCCGTCTGTCTGTCTGTCTGTCTGGCTGGCTGGTGCGCACGATAACTCTCGAAGGGAGTATCCGATTTAGTCCAAACTTGGCACATCGTAATATCTTTGTCAAACTTAGATCGAGTTCGGAGATGGGCAATATCGGTCCACTCCTTCTGGTACCTCCCCCACAAAAAGCCGAAATTTGCAAAAAATATATTTTTTGCACAGAAAAAGAAAGGATAATCCGATTTTGCTCCAACTTTGCAAATCCTAATATTTGCATCAGTTCTACGTTAGGTGTAAAAATGGACAATATCGGTTCACTCCTTTAAGTACCTCCCCCACAAATGGTCAAAACTTGGAAGAGTAACAACTCTCATAAAATGTGATGTAAGAGTCCGATTGTCTTCAAATGTCGGACATCCCAATATTTATATTAACCCAAGCTCTGGTGTTAAGGTGGAATATATCCGTCCACTCCTTCTGGTACCTCCCCCACAAATGGTCGAAATTTTCAAAAAAATACATATTTTTTGCACAGAAAGAGAAACGATGATCCGATTTTGCTCCAACTTTGCAAGTCGTAATATTTGCATCAGTGCTAGGTCTGGTGCGAAAATGGACAACATTGGTTCACTCCTTCAAGTACCTCCCCCACAAATGGTCAAAATTTTGAATAATTACAACTCCCATAAAATGTGATGTAAGAGTCCGATTGTCTTTAAATTTTAAACATCCCAATCATTCTGGTGTAAAGATGGAGTATATCGGTCCACTTCTTCTGGTATTTCCCCCACAAATGGTCGAAATTTTAAAAATATATATTTTCTGCACATAAAGGGAAGCAATAATCTAATTCTGAAAAACATAACGCTCAAAGAAAGCGAAATAAGGATCCAACTCTCTTCAAATTTCACACATAAAAGCATTATTGCTAGCACCAGATCTGTTGTGGAGATGCTATATATTTGCAAACACCTGCTGGTACCTTACCCACAAAGGGACACAATTTTCAATATTTGTATATGTCATAAATTGCGAAACAACTCAGCGATTCTTTACAATTGATTTATCCATCTGCTATAATAATATTATTTAGGTCCGATACGAAATGAACAATATTGACCCATTCTTTCAAAACCCACTCCACAGAGGGTGAAGAGGGCTGAGGGTATACATCTGTCGGCAAAACCGACCGATACTTTTTTACTTGTTTTAAATTAAAATAATCCACGTTTATTAGGTCCTTGACAAAATATTTTTAGGTTCTTGAAAAATGTTTTTAGGTTTTTGGAAAAACATTTTTTAAAGTCCACGTTGTTAGGTATTGGACAAAATATATTTAAAAAAATCCGCTGATGACCCTTAAACAAATATTTTTGAAAAAATCCACGTTTGTTAGATCCTTGAAAAAATATTTTTGAAAAAATCCACGTTTGTTAGATCCTTGAAAAAATATTTTTGGAAAAATCCACGTTTGTTAGATCCTTGAAAAATTTTTTTTAAAAAACACACGATTGTTAGGTCCTTTAAAAAAATTCCATGTTTGTTAGGTCCTGAAAAAATATTTAAAAAAAATCACGTTTATTAAAACTTTGAACAAATATTTAAAAAAACACGTTTATAATTCTTTTGAATATTTTTTTTTTAATATTCGCACATTAGTTTTTGAAAATCCTATAAAATATCCTATAAAACCCACGTTGTTTTCCAATCTTTTTCCCTTCCGTAACTAAATTCCCACGTTAAATACTATCTTGTGGGACTACCTTACTTCCGCTCTTCCTGTTCAATATTTTTTTTCTCACGTTCGCGTTACTATCTTTCGCGGAAACACCTACAACATCTTGTTATGATTCCATCATTCACCTGATTTACTTCCGCATCCCTAGCACAGTTCCCCCCGAAAAAAAATTCCCACACACATTCGACATATTGGCAAAGGCTCAACAAGGACGGACGCATTGCACCCTTAAAACGAAATCAATCTATAAATCAAATACAAATCAAGAAAACCAAATGGGAATACAAACAAGGATGAACACACAACCTGTTAGACTCAACGAAAAAAAATAAAGGATAAAATATCCACCTACTGCTTATGCTGCTGTTGTTGGTTTTGTGAGGCTCAACATCCACAGAACATATGTAGATTTCTTATGATTTTTATTTTCGACAACCACTTCCGTTCCCAGGACATAAAAAAGGAGGACTCAACAAAACCCAAGGGTATGGACGCCAAACAAATGTCGATCGATCTGAGCACAGATAGATGGTCTCATTATAAAGTAGCAAATCGTGATGGAAAAATCACTTTCAAATGATTAGCTCAAAAATACAATACAAAAAAAAAAGAAGGATTATCAAGGATAATGGTTGAAAACAATATCTCAGTATGGCTACGGTAAAGGGCTCAACATATGGTCGTTTGGTATAATTTTTCAAAATTTATTGTTGAGCATTTTTTTCACACGCTCATCAAGGCAATGCAAAAAGACAGAAAAAAGAAATCAGCAAGGACTCCCACAAAACTACTCAAGAAAATTCTTCGATAGCTCTCAAACCGGCATCTGCTGTCACAAGTATTTTCCATTGGCATTCAGAAGATTATTCTAAAAAATATGCAACAATTTTTGTTAGTTTTTCTCTGTGCTCTGCAAGAATCCTGGGAAAATTTTCCATGCAACACCTTTCATTGGAAACAAGTACAAGGAGTTTTTTTTCTCTCTTTTACAAGGATTCCATGGTCGTTTTCCTTGTATTTTTTTCTATTCATTGTCTTGGAGATTTTCCCATCGCTCTGTAACAAATCAGGTTAGGAGAAATGTACCTGCTGTTGTTTTCAATGATCATTGAGTCCTGTTTGGCTGTAGTGTCCTTGTGGGAAAATTTTATTTTACGTTCTAGCGTATGTGTGTGTGTGTATTTTTCTCTCTTGATGGTTGATACAGCAAGTGTCACAGATTTTCCGGGTGTTCACCAAAGTATGGGTGTCAGATAGTGTATGTGTCTGTATTTGTGTGTGTGTGTGTGTGCATTTACCACATTTGCATCCTGTCAACCGGATTTTGTGCATCATATTACGGAAAACTAGTTGTGTGGGAAGATTTTCTTAATATTTTATTTGCTATCTGCTGTTACGGAGGAGGATATCCTTGGCAAAAGGAAGGGAAAATAGCCACGGTGGAGGGAAGTAAGCGGTATTCTATGATGGGAATATTTTTTAGCATTCACCTGCTACTCAAACATTGCTCTGCTGCTCTAGATTCGTGAGAGATATCAAATTGCTTTTATTTTCACGGGAAAAATATCATTGGATTATAATTCCGGGATGGATTTAATAAATCCTTCAGGATAATAGCAATCCTTTTGGATTGTTTGAATCACAGAACTTCAATCTACATCTTCCAAAGAAGGCGGAAGAATAGTTAGGACTCAAAGAAATGAAAAGGATATGGGGATTATGTACTTTATGTGAGGAAAAATGCCGTTGACTACACACTGAGAAGATGAATATTTTTTCAAAGATGACTACATCAACAACAGGGTCGGATAAAGAATATAGTTTCAAGGACCACGAGACCAACCCAATATGGATCTTAAAAAAATAGGTTTTCCAGGCCCAACAGACCAAAAACACGGGGATTTTTTACGAATATTCTCTGAAGGATCACTAGGGTTTTAATAATTTTATCAAGAGCACAAAAAGCCTTAAATGTGGAGAGAAGACCTTCACTCAATCTACGACATGACCTTCTGGTCTTCTATGAGACGACCTTCAGCCATGTAAGAACCTTCAGCTATTCCATGAATGGATTTTCAGTCATTCCATAAAAGGAACTTCAGCTATTTCATGAAGGGATCTTCAGAAATTCCACGAAGGAATCTTCAGGCATTTCATTAGGAGGATCAGCTCTTCTATGAGGAGATTTCCTGATCTTCTATGAGGAGATCTCCTGATCTTCTATGAGAAGATCTCCTAATCTTCTATGAGAAGATTTTCTGTTCTTCTATCAGAAGATCTCCTGGTCTTCTATAAGAAAACCTTTCTGCTCTCCCATAAGAAGACTTAAAGCTCTCCCATGAGAATAGCTGAAGGTCTTCACAAAAAGAAGACTTTCAGTTCTTCGAGAAGAAGATATCCTGATCTTCTCTGAGAAGATCTCCTGATCTTCTATAAGAAGATCTTCTGATCCTCTAGGAAAAAATATCACGATATTCTTTGAGAAGATCTCCAGATCTTTTATGAGAAGATCTTCTGACTTTCTATAAGAAAATCTTTCTATCTTCTGTGAGAAGAACTTCAGCTCTTCTGTGAGAAGAACTTTTTATTTTTATAAGAAAATCTTTCTATCTTCTGTGAGAAGAACTTAAGCTCTTCTGTGAGAAGAACTTCAGCTCTTCTGTGAGAAGAACTTCAGCTCTTCTGTGAGAAGAACTTCAGCTCTTCTGTGAGAAGAACTTCAGCTCTTCTGTGAGAAGAACTTCAGCTCTTCTGTGAGAAGAACTTCAGCTCTTCTGTGAGAAGAACTTCAGCTCTTCTGTGAGAAGAACTTCAGCTCTTCTGTGAGAAGATCTTCAGCTCTTCTGTGAGAAGATTTTCAGCTCTTCTATAAGAAGACCTTCCAGCTCTTCTATGAGAAGACCTTTAGCTCTTCGATGAGAAGACCTTTAGCTCTTCTATGAGAAGACCTTCCAGCTCTTCTATGAGAAGACTGCTTTTCAAAAAAAATGCATCTTCTACGAGTGGTAGGCCTTCTTCTCATTTGGTTGAAGAAGACATGAGAAATTCCTCGTCTTTTCTGTTAATAATTTCCCTTCTATAAGAAGAGCTTTCGTTCTTATCTAAAAAATCTTCGGATGTTCTTATTTGAGAACAAGTCCTTTTGTTTATGAGAAGACCTTCGATTTCTCTGAGAAGGCCTTCTGCTGCCCAATGTATCGTCTAGGACCGACTTACTTCTCTTCTATAAAGATTCCCCCTTCAACTCAGACTCTTATCCCCAGCTCTTCTTTATGGCCTCCCATCTCTAAAGCAACAATCATCTGAAGCAGTGAAAATATACCCAAGCCAAACGCAAAGACACCACATGCAGAATCCTTAAGCTGCAACATTATAATCAACTTTTTGTCATCATCTTCAATTTTTTTCCTTCAGTTTGGCATTGTTGTTGTTGGTTTTTTCGTTTGTTGGCGACCACCACAACCTGTTGCTCTTGCCTCTGCCCAACTTAATCACACACTTATGTGCAAACTAACTAAACTTGCACGCCACTCCACACAACCTAGTCAAAGTGTCACACGCAGCCATTGACAGCAACGGCGAACAAGACGACATCATGGCATGCCACCACACGTGAGGTTCACAAATGTCTCCGGGTTTTGTTTTTTTTGTTGGTTTTTGGCTTTTTGGCTTTTTTTTTTCTAAAACTTCGTTAGGTTTTTTCCATGTGGGGTGGTGTTATTTTGATGCGGCAAAAGAGAAGAAAAAAAAATACGAAACATAAGTTTATTAACTTGAAATAATGAACTTGCATGAACAGTGGAAATGTTCCTCTTTGGTTGGTGTAGCATCGTTGTTGTGGCCAAGAGTGAATTAAACTTTGCTTAAAACTGGGGAGAAAATTAGGTTGGATAATCCTTAGAATATTTTCATTTGACTAGAGAACAGAAGGCTTTATAATGGAAGTCGGGGTGGTGTTTTTATAGACGATAAAGAGAAATTTCACATAGAAGACCATGATGGTTTTCTCATAGAAGACCATGAAGGTCTTCTCATAGAAGACCAGTATGTCTTATTACAAAAGACCAGAAGGTCTTTTCATAGAAGCCCAGAAGGTCTTTTGTAGAAGACGAGAAGGCCTGATGGCCTTCTTATAAAAGTCCAAGAAAGTCTTCTTATAGAGGACCAGAGGGTCTTCTCAAAGAAGAAGAAGAGGCTTTCTTGTAGAAGACCAAGATAGTCTTTTAATAGAAGAGTCTTCTCAAAGAAGACCAAGAAGATCTTCTCATAGAATAGGTCTTCTTAATGAAGAGTGGAAGGTTTACCTATAGGAGACCAGAAGATCTTCTATAGAAGACGAGAGGGTCCCTTATAAAAGACCAGAGGGTCTTCTCATAGAAGACTAGAAGGTCTTCTTATAAGAGACCAAAAGATCTTCAAATAAAAGACCAGAAGGTCTTCGTATAGAAGACGGTCTTCTTATAGAAGACGGTTCTTCTCATAGAAGACCAGAAGATCTTCTTTTCACAGAAGATCAGAAGGTCTTTTTATCATAGAAAACCAGAAGAAGTTCTTCTCATTGAAGACCAGAAGGTCTTCTTATAGAAGACTAAAGGTCTTCTTTTAGGAGACGGTCTTCTTTTAGAGGACTAACAGTCTTCTTATAGAAGACGGTCTCCTTATAGATCAGAGGGTCGTCCCATGGTCTTCTTCTCATAGGCGGCCAGAAGGTCTTCTCATAGAAGACCAGAAGGTCTTCTTCTTATAGACGACGAGGAGGTCTTCTTCTCATAGAAGACCAGAAGGTCTTCTTGTCATAGAAGACCAGAAGGTCCTCTTCTTATAGAAGACCAGAAGGTCTTCTTCTCATACAAGACCAGAAGAGCTTCTTCTCATAGAAGACCAGAAGGCTTTTTTCTCATAGAAGACCAGAAGGTCTTTTTATATAAGACCAGATTGTCTTCTTATAGAAGACCAGAAGGTCTTCTTATAGAAGACCAGAAGGTAGAAGTGCTGGCTGAAGATCTTCTCATAGAAGAGCTGAAGATCTTATCATAGAAGAGCTGAAGATCTTCTCATAGAAGAGCTGAAGATCTTCTCATAAAAGAGCTGAAGATCTTCTCATAGAAGAGCTGAAGATCTTCTCATAGAAGAGCTGAAGGTCTTCCCATAGAAAAGCTGAAGGTCTTCCCATAGAAGAGCTGAAGATCTTCTCATAGAAGAGCTGAAGATCTTCTCATAGAAGAGCTGAAGGTCTTCTCATAGAAGAGCTGAAGGTCTTCTCATAGAAGAGCTGAAGGTCTTCTCATAGAAGAGCTGAAGGTCTTCTCATAGAAGAGCTGAAGGTCTTCTCATAGAAGAGCTGAAGGTCTTCTCATAGAAGAGCAGAATGTTCTTCTCATAGAAGAGCAGAAGGTCCTTCTCATAGAAGACCAAGAAGGTATTCTACTCATAGAAGTCCAGAAGGTCTTCGTATAGAAGACCAGAAGGTCTTTTACTCATAGAAGTCCAGAAGGTCTTCGTATAGAAGAGCTGAAGGTCTTCTCATAGAAGTCCAGAAGGTCTTCGTATAGAAGAGCTTAAGGTCTTCTCATAGAAGAGCTGAAGGTCTTCTCATAGAAGAGCTGAAGGTCTTCTCATAGAAGAGCTGAAGGTCTTCTCATAGAAGAGCTGAAGGTCTTCTCATAGAAGAGCTGAAGGTCTTCTCATAGAAGAGCTGAAGGTCTTCTCATAGAAGAGCTGAAGGTCTTCTCATAGAAGAGCTGAAGGTCTTCTCATAGAAGAGCTGAAGGTCTTCTCATAGAAGAGCTGAAGGTCTTCTCATAGAAGAGCTGAAGGTCTTCTCATAGAAGAGCTGAAGGTCTTCTCATAGAAGAGCTGAAGGTCTTCTCATAGAAGAGCTGAAGGTCTTCTCATAGAAGGGCTGAAGGTCTTCTCATAGAAGAGCTGAAGGTCTTCTCATAGAAGAGCTGAAGGTCTTCGTATAGAAGACCAGAATATGTTACGCTCATGGTAGACCAGAAGGTCTTCTTATAGAAGACTAAAAGTTTTCTCATGGAAGACCAGAAGGTCTTCTTCTCATAGAAGTCCAGAAGGTCTTCTTCTCCTGGAAGACCAGAAGAGCTTTTCTCACAGAAGACCGGAAGGCCTTCTTCTCATAGAAGACCAGAATTCCTTCTTCTCATAGAAGACCAGAAGGTCTTCTTATCATAGAAGATCAGAAGGTCTTCTTATCATAGAAGGCCCGAAAGTCTTCTAGAAAGTAGAAGACCAAGATAGTCTTTTAATAGAAGAGTCTTCTCAAAGAAGACCAAGAAGATCTTCTCATAGAATAGGTCTTCTTAATGAAGAGTGGAAGGTTTACCTATAGGAGACCAGAAGATCTTCTATAGAAGACGAGAGGGTCCCTTATAAAAGACCAGAGGGTCTTCTCATAGAAGACTAGAAGGTCTTCTTATAAGAGACCAAAAGATCTTCAAATAAAAGACCAGAAGGTCTTCGTATAGAAGACGGTCTTCTTATAGAAGACGGTTCTTCTCATAGAAGACCAGAAGATCTTCTTTTCACAGAAGATCAGAAGGTCTTTTTATCATAGAAAACCAGAAGAAGTTCTTCTCATTGAAGACCAGAAGGTCTTCTTATAGAAGACTAAAGGTCTTCTTTTAGGAGACGGTCTTCTTTTAGAGGACTAACAGTCTTCTTATAGAAGACGGTCTCCTTATAGATCAGAGGGTCGTCCCATGGTCTTCTTCTCATAGGCGGCCAGAAGGTCTTCTCATAGAAGACCAGAAGGTCTTCTTCTTATAGACGACGTGGAGGTCTTCTTCTCATAGAAGACCAGAAGGTCTTCTTGTCATAGAAGACCAGAAGGTCCTCTTCTTATAGAAGACCAGAAGGTCTTCTTCTCATACAAGACCAGAAGAGCTTCTTCTCATAGAAGACCAGAAGGCTTTTTTCTCATAGAAGACCAGAAGGTCTTTTTATATAAGACCAGATTGTCTTCTTATAGAAGACCAGAAGGTCTTCTTATAGAAGACCAGAAGGTAGAAGTGCTGGCTGAAGATCTTCTCATAGAAGAGCTGAAGATCTTATCATAGAAGAGCTGAAGATCTTCTCATAGAAGAGCTGAAGATCTTCTCATAAAAGAGCTGAAGATCTTCTCATAGAAGAGCTGAAGATCTTCTCATAGAAGAGCTGAAGGTCTTCCCATAGAAAAGCTGAAGGTCTTCCCATAGAAGAGCTGAAGATCTTCTCATAGAAGAGCTGAAGATCTTCTCATAGAAGAGCTGAAGGTCTTCTCATAGAAGAGCTGAAGGTCTTCTCATAGAAGAGCTGAAGGTCTTCTCATAGAAGAGCTGAAGGTCTTCTCATAGAAGAGCTGAAGGTCTTCTCATAGAAGAGCTGAAGGTCTTCTCATAGAAGAGCTGAAGGTCTTCTCATAGAAGAGCAGAATGTTCTTCTCATAGAAGAGCAGAAGGTCCTTCTCATAGAAGACCAAGAAGGTATTCTACTCATAGAAGTCCAGAAGGTCTTCGTATAGAAGACCAGAAGGTCTTTTACTCATAGAAGTCCAGAAGGTCTTCGTATAGAAGAGCTGAAGGTCTTCTCATAGAAGTCCAGAAGGTCTTCGTATAGAAGAGCTTAAGGTCTTCTCATAGAAGAGCTGAAGGTCTTCTCATAGAAGAGCTGAAGGTCTTCTCATAGAAGAGCTGAAGGTCTTCTCATAGAAGAGCTGAAGGTCTTCTCATAGAAGAGCTGAAGGTCTTCTCATAGAAGAGCTGAAGGTCTTCTCATAGAAGAGCTGAAGGTCTTCTCATAGAAGAGCTGAAGGTCTTCTCATAGAAGAGCTGAAGGTCTTCTCATAGAAGAGCTGAAGGTCTTCTCATAGAAGAGCTGAAGGTCTTCTCATAGAAGAGCTGAAGGTCTTCTCATAGAAGAGCTGAAGGTCTTCTCATAGAAGAGCTGAAGGTCTTCTCATAGAAGGGCTGAAGGTCTTCTCATAGAAGAGCTGAAGGTCTTCTCATAGAAGAGCTGAAGGTCTTCGTATAGAAGACCAGAATATGTTACGCTCATGGTAGACCAGAAGGTCTTCTTATAGAAGACTAAAAGTTTTCTCATGGAAGACCAGAAGGTCTTCTTCTCATAGAAGTCCAGAAGGTCTTCTTCTCCTGGAAGACCAGAAGAGCTTTTCTCACAGAAGACCGGAAGGCCTTCTTCTCATAGAAGACCAGAATTCCTTCTTCTCATAGAAGACCAGAAGGTCTTCTTATCATAGAAGATCAGAAGGTCTTCTTATCATAGAAGGCCCGAAAGTCTTCTTATCATAGAAGGCCAGAAGGTCTTCTTCTCATAGAAGACCAGTAGGTCTCTTTCTCATAGAAGACCAGAAGGTCTTCATATAGAAGATTAAAGGTCTTCTTATAGAAGACTAAAGGTCTTCTTATAAAACACGGTCTTCATATAGAAGATCAGGAGGTCTTCTCATAGAAGACCAGGAGACCAAGAAGGTCTTCTCATAGAAGACCTAGGAGGTCTTCTTATAGAATACCAAGAAGGTGTTCTTAGAGAAGAACAAGAGTCATCTCATAGAAGTCCAAGATAGTCTTCTCATAGAAGTCCAAGAAGGTCTTCTTATAGAAGACCAGGAGGTCTTCTCATAGAAGGCCAGGAGGTCTTCTCATAGAAGGCCAGCAGGTCTTCCTATAGGAGGCGCGCAGGTCTCCTTATAGAAGGCCAAAAGAACTTCTTAGAGAAGGCTCATCGAATATTAAAAAGACTTCTTCTTATTGAAGATCGGAACGTCTTTTTCTCATAGAAGATCGTGAGGTTTTCTTTTCATAGAAGATCCGAAGGTATTCCTCTCATAGAAAACGTTTTTCTCGTAGAAGATCAGAAGGTCTTCCTACAGCAGGTCTTTTACTATGGAGGACCTGGATGTCTTAGGAGTTACGTCTTTTCAGTCGATTTTTGTAACCCCTCTAGAGACTTTTCCTGTGGTCCATGGCGTGTTCTCTCAAACCCCGAAAATTTAAGCCAACAACCATTTTTGTTGTTGTTGTTGCCCAGAGATGGATGAAACGAAGTGAAGACTCATTATCATTATCCTCGGTGGCAGATAAGCCGCCGCCGTCATCGTCGAAGTCGAAAAAAAGATGATGCAGATGGCCAACAAGCATGCTTGGCATTTTTGTTGTTGCTGCTGCTGTTGTTGTTGTTCTTGTTTCATTGACGCAGCAGTTAACAAGCAATGTCCAAACCACCAACGAAACACCAAATGTTGCAAAGTGCAATGGCTTCATCTTGGCTTTGCTTGTGGCCGGCAGTTTTTTTGTGGGGATTTGCTTCTTTTTTGGGCCAAAAGCTTAGGCGGCTAGCTGTTTAATAAAAAAATACCAAGCTGGAAAAAATTACTTAAGTTTGTCTGTGTGATGTTGCCATGTTTTTCGGTTGTCTTTTCGGCCAAAGTGAAAGATGTTCTGTGGATTTTTTCGTGTTGTTGGGTTTTTGTTGGTTGTTGAAGTTTTATTTTTTGCCCGTTTTCATTGGATGATTTAAGCATAACTCAAATTTATTATACATGTTTTTTTTGAAGTTGGTTGGTGGTGTTGTTGTTGCTGGTGTTAGCGTTGCTGATGCACTGGAGTGCCGAGTGTCCAGCAGTTTGGCTAAAATTGTAAGTTTTTTTTTTTTTTTTTGGTTTGACTGGAACGCACATACAGACACAAAAAGCGCAGACGTGTGTACTTGTCGGGCTTTTTCGGGATACACAACACGTACGCAACAGTTTTTAATATTTTTTACGTGTGGTGTGGAGCATGCAGCAGGTTTCCCTCGCCATCGAACCATCGAATGGGCGAGCGACTAAAACAAAAGACGTAAAGAACTTCATCACGCAGCAGCAACCTGTGCACCAAACAGCACGCATCATTGTCGACAACAACACCAAAAAACTCAGATGAAGATGATGCTGTTGCTGCTGTCCGGTGTCCATAGCCCGATTCGACAACGTCTTCAACTTTTGCTGCGTACATGACCCCAATTTTTGTTTTGGTTAAACATACGGTTGTTGGGCTATTTGCAGTGTTTCTTTTTTTTGCTGCTGTCCAATGGAGCTTCTTCTTCTGAAGTTTGCGTTTTTTTTTTGGTGTTGTTGTTTAGAGTTCCTGGTGTATAAGCAATTCATTTGTGGCACAATATATCTAACCAACACCAAATCGATCGATGATGATCGATACCTCCCTCCAATGTGGTCATGCAATGCACGGTGTTGTTACTGTTGTTATTGTTGTTGCTGAAGGAGCCAACCCATCCAACCGTCCAGCCATACATCTGACCATCCAAGGAAGACAAGGTTAATAAGTTGAGATGTTAAATGCAATTATGGTATTCTATAAGAAGAACTTTCAACAATAAAGAAAAGACAGTCTTTTCAGGGAAGACCAGAAGACTAGAAGAAGGCCACACAGTCGTTATAAGAAAATAGCTGGAAAATCGTATGATGGAACAGCGGAAGAGCTGAATTTCATTTTACAGTAGAAAAAGAAGTCTTCTCAGAAGAGGGCAGAGAGGGCTCGGAAGAATCGGATATAAGAGTAGGTCTTCTCATGGAAGAGCACCAGATGTTCTCATAGAAGAAGGTCTTCTTCTTATTCCTCCGTTTAAAAAACAGAAGGTTGTATCAGGGCTGGTTTTTTTCATATCTGAGCTGAAGATCTGCTCCTAGAAGAGCACCAGGTGTTCTCATAGAAGAAGGTCTTCTTATTCCTCCGTTTAAAAAACAGAAGGTTGTTTCAGGGCTGGTTTTTTTCATATCTGAGTAGAAGATCTTCTTTCATAGAAGAACTTCGTATAAGTTTTTCAAATAAAAGATCAGAAGGACTTTTCAGAACAGAAGATTTTCTGGTAGAAGAGCAGCAGATCTTCTTGTAAAAGAACATTCGATATTTTCGTAGAAGAGATACGGGTTTTATCCTAGAAGAGCTGAAGGTCTTCTCATAGAAAAGTTGAATGTCTTCTCGTTGAAGAGCTAAAGGCCTTCTCCTAAAAGAGCTTTAGATTTTCTTTCGGAAGACCAGAAGAAGGTCTTCTTCTCAGAGAAGATCAGAAGAAAATCTTTTTCCCCGAGAAGAGCTGATGGTCTTAAAGAAATGTAAAAAATCTTTACTCTTCTCAGTCATTTTAGGGTCTTATCTAAGAAGAGCAGTAAGTCCTCTCGTAGAAGAGCATAAGATTCTCTAGTAGAAGCACAGAAGAGGAGAAGGTATTCTCTTAGTTGAGAAGAAGGCCTTCCCAGGGAAAAACAGGAGGACTTCTCAGAGAAGGGCAGGAGGTCTTCTCAGAGAAGAGCAGGAGGTCTTCTCTGGAAAGAGCGGGAGGTCTTCTCTGAGAAGGGCGGGAGGTCTTCTCAGCGAAGGGCAGGAGATCTTCTCAGAGAAGGGCAGGAGGTCTTCTGCTCTTCTCAGAGAAGACCTACTGCTCTTTTCAGAGAAGACCTCCTGCTATTCTCAGAGTAGACCTCCTACTCTTCTTAGGTCTTATCTGAGAAGAGTAGGAGGTCTACTCTGAGAATAGCAGGAGGTCTTCTCTAAGAAGAGCAGTAGGTCTTATCTGAGAAGAGTAGGAGGTCTACTCTGAGAAGAGCAGGAGATCTTCTCTGAGAAGAGCATGAGGTCTTCTCTGAGAAGAGCAGGAGGTCTTCTCTGAGAAGAACAGGAGGTCTTCTCTGAGAAGAGCAGGAGGACTTCTCTGAGAAGAGCAGGAGGACTTCTCTGAAGAGAGCAGAAAGTCTTCTCTGGGAAGAGCAGGAAGTCTTCTCTGAGAAGAGCAGGAGGTCTTCTCTGAGAAAAGCAGAAAGTCTTCTCCTAGAAGAGCAGGAGGTCTTTTCCTAGAAGAGCTGAAGGTCTTCTCCTACAAAAGCTGAAGGTCTTTTCCTAGAAGAGCTGAAGGTTTTCTTGTAGAAGAGCAGGAAGTCTTCTCTGAGAAGAGCAGGAAGTCTTCTCTGAAGGTCTTTTTCTAGAAGAGCTGAAGGTCTTTTCCTAAAAAAGGTGAAGGTCTTGTTGTACCAGAGCTGAACATCTCCTCGTGGAAGACCAAGTTCTCTTTTTATTGTCAGAGAGGAGCTAGAAACCCGCCTTCTCATGGAGGAGCAGGGGAAAGTTTTCTACTCAGAGAAGATCAGAGGAAGTTCTTCTTCTCCGAGAAGAGCATAAGGTCTACTCCGAATACTGTAAAAAGTCTTCTCCGAAAAGAACAGAAGGTCAACTCAAGATGAGCAGAGGGACTTCTTAGAGAAGAGCAGAATGTATTCTCTTAGAAGAGCAGTAACTCCTCTCGCAGAAGAGCCAAAAATTTTCTGGCAGGTCTTCTACGAGAAGAGCATAAGATCTTCTCAGAGGAGTAGCCGGAAATCTTCTCAGGATAGAAGGAGATGAAGTTCTCGGGGAAGTAGCAGAAGGTCTTCTCAAAAAAAAAAAAAAAAAAAAAACCCAGACCATCTTCTAGTAAGTCCAGATGTCCTCTTCTAGAAGATCTTTCGGTAAATTTCCAGAAAACCCAATAGTTCTCCTCTGTGTAAATATCAGGCATTCTCATAGAGGAGCAGAAAAAAAGTATTTCATTAAAGAACCCAACATCTTCTTATAGAAGTACCAGTGCGTCTTCGAACAGAAGACCTCCTCCTCCTCTTCTTCGATATCTGTGGATGAATTAAAAATCATTAACATATTTATTATCTCTTGTGAATTTAACAAATATTTTAAGTCATTTCTGCCTGAAAAAAACTACAACAACACCAGCTAAGCAGATTCAAGAACTTCTTCTCAAGTTCAAGTTACCCCCCTTCCCCGGAAAAGGGTTGCTAATTTTGCAAAACTAATTAAAACTTATGTTGCTGACATTTTTGCGTTGACAATGCCATAAATCATGGCCAGCAATTGGCGTTGATTGCAACAGCTTGTACTCGTACATCAAAGTCTGAAAGCCCTCCAGGAACAAAATCAAAAAAAAAAAAACTCCAGATGATTGAGAAGAAGAAGAGGAATAAAATCTCTATTGCCTTTCTGGGGGCAAACACAGCAAAAGGAACAACCAGTTGCTCCAATTCCCATCGACGATTTTTGCATTCAGCCATTATCCCTCTCCCCACCCATAGCCCTCCAAGCTTCGTGGGGAATATGCAAAATGTTCATTCGCATTTCTTTGTTGGCTACGCATAAACAAATATGCTTTTAGTTTGGCGAATGCGAAAAACAGAAAACAAATGGAAAAATCTGAAAGTTATAAAGAAGCCACGCTTACGCTTACTTAGCTTAGGGCTATGGGCCATAAACAAACAGCAGCCAGCTAGCCAGCCATAAAGTCAAGCAACTAAACAAACTGCCTGCCAGCCGGTTAGCAGCAATTTTTTGTTATTGTTGCGGTGCTACAACGAAGGTGGCGGTGGCATGTTGCCGCTGCTGGCTGGATGGCTGGCAATCCCAGCTAAGAGAACAGCAACTGTTATTCACAACGCAATATGCAGATTCTTTCTTTCTTTGTTTTTTTTTTTTTTTGTACAGCTTTCGACAAAAAGAAGAGAAGAAAACACCAACCACAGTCAAAGCCACCTGTAGAGGTGAAACAAAAACACAAACAACAATAAGAAGAACATGAAGACGATGACGACGACGAAGATGAAACATTAAAGCTGCCATGAAAAAATTATATTTGAAATGTTAAATAGGCTTTGAATGCGTACAAGTGAGTTTAGTCCGAAAATAAAACAGATGTCCTGCCAATGCTGTCCCGACTTTCCTGCTGCTGCTGCCGCTGCTGATGATGATGGAGTGGTTGGTTATGTTGCTGGTCAAATGGATTTGAAAGGTGCTGGCGGCAATTCGCCAGTGGAGTTGATGGTATTTAATTGACGATCAAGAATACGAAGTTTAAATGAATTTGTATAGAAATGACCTGGAAGATGATAGGGGTATTATGAGCACACCGCGATCAGAATCAAAGTTTTTTTCCAATATGAAGGGGAGATTTACCTGATTTCGGAGAATTAATTACCTTTATTGCATTTAAGAACTTCTTCCGTCTTCTATGAGAAGACTTCTCGTAAAAAAGCTGAAGGTCTTCTCATGGAAGAGCAGAAGGTCTTCTCATAGTGGAGCCGAAAAGTCTTCTTCTCATAGAAGAACCGAAAGATCTTCTTCTCATAGAAGAGCGAAAATGTCTTCTTCTCATAGAAGAGCCGAAAAATCTTCTTCACATAGAAGACATTAAGGACCTCTTCACATAGAAGACCTTAAGGACTGCTTCTAACAGAAGTCCCTAAGGACTTCTTCTCACAGAAAACCTTAAGGACGTCTGCTCATAGAAGGCCTTAAGGACTTCTCATGGAAGACCTTAAGGACTTCTCATGGAAGACCTTAAGGACTTCTCATAGAAGACAGTAAGGACTTCTCATAGACTACCTTAAGGACTTCTCATAGAAGACTTCCAGGAATTATATTAGAAGACCTCAGGAACTTCTCATAAAAAACCTCAGGGACTTCTCCTTGAAGACCTCAAGGACTTCTCCAGAAGACCTCTAGAGTTTCTGGTGGAAATTCTCGGGGACTTCTTATAGAAGATCTTAAGGACTTCTCATAGAAGATCTAAGGACTTCTCATAGAAGACATTAAGAACTTCTCATAGAAGACTTTAAGCACTTCTCATAGAAGACCTTAAGGACATCTCATAGAAGACCTCTAGGTCTTCTCATAGAAGACCAGAAGGTCTTCTCATAGGTCTCTATGACCTCTAGGTCTTCTCATAGAAGACCAGAAGGTCTCCTCATAGAAGACCTAGAGGTCTTTTATGAGAAGGGTTAGAGTCCTTCTATGAGAAGGCTTAGAGGCCTTCTATGAGAAGATCTAGAGGCCTTCTATGAGAAGATCTAGAGGCCTTCTATGAGAAGACCTAGGGACTTTCTATGAGAAGACCTAGAGGACTTCTAATAGAAGACCTAGAGGTCTTCTATGAGAAGTTCTTAAGGTCTTCTATAAGAAGTCCCTGAAGTCTTCTAATAGAAGGCCAGAAGGTCTTCTCATAGAAGGACAGAAGATCTTCTCATAGAAGAGCTGGAAGGTCTTCTCATAGAAGAGCTGGAAGGTCTTCTCATAGAAGGCCAGAAGGTCTTCTCATAGAAGGTCAGAAGGTCTTCCCATAGAAGGCCAGAAGGTCTTCTCATAGAAGCCCAGAAGGTCTTCTCATAGAAGGCCAGAAGGTCTTCTCATAGAAGGCCAGAAGGTGTTCTCATAGAAGGCCAGAAGGTCTTCTCATAGAAGGCCAGAAGGTCTTCTCATAGAAGGCCAGAAGGTCTTCTCATTGAAGGCCAGAAGGTCTTCTCATTGAAGGCCAGAAGTTCTTCTCATAGAAGAGCTGGAAGGTCTTCTCATAGAAGAGCTGGAGGGCCTTCTCACAGAAGAGCTGGAGGGCCTTCTCACAGAAGAGCTGGACGGTCTTCTCATAGAAGAGTTGGAAGGTCTTCTCATAGAAGAGCTGGAAGGTCTTCTCATAGAAGACCAGAAGGCCTTCTCATAGAAGACCAGAATGTCTTCTCATAGAAGACCAGAAGGTCTTCTCATAGAAGGTCTCAAGGGCTTCTTATAGAAGGTCTCAAGGGCTTCTCATAGAAGCTCTTAAGGGCTTCTCATAGAAGGCCAGAAAGTCTTCTCATAGAAGGCCAGAAGGTCTTCTTATAGAAGGCCAGAAGATCTTCTCATAGAAGGTCTCAAGGTCTTCTTGTAGAAGGTCTCAAGGTCTTCTTATAGAAGGTCTCAAGGTCTTCTTATAGAAGGCCAGAAGTTCTTCTCATAGAAGGCCAGAAGGTCTTCTCATAGAAGGCCAGAAGGTCTTCTTATAGAAGGCCAGAAGATCTTCTCATAGAAGGTCTCAAGGTCTTATTGTAGAAGGTCTCAAGGTCTTCTTATAGAAGGCCAGAAGTTCTTCTCATAAAAGGCCAGAAGGTCTTCTCATAGAAGGCCAGAAGGTCTTTTCGTAGAAGGGCAGAAGGTCTTCTCATAGATGACCAGAAAGTCTTCTCATAGAAGACTTAAAATACTTTTCATAGAAGACCTTAGAGACTTCTCATAGAAGATAGCAAGGACCTCGCATGGAAGTCTTTGGACTTCTTAAGAAGTGCTTGAGGTCTTCTATGAGAAGATGTAGAGGTCTTCTCTGAGAAGTCCATAAGGTTTTCTATGAGAAGACCCGCTTTATAAAATTTTGACTTGACTGACCTCAAGGAGGCATTTTTCATTACATTGTATGTACAATCCCTTCTCCTGCTCTACTATTCCTCTCATCTCTCCCTCTCCTTTTTGTCCTGCCTTAATATCAATTTAAAATTTACGATTGAAATTCATTGATACAATCTGTTGTACTTCGTTTTTGTTTCGTGGGACATTATCTAAGCTTTAATCTTAAAGAAAGAGAGAGAAAGAAGTGAAAACAGAACCCTCGGTAAACGTTGGGAAACAAATGTTTCCGCATGTTCCGAATGGAACACCGGCCAAAGATTTATGGCTTTGTGAAAGTAAATCAACCTGTTTCGCGCTGATTATTGCAACATTGTCAAAAAAATCCTTTGACTTTAATTCGGGGAAGATTATGGCTCTTTCTCCTTTGGAACGGATGATGATCTTGGGGAAGACAACTGGTTCGACAACGGTATTAACTTGAAATTAAAATTAAAAAAAAAAAACGGGGAAACAAAAACGTTTATCTGTCGTTCTCCCTTTTGGCCAAAAAAAACAAAGCTTTAAGAAAAAAGCGAACCGAAATTAATTTAATATCAGCTGCCACCTTACCGCTTGCATCCGGTGCGTTTAACAATAATTTCCGCTGTCCTGTGGCAACAAAAACAATATCAGCAGCTAAAAGCTGCCACGAAAGGAGTGTGTCTTTACGACGATAACAGCAAACAACAAAAAAATAGGAAGGAAGAAGAAAACAAATGAAGGAGAACAAAACAAATCAACCGTCACCACCACCAGCAACATCATCGTCATCAGCGTCACCAGTGTCAAAGCGTGTGAGGAACTATCAAATAAAAGTGTCATTGGAGCCTGGCTCATGTTTTGTTTTTCTCTTTGGGTGAACAGGACCAACAAAACCTGGAAGACAGGATCCAGCAAACAAGCTAACAGGTTCCACCACAAAAGGACCTTTTTTCCTAAATTAAAAAAAAGTCTTTGGTGTTGTTGTTCCTACTCACCATACGCCTGCTTGCTTCTCCTTCTCCTTCATTGTTGTTGTCATAATGACGTTAAGTGATATGTTGTTGGTTCTGTTCAACAGGTTGATTTTAACAATCAGCTGGATGGATGTTCCGACGGACAGACGAACGAATGTACGAACTTTTTGCAACCTGCCATTTTGCAATAGCCTGCCTTTTTGTAGCTGTTCTCTGTCTGTCGTCTTCTTTGGATTGACAGAAAGACTGACGTTTAGTCACAGTAACATTGAAACACACCAAAAGGCCTTAACAAGCTTAACATTGAAAGAGCTACAAGAAAACAACAAGGACAACAAAAGCGGTGGCCACTATAATGTGGCTATACTTCATTATGATGATGATGATGAGGACGAGAACAAAACATGGTCCGATGATATTGACCACGATGTTGATGATGATGATGTAGATGACGCCAACAGGTGGAATATACTTGACGCTATGATGTGAAGCTGCTGCTTGTCGTTTTTTTCTTCTTCTTGATTATTTTGTCCGTGTTAAGGAGCTGCTTGATGCGTGTACAGAATATCGTCAGCTCATTATAGAAGGCCATGGAGAGCTTGGTATAATTCGGTTTGGGGGATATTTTTGGAGGAAGAGGAAAATGTTCTGAAAATTTAAGATCTAAAGATCTAAGAGAGTTTTGAAAAGATTTCTAGAAAAGCATTCAAATATACACTGAAATATTTAGAGCAAGGTAGTCCAATGGAAGTTCTCGAGGATCTTATAACAGATTAAAAAGAACAAGTTAAAGAGTACCAGTCGGTTTGGGGAAGATGTATACCCTCAGCAAATGTTCGATTATTTAAATATATTTTGACTTCTATTATGATTTTTCAAATTATTGACCCTCTATAGAGTAGGTTCCGAAGGAACGGGCCAATATTGTCCATTTCGTATCGGACCTAAATAAATATGATATATATTGATTACTTCCTACGTCTTTATATGAGAAATGTGATAATGTTAAAATGTGCATGAGGCATAGTCGACCGAAGTATTCCATTCTTCATCTAATCTATCTAATTCAGATAAAAATATTGGTTTGGGCAAAATTACATGAAAATCGAATAATTGTATCCAATTTTATGCGAAATCATAAATTCCATATTCATCTCAGGTTTTTGGTTGAGAGAACTAGTTAGATATAGAAAGATGTAAAGAATCGCTGACTTGTTTCACAAGTTATGACAGATAAAAGTATTGAAAATTGTGACGCTTTGTGGTTGAGGTACCAAAATGGGTTGGTATGTATCTATCATCTTGACAAAAGTGATGAGAACCCGATGCTTATTTCTTATTTTATATTCGTTTCGGATATTCAAAACTTTGACCCTTTCTGGGGAAGGTACCAGAAGAAATGGTCCAACCTCTACCATCTTTATAAGAGATTTTGTGTTAATGGAAATATTGTCTGAATGGAATCGGGTGTCAATTTCTCATTTTATGAGCTTCATGGATATTAAAAATTGGGGGAGGTACTAGAAGGAGTAGACCGATACATCCCATTTTCAGCAGATCTTGTGTTGGTAGAAAAAATGGGAAAAAGTGAGAGAACCGGATGCTTATTCCGGATTTTATGATCTTTTTGGATATTCAAAACTGTGGGGGAGGTACTTGATGGAGTGGACCAATATTGAACCATTTCGCACCTGACTGCTGCAAATATTAGGATTTGCAAAGTTCTGTGCAGTAAAATATATTTTTTTTTAATTTCGACCTTTTGTAAAGGAGGTACCAAGGTATATTGCCCATCTCCGAAATCTATCTAAGTTTGATAATAATATTACGATATACCAAATTTGGACCAAATTGGATACTCTCGTCGAGATAATCCGTGCGCACCAGTCAGCCACTCATGCAGACGGACAGATAACGCTAGATCGGCTTCAAATGTCCTGAAACGGATTTTGCCCAAAGAGAACTAGGGTCTGATGAGGCACATTTTGACCATATGAAAATAAATATATATCCTCTGTAGGCATAAAATTTCATTGTTAGAAATATTCTTTAACAACCCAAGATCTAAACTCTATTCGTTCTTAAATGAATAATCCTTAAAAGTCCCCGATTATGCTCTGTTGATCTTTAAAAACAATTCTATAAAGAATCTGGTATTACTAGAATCAAAATATTTTTAGCCCCCGACTTTTTAATGTTGGTTCTTGAAATTGATTATCTTAAAAAATATCTATGTATATTGGACAGTTGGCCATTATATTTTTCAATTTCACGACTTATGGTCTTTAAAATATATAATTTTGAACACTAGAATAATGCAAAAAACTTTCTTTAAAAAATCCGCGTTTGGTCTTTAAAAATCCAAGTTTGGTCCTTGAAAAAATATGTTTTAAAAAATCTACTTTTGGTCCTAATTAATCCACGTTAAGTCCTTAAAAAAGATATTCTTCAAAAATCTTCGTTTTTTTTATTGAACATATATTCCTTAAATAATCCACGTTTGGTCCTTGAAATTTTTTTCCTTAAATAATCCACGTTTTGTCCTTGAAAATATTTTCCTTAAATAATCCACGTTTTGTCCTTGAAAATATTTTCTTTAAATAATCCACGTTTGGGCCTTGAAAAATTTTCTTTAAATAATCCACGTTTGGTCCTTGAAAAAATTGTCTTTACATAATCCGCGTTTGGTTCTTCGCTAAAATACTACGTTTGATCTTTAAAAAATCGTCGCGAAAAATTATAAAAATAAGTTCTTGAAAAAATATAAAAATAATCTCAAAAATTCCACGTTTAGTCCATTAAAAAATATTCTTTAAAAATCCACGTTTGGGCCTTCAAAATCCGCGTTTGGTGCTCGAAAAATTATTCTTTAAAAATCCTGTTTGGTCCATGAAAAATATTTTTTGAATTTCCAAATTTTGCCCTTAAAAATATTCTTTAAAAAAAAAACTACGTTTGGTACTAGATAATATATATTCTAAAATTCCAAGTTTTGTCCCTGAAAAAATATTTTCTAAAATTCCACGTTTGGTCGCTGAAAAAATATATTTACAAAATCAACGTTTGGTCCTTAAACAAATATTCTTTAAAAATCCACGCTTGATCCTTGACAAGTATTCTTTAAAAAAACATTTTTGATAGTCCGTCGGTCCCTTAAAAATATTCTTTAAAAGTCCACGTTTGATGGTCCGTTGGTCCCTTAAAAACATTCTTTAAAAATTCTCGTTTTATGGTCCGTTGGTCCTTGAAAAATATTCATTAAAAATACACGTTTGGTCCTTAAAAAAATATTCCTTAAAAATTCAGGTTTGGTCCTTAAAAAAATATTCCTTAAAAATCCACGTCTGGTCCTTAAAATACATCCATTGAAAATCCACGTTTGGTCCTTGAAAGAAATATTCTTTAAAAAATCCACGTCTGGTCCTTGAAAGAAATATTCTTTAAAAAAAATCCACGTCTGGTCCCTGAAAGAAATATTCTTTAAAAAATCCACGTCTGGTCCTTGAAAGAAATATTCTTAAAGAAATCCACGTCTGGTCCTTGAAAGAAATATTCCTTAAAAAAATTCACGTCTGGTCCTTGAAAGAAATATTCTTTAAAAAATCCACGTCTGGTTCTTGAACAAATATATTTTAAAAATCCATGTTTAGTCCTTGAAAGAAATATTCCTTAAATATCCACGTCTGGTCCTTGAAAGAAATATTCTTTAAAAAATTCACGTCTGTTCCTTGAAACAAATATTCAATTAGAATCCACGTCTGTTCCTTGAAACAAATATTCAATTAGAATCCACGTCTGTTCCTTGAAACAAATATTCAATTAGAATCCACGTCTGTTACTTGAAACAAATATTCAATTAGAATCCACGTCTGTTCCTTGAAACAAATATTCAATTAGAATCCACGTCTGTTCCTTGAAACAAATATTCTTTAAAAAATCCACGTCTGTTCCCTGAAAGAAATATTCTTTAAAAAATCCACGTCTGGTCCTTGAAAGAAATATTCTTTAAAAAATCCACGTCTGGTCCTTGAAAGAAATATTCTTTAAAAAATCCACGTTTGGTCCTTGAAAAAATATTCTTTATTCTTAAAATTTTTAAATTGTCATGATTCATTGCCTGTTGTCTGTTAAATAGAATTAATAAAATTATCATTTCTTGAAAAGTCCAACCATCCATCTGTCCAACTCGCCTTGTGTCACCATCATTCAAGTAATACCTTACACTGAAAGAAGAAACCCAATGGGATATGAGGTAACAATAAAAGCAAAAAACAAAAAACCAGGTTCAAGAACACCTTAACATGATACGCTAGGGGAAGCATGATCATCACATTTCATAATGTGCTGGGTGCCCGTAAACACCCGCTCCCTCCGGAGCTTTAGTAAATAAAAACAACAACTAAGACTTGTTGGGCCACAGAACATTATGTTGTTGTTGCTGCCAATTTTTTAATAGTCTTCATTATCATTGTCATTTAGTTGACGGGGTAGGGTAATGGTGTTTGTTTTTCTGTTCTAGGTCATGGAGTGAAGGAGGGGTGATAGTTCGGTCTCCTTAATAGAGGTATGGATTTTGAGAACATTTTAAAACAGAAGATTTGGAAAATTTAAAAAAATGTATTTTGAAATTGAAAGTATTTTCAAGCCATTTTTTTGGAACCTGTCCCACGTCTCCAGCATAAATCATGTCTTTGGCCATACCTTGAAAGAGGTTGTTAGTTTGAATTTGTGTAAAGCTTACCTTTAAATTCGTATAATCATCATGATTACCAATAATTTGGTTTAGGACAATTTTCCAAAGCAAAATCGAGTTTTCCCTTCTTTGTTTGCTGTTTTCTTGTTAGGAAAAACTGTTAGCTTCACATTCGTCGATCCGAGTTGGACCCTGGGTACTTTGTCAGCCAGACGTCACACAAAACCATTCATTACTTTGACGCCATGGTTACCACTTTTCAGTGGAAGTGCAGTTCACTTCTTGTCGCAATGTTGCATGTATTCCAGGCAGCGTGCAGCTTGTGGATTAAGTGAGTAGTGGCTGACTCGTTGACGGGACAAACAACCAGGCAGGCAGGCCGGCAACCTAGTATTCGTATTCATACCCCGCCGCCACACATATTCATTATCATCTTCATCATGTGGCAAACACGCGACTAATTTGTTGTCATTTCAATTGTGGCCGTTGTTGTCATTGCTCTTGTCACTGCTCCCGTTGTTGTTGTTGTTGTTGTTGCAGTTATTGCTCTTGGTGCCGTGGCTTGTTTTCCCAGTCACTTGCTCTTCACTTGAAATTGTGCAATTGCTACACTGCAGCTTGAGCTTTTTTCGGGTTCATCTTCACTGATGGTTTGCTGCTCATCGCTGCCATCGCAATTTTCGCCCCGGTGTTCCATGACATCCAACCATTCTTTATTTGCCTTGTCTCTTTTAAATTCATTCATTATCATTAGTTTTGCTTTGAGTGGAAAACAACTCGTGTCGCTGTTGTCATTGCTGTTGTTTTTACTTGGGCGCCACTATATTTATCCGAAATGAAGCGAAAATGTTCCCAATATGTTGGCACAACCCATTATCAGGGTGAATGGAAAATTATTTCGGTTTACGGTTTGGCTCAATTCGAAGCGATAAAGTTTAATGACTTTTGGACTGGGAATTGTGTTGACATGAATTGTTTTAATTTTTTGGCGGGAGGAGAAAATATTGAAAATTTTTTAATGAAATAAAAAGAAAATAAATGACAAATAAGGTTTTGTAGATTAATAAATTTTAGGGGTACTCACAATGAGGTTTACTTTAAGCAAGGCCTTAATATGGTAGGCCGAGAAAACTAAATTTGCCAACAATTTTACAAGAACTTAGTAGTTTCAGCACTATTGTAATTTGACTCTCTTTAAATTTCAAATCACAATTATGTCTTTGTCAGATGAGATAACTGGCCGATTTTATGTGGGCCATAATTTCAGATATTACCCATTGAATAATCAACGAATTTTCTGTAAGAGATCAAAAAGTCCTACAAGCTAGAATGAGGAAGGAGAAAAACGACAAACAAATGAGGTTATTTTAAAAAGTATTTATCCAAGTTTTTAGAAGTCTCAAGTTTCCATCTAAAAAAAATTGTATTTTTCGCAATTTTTTTTCTTAAAAAAAGTTATTTTTATAAAGCTCCGAAGCACTTCGTATCAGAATTTCCGAAAAAGTAATAAAAAACGTAGCATCCAAGTATTTACCCTCAGCATATGAGGATATCTCTTGCAATGAGCGAAATATCGCACTCGAAAATTATGTAAAAATTTGGGGTGTCCTCTGAAAGTACTTTAAAAATCCTGATTTTTTCTAAAGGTCTGAACATACATAAAAAAGCTTTAAAAATCTAAAATTCAATATTTTTTTAAACACCATTTAGGTCTTAAGTTCCTCTAAACATTCTAAATTCTTTAAGAATCAACGATTTAGGTTTAAAGGTCCTCGAAATAAATTCTCTTAAAATTCACTATTTAGGTCTGAAGGTCCTCAAAATTTGAATAAAAAAAAAACGAAAATTGGCCAAATATTTCGCAATTTTTGAGGCTCTCGAAATTTGTTTTAAAAATTCTTTCTAAAGGTCTGAAGATACATTTAAAAGCTTTATAAATCTAGGATTATTTATCTAAAGGACCTTCAAAAAGGGATAAAGGTCTAAAGGTCCACTAAAAAAATTTAATCAGCACGATTTAGGTCTAAGGCTCCTCTAAACAAATTCTTTAAAAAGATCAACGATTGAGGTCTAAAGACCCTCTAAATAAATGCTATTAAAATCCACTATTTAAGTCTAAAGGTACTCCAATTTTTTTTTAAATCCACGATTTATGTTTAAAAGGCCTCTAAAAAGTTTTTAGGTCTAAAGTTCCCCTAGAAATCATTTAAAAAAATCCACAATTTGGATCTAAATGTCATTTAAAAAATTCTTTAAAAAATCCACAATTTGGATTTAAAGATCCTCTAAAAATTCTTTAAAAAATCCACAATTTGGATCTAAAGATCCTCTAAACATTTCTTTAAAAAATCCACGATTTAGATTGAAAGGTGCTTTAAGATATTTTTAAAAATTCACGATTTAGGTCTAAGTTTCCTCACACAAATAATTCCAAAAATCCACGATTTAGGTTAAAGTTACTTTAAAAAATCTCTAAAAGCCAGCGATTTAAGTCCAAAGATACTCTAAAAATAGTTTAAAAAATCCACTATTTAGATCTGAAGACTATCCAAACAATGCTTTAAAAATCAAGGATTTAGGTCTAATGATCCTCTAAACATTTTTTTTAAAAAATCCGCGTTATAGGTCTTAAGGTCCCCTATAAAATTCCTTTAAGTCTAATGGTCCTTTAAAAAAATTAAAAAATACACGATTTAGTCTAAAGGTCCACTAAAAATTTTTAAAAATAATCCACGATTTATGTCTAAAGATACTCTAAACAATTCTTTAAATTTAAAACAATTCGAATTTTTTAAAAAAAATTAAAGAATTGTTTAGAGGATTTTTAGACATAAATCGTGGATTTTTTAAGAATTTTTAGTGGACCTTTAGACTAAATCGTGTATTTTTTAATTTTTTTAAAGGACCATTAGACTTAAAGGAATTTCGGAATCGTCTATTTTTTAATTTTTTTTGAGACCATTAGACTTAAAAGAATTCTTTTGGGGACCTTAAGACCTAAAACGCGAATTTTTTAAAATAATCCACGATTTGGGCCTAAAGATTCTCCAAAAAGTTTTTTAAATAATCCACGATTTGGGTCAAAAGATCCTCGAAAAAATTCTTTAAGTCCATATTATCTTCAAAAATTCTTTAACAAATCCACGATTTAGGTCTAAAGATCATCTGAACAATCAACGTCTACGAGTCCTCTATAAAATTCTTTAAATAATCCACGATTTAAATAAAAAGGTACTCTTAAGAATTCTAATGGTCGTCTTAAAAATTTTTCAAAAAATACAAGACAATTTTCCTGAAGTTCCTCTAAAGGATTGTTTTAAAATTCAATATTATTTTTCAGAAGTCCTCTAAAACGTTGATCAAACAAATGCACAATTGATTGTCTGAGGGTCCTTCGAAAATTCCTTAAAAATCCAGGATTTATGTTTGAAGGTGCTCTTTGAAATAACTTTTAAAAAACCACAGTTATTGGTCTGAAATAATCTTAAACAAGCAGCTAAGTTCTGTCGGGCACATGAAAAATTCTACGAAGATTATTGAAATACTGAAAATCGGGGGCTATTCGAAAACGTGGATCAATATGGGCAAATATATGCAGAGAAGGCGATGACTATGGCGAACTCAAAATACCAAATTTTGTGATAATCCAGTTCAAAAATGTGGTTAAAATATTGAATGTTGGGAGGTACAGTTATAAGGCGGCTAAACATGGAATTGACCTATTTTGGGTAATTTTGGTCATAAAATGTACTTTTCACAATCCCGTAAAAAATACCCTCCACATTACGTATGGTAGAAATTGGACCGGGATAATTGGCTTGAAAAAAATTCTTTAACAAAGTCAAGTCAAGCCTGAAAAAAATCTTTAAAAAATCCACGATTTTTGTTTATTTATTTATTGAATTAAAAAAAAAACGCTTTTATTTTAATTTTAATGGTCATTAAGCAATTATCCCCAAAAATCCACGATTTCTTTTAATCCAATTAAAAAATATATTTTTGCGAAAATTTGCAGTTATACCTCTGTTGATTTTTGAAAAATATTTTCAACAAATCCATGATTACACTGCGCAACACAAAAATAACTTCTTTATTTTATCAAAAAAATTTTGCTAACAAAAGCCCGAAAATATTTCCTAATCTGTTTTTCATCAAATTTTCCTCGGTTTTTCTTTCTTTGGAGACTTATAGTAAAATTTAATGAAGAATATTTTTGTCATTCATGTCATCCTTCTAAAAAGATGCTTCGTCGGCGATTTTTGCACAAACTCACACAAAGTATGGCTTTAACTCTAAAATGTATTTTTATACCCTCCCCCATAGTATGGAGGGTATATTAATTTTGTCATTCCGTTTGTAACTCCTCGAAATACTCATGTCAGACCCAACAAAGTATATATATTCTTGATCAGCTTAAAACGATTTAGCCATGTCCGTCTGTCTGTCTGTGTGTCCGTCTGTCTGTCTGTTGTAATCACGCTATCTTTCGAACAAATTGAGATAGAAGGCTAAATTTTTGCTGACATGTATATTTTGCCAGTAGGCAGGTTAAGTTCGTAAATGGGCCATGTAGGTCCAAGTTATCATATAGCCCCCATATAACGGTGACTCCCGATATTCGGTATTTTGATGATTTTAGCGACATTATTTACCGGAATTGTTTCAAATTTGGCATTTGAAGTTCGTAATGGATACTACAGCCTAAGACAGAAAATAATCTGTGCAGTCAAAAAATGAGCCATGTAGGTCCACGTTTACATATAGCCCCCATATAACGGTACCCCCCGATATTCGGTATTTTGATGATTTTAGCGACATTATTTAACGGAATCATTCCAAATTTGGTATTTGAAGTTCGTAATAGATACTGCAGCATAAAACAGAAAATGGGCCATGTAGGTTTACGTCTTCGTATAGCCCCCATATACCGTACCCACCGATATTCGGTATTTTGATGATTTTGGCGACATTATTTACCGGGATTGTTTCAAATTTCGCATGTGAAGTTCGTAATGGATACTTCAGCCCATGCCAGAAAATTGTCTGTGCGGGTTCACGTCTTCGTATAGCCCCCATATAACGGTATCCCCTATATTCGGTATTTTGATGATTTAAGCTACATTATAAACAGATTTTTCTTCAAGTTTCGCATTTAAATATTGTGATAACTTATGACAAAAGTCGCCTATGCAGGTCCACGTCGTCGTATAGGCATTCGGTATTTTTAATATTTTAACAGAATTTTTAACGGATTTTATTTTTTTGGAAAATGCCAAATTTGTACCAAATGGTGGAGTGTATTAAAAGTTCGGCCTGGCCGAACTTACAGTTTTTTACCTATAGTAGAATTTTATGATAAATATTTTGCTACGATTCCGTTTAAAGGGAATTTTTAACCATAATTTAAAACAAGGACAAAAAAGATCCCACATTATTCTTGGTATATTTATCGGCAATATAACGAAAATTTCTAAAAGTTTGAAAGAGGGGAAACTTTCCCCATCTATTTAGGCTACTTTGCGATGTAAAGTTTTTTATTTGTCTTATGTGTTTTTAGCTCTACTTTCATAATCTTCTGGATTTCACCGTATCGATATAGTTGTCATTTTAAATTCTACTATAAATTATTTAATTGTCCTAGGTGGAAAAATATCCTTAAAAAGTCTTTGATTATTGGTGTGCTTATTTTCAAAAAAAATACTCTCTAAAATTCATTTAAAATACTTTAAAAGTTTTTTTAAGATATCCTTGCAACATTTTTTTTCAAAAAATGAATACTCTTGATACTTCTTAAAAAAGTAATGCCAAATGTTTTCTAAGTCAAACTAAATTAAGATGTCATTTTCAACAAGTGAACCAAAATGGTCATGGTACTTAATGTGAGTACCAGAGTCCTTCATGGTGGTAACGCCACTAAGAAAATAACAATGTGTTCTTAATTTTTTTCATTTAATCTAAAACATATGCAAAACATGAGTAACCCAATGCACTTCAGAGGAAATTCCCCAAAAAAATGAAGAACAGACCATTAGAAACCACATCCTGTGTCACTTAAAAGGAAAAACAACACTTGAACGAAGGAGAAAAAATTGACACCGCCAATCTGGTTGCTCATCAATGGCTACGAGAGTATCGAATTTTGTTAGGCTAAAGTGGTTCTTTACATATTTTTTTTCTTTCTAAAATTAGAAATTTAAATTGGTTTAAGAAATGTTTTTTTTTTTTTTGAAATCAGGGAGTTACCGAAGAAAACCACGCACACATGAAAAATCTAGAATTTTTTAAGAATATGTGGGAGAAACCCTTGTTGGAAAGAAAAAACATACAAGACCTGACCTTAAAATTCCATTAAAATATTCCAAATGCAAGAAGTACAGCACGTGATGTACAATGCATTTTAAATTCAACAAAAAAAAAAACCGAATTCCAAAAAATTTCATTTCATCTTCAAAGGTTGGCCGTCATACTTGTTGCATTAATCACCATCCTGGGTAGGGTAGGAAAATCGCTGCCAGTTCCTTTGGCATTGTGCATTTTTGGGTTTGATCCTTTGCCTTTGTTGTGGCTACAAAGGATGCCGTTTGTAGGAGTTTCATGGTTTAATTTTTTGTTTTACATCCAGGTAGGACCATGAAAATCTCTACCTTTGTGTGTGCGTGAGTTTTTCTCCAAAGAACAGAATTTTTCCTTTGCGGCAACCTGCCTGGCATGACAAATTTTCAATTTTGCAAAATAATTGTCCCTTGATTTTGGCGGATACGCATCATTAGCAAAAGGCTTTTGTTCTTCTTAATATCCTTATAGAGGCGTTACTATTGACCACTGTATTCAGTTAACTGTTCTCTCTACCAGCCAGGACAACCCATAGTGCAGAAAAATACGCCTACACCCAATTTCCTTTTGGCAATTCGTCAAGGCATTTTCGTTTTGTAGGCAAAGCCAAAAGCATTGCTTTTTTCTCTTCTTTATACCAAGGCAGGATTAAGAATTCTGTCTAGGGTACATGGCTACCAACGCGGCAGTTATGGCTTAAACGCCCCGTTTTTTGTTAAGTTGCTTGTATTTGCCAGGCATTTGGCAAAAACGAATTAAAACGCATTAACTGTTGGCAGGTGCACCGAAAATGTTTATCTAAATAAACAAAATGTAAATGTCTTTTGTTGTTTTTTTCTTTCTTATATTTATTTTGTAAAAACGATTTGTTGTAATTTTAAGTTGCCAACAACAGTTTGTTGTTCCTTGTCTAGACTTGGTTGGTAATTAAAAACAGTTTTGTTCTCGAATAAAGTTTAATTTTTTTTTGTCAGAGGGTAGAGTGCAATGAGAGAGCGCTGAGAGTTGAAATGAACTAAGTCCATAAATTTTATGGACTAATTTTTTCAAAATCAATAGAACAATAATAGTTATTTTTCCATTAGACCCTTCATTGTTGGTGGATGTTTAACTGATATTTTTCAAGGACTAAATAATAAAAAAAAACTATATAATTTTAAGGGATATTTGTTCGAGGACCTCACGAACAATAACCGTGGATTTTTTAAAGGGCACGAAGTGTAGATTTTTAGGTGTATAATATTCAAGGACCTTCAGACGTCTAATAGTGGATTTTCTAAGATTAGTTGATAGGATTATTTGACAAAAAGGACCATTTTTAAAACAGTTTTTTGAGAACCATTAGGGTAATAACAGAGCCTGTTTTAGGGATGTTTGTTAAAGGATCATATCAATTGGATTTTTAAAAAGGGTCCATTCTTCGTCTTTTTTGATTTAGTTGATTTTCAAGGATTTTTGAAGATATATGTTTCAGTGACCATTAGAGTAATAACCGAGGATATCTTAGGAAGAGTAGGAATAATAAGATTGGGTTTTTTACGAATATTTTTCCAGACCTACAGTTCAATTATCCAGGAACTTTAAAGAAAATCCTCACAAGGACCATTTTTGTGTATGTGAACATTTTTTTTATTATCAAAAGAATCGGGTATATTTTATTACATTATTACATAATTTGATCAACAATCAAGGATATTTTATATGATTGCTATTTTCTAATTTCCGTTTTTTATTTAGCTGATTTTTAGGATTATTTTTGATATTTATTTAATAAATAATCAAGGATTTTTTAAAAATATTTTTCTCATAACCATTGTAGTAATAATCTAGGATATTTTCGGAATATTTGTTCAAGGAGCGTAGCAATAAAAATATTGGATTCTTTAGGAATATTTTTCAAGACCTATTATTCAGGATCTTTTAAGAAAATACTCACAAGGACTATTAGGTCTTTAAGGGATATTATCGAAAAGATTATATTTTTGAAATGTTTTACAGTCGTGGATTTTAAAGGTTATTTTCAAATGACCATTAAAGTATGATAATACCTTTTTTAAGGATATTTTTAAATAACCATTTGAGCAACTGCTAAGGGGTTTTTTTTAAGAATTTTCTATTTTTATTTTTTATTAAAACTTTTCAAGTATCATTCATTTCATAATTATCATACTTTTTTTAAGGATATTTTTAAATAACCATTTCAGCAACTGCTAAGGGTTTTTTTTAAGAATTTTCTATTTTTACTTTTTTTATTAAAACTTTTCAAGTATCATTCGAGGATATTTAGGGAAATTTCAGGTATATTTTTGAGAAGAATTTAACAAATAATCAAGGATTTTTCTAAGAATTATTTGGCAAATTATTCCGAATTTTTCAAGAATATTTTTACAATTGCCATTAGATCAGTAATTGTTAAGTTTCTAGAATATTTGTTGGATTTTATGGATATATTGAAAAAAAATTAACTTAGAACAATAATCGTGGATTTTTTTGCACTTCTTATCCTGATTCCTTAAAAACATTTTAAAGAACCTTAAGACTAATGATGGTGAATTTAATAATTTAATTAATTTTTTTACAGCGCTGTTAGAGAAATAATCGAAAGTTTTAAATATTATTTTTTAACAAAATTATTTTATATTACTTTTTAAAAAAAAATTGAATATTTAAAAATATTTCTTTTTGTGTAAAATTTATGATTACTGGTCTAATAATTATTACATTTATGGACACATTTTAAAGGGACAATTGAACAACTAAAAGTGGATTTTTTTTAAATAATTTCAATATTTTTTGAGAAATTTAACTTAAAATTATATATATGTTTGTTTTTTTTTTTTCAAAAAATAGGCTTTAAAGGACTATGAGGCCTATAATCGGCATATTTTCATAAATGTTTTTCATAAGAGCAACTTCCGGTTATTTTTAAGGCATATCACTGAATTTTGTAAGAATTTTATTAAATATTTATTTTTTGAGCTTTTTCTAGGACCAATATCTGGGAAATTTTATGGAATTTTTTCCTACATTTTTTCCTAAAAACAGGTAGTCTCGTTTTTTAAATGGACTATTGGGCCATAATCAATATTTTTTAAAGAATATTGGATTTTATGAAAATATAATTTAATATGGAATATTAATTTTATGCAATTTTTTTTTCAATAACTAAAAGAATAATAGTTTTTTTAGAATATCTCCAAAAGATCAATAATCGTGAATTTAGAAAAAAAAGCCAGGAACAATAGAAAGTTTAATCTAAACAATTATCTGGAAACTTCTAGTTTTGATTTTAAATAGGTTTAAATTAACTTTTAAACTTTTAATCGTCGATTCTAAAGAGTATTATGTAAAGGATCATAGAATTTATAAGAATACAATTTAATAAGAAATATTACTTTTTGTGAATCAAAAAAAAAAAAAAAAAAAAATAAATAAAATAAAAATAAAGAAAATGTTTACAAATTCCAATAATTGACAATTTTTTAAATAATTTTTCAAGCAATTTTTTCCAAGATAATTTTTAAGAATTTGTTTTAAGGACCAATTATCGCGAATTTCTTAAGGTTATTTTTAAAGATTATGGATATTTTTATTGTTTTTCTAGAATTAATATTCGTGGATTTGTAAGGATTTGGATTTTTAAGTATTGGATTTTTTAATTTTTACTACAAGAACCACTAGTTGCAAATTTTGAGAAATATTTTTCAATAATCCTGTATTTTTAAAGAATATTATTAAAGACTAATAATTGCGAATTTTTAAAGACCACTGATTGTGAACTTTTTAATTTTTTCAAGCATCAACAGAGTAATACTTTTGAACTTTTTTAAGAATAGCTTTAAGGTAGGTACTTTTTAACAGCATTTTCGAAGCGCTATTTCAAAAATAATCCTGATTTTTAAACACTAAAATTTGTGGATATTTGTAGAATATTGTGGAGTTTCGTTTTTTAGGACCAATTATTTTGAAGTTTTTGAAATGTTTTGTATGGACCAATAATTGTTGATTTATTCAGTGTTTTAAAGGGTTTGTGGGGTTTTAGAATTTCTTTCAAGGACCAAGGATGGATTTTTTCAAACCAACAAAGGACCGGTAATTGCGTTTTCAGAGCATAATATCGTAGAAATTGTAAGAATTTTTTTCAGAGACCCATAATAGGTTTTTTTGTTGATTTTCAAATATAGTTCCTCAAAAATCATTAGAAAAATGGCCTTTATTTAATAAATATATTTTAAAGTACTTTAAGACCCATACCAAGAATATTTTTAAAGGTCTTTTAGGCCACATGCTTTGCATTTTTTATGTGACTTTTCAAAGTATTATCAAAGACTTTACAAAAATATTTTTTTTAAATCTTTTTGAAAATGCTCTTAAAAGGACCATTATAGTACTAGTCGTTTATATTTTTAAATGCATGTGTTAGGGATATTACAAGTTTGATCGGACCTAAAAAATCCGCAATTATTGGTATTTGAAACAAACCAAATAAAATAGAAAAGAAATATACGATTGCAAGAAAAATAAAACATTTTTACAAAATCCATATTCTGATAAGTATGGCTTTTTTGAAGGACAAAAATTGGAGAATTTTGTGGAAAAAATATCAAGGACACATAAAAGTATTTTTTTTTTTATGAGAAATGTTCTAAGAATATTTTAAGGGAAAAATTTACCGTTTTGTAACCTCCACCATACATAGCATGGAGGGTATATTAAGTTCGTCATTACGTTTGTAACTCATTGAAATAATAATTTTAGTCCTAAAAAAATAATAATTTTAGTCCTAAAAAAATAAGACTATTTAGTCAGTCCGTCTGACTGTCTGTCTGTTGTAATCACCCTAGAGTCAAAACGAATTAAGATAGAAGTTAAAATTTTGCACAGATCATTCTTTTGTCTGCAGGCAGTTTGGAAGATGGGCTATATCGGGCCACGATATCGTATATCCTCCATATAACAGTTACTCCCGTTATTCGGTATTTTGATGATTTTACCGACATTATTTACCGGAACTATTTCAAATTTGGTATTTGAAGTTCGTAATGAATATTACAGCCTATGACAGAAAATTGTCTATGCAGGTCCACGTCTTCGGATAGCCCCCATATAACTGTACCCCCGATATTCGGTATTTTCATGATTTTAGCGACATTATTTACCGGAATTGTTTCAAATTTCGCATTTGAAGTCCGTAATGGATACTACAACCTATGCCGAAAAATTGTCAGTGCAGGTCCACGTTTTATAACCCCCATGGTACCTCCCTTTATTCGGTATTTTGATGAATTTAGCTCATTATTCACCGACTTTTTTCAAGCTTCGCATTTAAATATTGTAATGTCTTCTAACAAAGGTAGCCTATGCAGGTCCACGTCGTCATATAGACCCTAATATACGGCTACATTCGGTATTTTTAAGATTTTAACATAATTTTTAACGGATTTTATTTTTTTGAAAATTTGCCAAATTTGTACCAATTGGTGGAGGCCCGGCCGAGCTTACAGCTTTTCTACTTGTTTTTAATTTCTCATGTTCCCTCCAAATGATGGAGGGAATAAAAATTCCGGACCGGCCGAACTTTACTGCTTTTTTACTTGTTCTTAAATATAATTGCACTCTTTTCTATTGCTATGTTTATTAAAATTTGTGATAATCTCTCTTTTTTTAATATTAATATTAACGTATTCTCTTTTAAATATATCCCGAAAATATCTTATTGTAAGTAATTGTAATTGTATTGTAAGTCTTGTTTAAATATTGCATATATGTCGGATTTTTATTTTTGTCAACCCTCCTGGGATTTTGTTACATAATTATATTATTTTTTCCTTACAAAATATTATTCTTTCCATTCCTAGAATTTCTACTTCATATCTCAGCAATTTTTACCCGCACCCAGGGTAAACATCATTTAGTAGCTCTCAACGACAAATTACAGCAACTGAGCAAACAGCAAGAGATAACAAATCAAAGATTGCAAAAATTTCCTTTTCAAAGGAATGTCAATTTCTTTAAACAGTTGCACAAAATAATCATTACCGGCCATACCTTTTTGCATAATGTCCTGTCAGGAAAAACAAACAGCGTCTTTGTCAAGGAAAAAGGAAGAAAAAAAGAAAAGTTGACGACGAAACTATGTTTTGAAGAAAACAAAAATGGCCAGTAATCACATTCTGTGCAGTGTGTGACCACTGCAAGGACGAAGGTCTAAAGTAAACAACATTTGCAACACGCTCAGCTGGATAATAATGACAAACTGTGAACATACACATATACATACGCACCATGTGTCCACTCTCTCTCTCCCTCTCTTGACACCAACTTCCAGGTATAGAGTAGTAAAACTATTTTGTTTCGCCGAACAATCACAGAGCTCAGTGGGAAGTGGGTTGAAAAGTGTTCTTCTGGCCAACGCTACAATTAAACTGTACAAGAAGGACATGCTGACCAATGAAGGATAGAAAGATACATGCTGTGATCACATAAGGTCGGCCCTCTCCTCCCTTCAAGACAATGGACAACTGCAACACAGCATGTGTCTGAAGCATAAAGGATACTTTGTTATTAAGTGTTCACTAGTCATGTCCTTCGTGTTGTAAGGACGTCTTAAATCTGTCTGTACAGACTTTGTAGATCACCAAATAGCCATGGGTGTTTAAGTATCACCCACAACATGTCATGTAGCGAAAGAGGTTTCCGGGGATTTTTGAGAGCATGTGGTACAGTTGTCATCCTGAGGTTTCCTTTTTTTGTTAGTATGGCTGGAGGATAAACTCAGATGAATTACTGGTTTGATAAAAAATTGACGGAAACTGGCTTCAGTAGTTCTTCAAAATATATTTTTCATAAAATCCAAATTTGAGTTGGAGATGAGTATTTTTTACGAAGAGTAAATGAAGCAGAGTGCTTCCCAAAACATTCAGTCAGTCATTATATGGGGGATATACCCAATCGTTGATATATTAATTTTCATTCCGATATATTCATTTTCCTTTACAAAGAATAAAAAAATGTCTGTGCAAAATGTTAATGCTCTAAAGTCTGACTGACGGCCATGACATGGCATTTACTTTGTGGGGTCTTTAATCATTGTAAAAGTAATGATAAACGATAAAATGACTAAAGTAATGATAAATAAATGAAATTGTCTAAAAGTCTTTAAAAAATCATTTCATTGAAAAAATATTCCAAAAAAATTAATAAATATTATATTATTCATAAAAATAGACTTTCTTTTTATTTGGAAAAATTTGAAAATCCAACTTTATTCGTTCTTAAAAAAATCCGCGATTATTCTAGATAAGATTATTCTAGATAGATAAGATAAGAAATCTGCTATTTCTTAAAAAAATCCTAGAAAGTCTATGTTTTCGGTAGTCAGAAATATACTCAAAATATCCATTTTTTTGGTCCTTGAGAAAATTAAAAAAAAAAATCCAAATTGTTTGTTTTTAACAAAATTTTGAAAAATCATTTTTAGAAAAAAATTAAAAAAAAATACTTTTTAAATTATTGACTATTAAAAAATATCTTAAGATATTTTTGGCCCAAAGGTTTTTGGTCTTTGGAAAAATAGTCTTCAAAAATCGATTATTAATAATCCTTAAAAATTGTGGATTTATCCTTCAACAAAATGGTTAAAACTCACAATTGACAACAAAAAAATCTAAAAAAAAATAAACAATTATAGGTTCTTGAAAATTGTTTATCCCTAGAAGAATATTCTTACATATCAACAAAAATTTCTTTGACAAATCACAATTATAGGCCTAGAAATTTTTTGTAGAGAAATGAAGGATGAAATAAAATTGAATGAAACTCGTAGAGAAATAAAATTATTTCCCATTTTTTACCTTAGCCATATGGCTAGAGAGGGAATATATCATTTAAAACGGCCAAAACTTGCTGCCTCGAAATAACGGTTTTAGACCCTAGGTTTCTTTGTACCAAATCCATTTCAGGACATTTGGAGTCGAGCTAGCGATGTCTGTGTCTGTCTGTCTGACATGCTGTGCGCACGATAACTCTCGAAGGGAGTATCTGATTTGGTCCAAACTTGGTACACTGTAATATTATTAACAAACATAGATCGAGTTCTGAAATGGGCAATATCGGTTCACTCCTTCTGGTACCTTCCCCATAAAAGGTCGAACTTTTCAAAGAAAGTATTTTACTGCACAGAAAGAGAAATGATAATTCGATTTAGGTGCAAATTTTGAAATCCAAATAT
>NW_026712272.1:1951457-2188957 GCF_030504385.1 Musca domestica
TGTTGTTGTGGTTTTCTGATAATAACATTTATTACTCGTTTGCTTAGCTGTCAAACACATGTGCTTTTCCCCCATCTCCCTAATAACACATCTTCATCGTCTGTCAGGCTAACAATGATGTCTTTATTACTTCCTTCATCCATGGCTATGGCTGATATCCTTTTGTCGGCTCTCACTTTTCGTTGGTCATTAATGTCATTAGGATTTTGTTTTATTACTTTTTAAAGACATTTAAATGAAGAAATAAAACAAATGTTTTCGCTTTTATTTAAATTTCGATCAAATGGATCAGCGGTTATCTTCAGACGCCGATCATCGTCTTCATCATATGGCACGAGACCTGATATCCTTGAAAGTTCTGGTTCATTAAATTTAGTGTCTCAGTGTAGTGTTATCCTTTGGGCGGTAGGCGTAGAATGGTTGAGCAAATTTTATAGCTTTTTTTATTACCTTCTATCTATCTATGACGGACATCCGTCAGATGGAAAGTAATAAAAATTTCAAGAATATCCTTTGCGGTCAATGTGAAAGTAAAAGATATATGACCTGGCAACTGCAGCGAATTTGTGTGATAACAGTTTTATTTGGGCATCTGTCTCAAAGATTCGATCCAATGATGCAGTGTATGATGGGTTTTATAAGGAATTAAAATTCGAAAAAAATTAGAATTTTTTTTAAAAATGTTAAGTTTTTGAGAATTACTGCACCAATTGCGGAGGATTAGAAAATTCAAAGTTTATTCAAAAGTTCAGAAAAATATCTGGAAAGGTGTAAAGTTTGAAGGGACATTCGTGGACTTTAAATAATATATTTTGAATGATCATTTGTGGATATATAAGAATAATTGGAAAGAAGGATCAATAGAGCAATTGGTTTGAAGGATATTTCACAAATATATTTTCAAGGATCATTAGAGATATAATAACAAATTTTTTTTAATAATTTGTTAAGTATCACTTGACGAAAAATAGTGAATATTTTTTTTCTAATTCATAGGACCATCAATTGTGGATTTTTAAGATTAATTTTTAAAGGAAAATATATTATTATGTACTATTATTATTATATACTTATTATTATTATATATTATATATTATTATTATATTATATTATTAGATTATTATTATATATTATTATTATTATTAATATTATTATTATATTATTATTATTATTATTATATTATTATTATTATTATTCTATTAGATTATTATTATTATTATTATTATATTTTGTATTATATTTTATTATTATTAATATTATTATTATTATTAATTATTATTATTATTATTATAATTATTATTATTATTATTATTATTATTATTATATTATATTATTATATTATATTTATTATTATTATTATTATTATTATTATTTTATTTATTATTATTATTATTTTATTATTATGATTATATTATTATTATTATTATTATTATATATTATTATTATTATTATTATTAGTATTATATTATTCTATATTATATTATTATTATTATTATTATTATTATTATTATTTATTATTATGTTATTATTTATTATTATTTTATTATTATATTATTATTATATTATTTATTATTATTATTTATCTTAATTATTATTGTATTATTTTATATTATTATTATTATTATATTATTTATTATTATATTATTATTTTATTATTATTATTATTATTATTATTATTATATTATTCGATTATTATTATTATTATTTTATTATTTATTTATTATTATTATTATTATTAATTATTATTTTATTATTATTATTATTATATTATTATTATATTATTCTTTATATTTATTATTATTATTATTTCTTAATTATTACTAATTATTATTATTTATTATTATAATTATTTATATTATTATTATATTATTATTATTATTATTATATTTATTAATTATTATTAAATTATTATTATTATTATTTATTATTATTTAGAGTATTTTATTTTTTATTAATTTTATTATATCCTATATTTTCGTTGTATTATTATATTATTATTATTGCCTTTCCGTTATTATTATTATTAAAATTTATAGATTATTTTTTTATTATCTCCTACCATGGATTTTTTTTTTTTTTAAAAGTTTTTTCCGATATTTTTTAAACTTCCCCTTTTTGAAGATCATCTTTTTTTTAAGCACAATTAACCGCCGAATGTATCCAAAAATCTTCAATTTATTGAAGTCCCAACTGATTCCTAGTAGTCGTGGATTTTTGAAGGAAGTTTAAAGGACATTTAGAGAAGGGATTTTACCGAAAAGAAAATGATGATAAACATTTAGGATTTCCAAATCCCTGGTACTTGTAGATTTTTTTTAATTTTAGCCAAACGAGTGCAAGTCCCGATTTTTCGAAATTCGACAAATGATGATACCGGCATATTGATACGTAGACGTCATTACTTGTAGATTTAATACAAACGTGTGGACCCTTCGGGCCGACGGGTTCCGGTGAGAGTACAAGAGGGGTTATATATATCATTGTTTCCCCTATATTATGATATATCGGTGATCCAGATTATATATATAATATATATATATTATATAATATATATATATATATATATATATATATATATATATATATGTATAAAAAAATCTACAAGTATCCATTGGTATTTGGAAAAATTTTCTAAAATGTTTATCATCATTTGTCTAATTTTTAAAAAATCCCTTCTCTACATGTCCTTTAAAACATTCCTTAAAAAATCCACGACTACTAGTACAGTGGACTTCAATATATGTTTTTTAATAAATTCTCTTTTCGGTTTATTTTTTCAGAAAGAAATTGAATTTTATAAGTCTGAAAATCCTTTGGGCCTACTTCAAAAAAAAAAAAAATTGTTAGGAAATATACAGGCCCATTACAATTTTTCTTCAGAAAATCAATAGTCTTGGTCTAAATGTGCTTTAAAAAAATTATAATCCAACCGATACTGATGCGATATTCCAAAAAAAAAAAAAAAAAAAATAAATAAATAAATGAAATGTATAATAATAATAATAATAATAATAATAATAATAATAATAATAATAATAATAATAATAATAATAATAATAATAATAATATAATAATAATAATAATAATACTAATAATAATAATAATAATAATAATACTAATAATACTAATAATAATAATAATAATAATAATAATAATAATAATAATATAATAATAATAATAATAATAATAATAATAATAATAATAATAATAATAATAATAATAATAATAATAATAATAATAATAATAATAATATTTATAATAATAATAATAATAATAATACTAATCATAATAATAATAATAATAATAATATTTATAATAATACAATAATTATAATATAATAATAATAATAATAATAAAAAAATAATAATAATAATAATAATAATAATAATAATAATAATAATAATACTAATAATAATAATAATAATATAATAATAATAATAATAATAATAATAATAATAATAATAATATATAATAATAATAATAATAATAATAATAATATATAATACTAATAATAATAATAATAATACTAATAATAATAATAATAATAATAATAATAATAATAATATAATAATAATATAATATAATAATAATATATAATAATATAATAATAATAATAATAATAATAATAATAATAATATAATATAAATAATAATAATAATAATAATAAATAATAATAATAATAATAATAAAAATAATAATAATAATAATAAAAAATAATAATAATAATAATAATAATAAATAATAATAATAATATATAATAATAATAAATATAATAATAATAATAATAATAATAATAATAATAATAATAATAATATATAATAATAATAATAATATAATAATAATAAGATATATATATAAGTAATATATATAATAGTAATAACATAATAATAAAATAATATTTTCCTTTTAAAAATAATCTTAAAATCCACAATTGATGGTCCTATGAATTAGAAAAAAATATTCACTATTTTTCGTCAAGTGATACTAAACAAATTATTAAAAAAAATTTGTTATTATCTCTAATGATCCTTGAAAATAATTGTGAAATATCCTTCAAACCTATTGCTCTATTGATCCTTCTTTCCAATTATTCTTATATATCCACAAATGATCATTCAAAATATATTATTTAAAGTCCACGAATGTCCCTTCAAACTTACACCTTTACAGATATTTTTCTGAACTTTTGAATAATCTTTGAATTTTCTAATTCCTCCGCAATTGGTGCAGTAATTCTCAAAACTTAACATTTTTAAAAAAAATTCTAATTTTTTTCGAATTTTAATTCCTTATAAAACCCATCATACACTGCATCATTGGATCGAATCTTTGAGACAGATGCCCAATAAAACTGTTATCACACAAATTCGCTGCAGTTGCCAGGTCATATATCTTTTACTTTCACATAATAATAATAATAATAATAATAATAATAATAATAATAATAATAATAATAATAATAATAATAATAATAATAATAATAATAATATAATAATAATTAATAATAATAATATATAATAATACATAATAATAATAATAATAATAATAATAAAATAATAATAATATAATAATAATATAATAATAATAATAATAATTAATAATAATAATAATAATAATAATAATAATAATAATAATAATAATAATAATAATAATAATACTAATAATAATAATAATAATAATATAATAATAATAATAATAATAATAATAATAATAATAATATAATAACTAATCATAATAATAATAAGAATAATATATATATAATATAATAACATAATAATAAACTAATATTTTCCTTTAAAAATTAATCTTAAAATCCAACAATTGATGGTCCTATGAATTAGAAAAAAAATATTCACTATTTTTTCGTCAAGTGATACTTAACAAATTATTAAAAAAATTTGTTATTATATCCTAATGATCCTTGAAAATATATTTGTGAAATATCCCTTCAAACCTATTGCTCTATTGATCCTTCTTTCCAATTTATTCTATATATCCACAATGATCATTCAAAATATATTATTTAAAGTCCACGAATGTCCCTTCAAACTTTACCCCTTTACAGATATTTTTCTGAACTTTTGAATAATCTTTGAATTTTCTAATCCTCCGCAATTGGTGCAGTAATTCTCAAAAACTTAACATTTTTAAAAAAATTCTAATTTTTTTCGAATTTTAATTCCTTATAAAACCCATCATACACTGCATCATTGGATCGAATCTTTGAGACAGATGCCCAAATAAAACTGTTATCACACAAATTCGCTGCAGTGCCAGGTCATATATCTTTTACTTTCACATTGACCGCAAAGGATATTCTTGAAATTTTTATTACTTTCCATCTGACGGATGTCCGTCATAGATAGATAGAAGGTAATAAAAAAAGCTATAAAATTTGCTCAACCATTCTACGCCTACCGCCCAAAGGATAACACTACACTGAGACACTAAATTTAATGAAGCAGAACTTTCAAGGATATCAGGTCTCGTGCCATATGATGAAGACGATGATCGGCGTCTGAAGATAACCGCTGATCCATTTGATCGAAATTTAAATAAAAGCGAAAACATTTGTTTTATTTCTTCATTTAAATGTCTTTAAAAAGTAATAAAACAAAATCCTAATGACATTAATGACCAACGAAAAGTGAGAGCCGACAAAAGGATATCAGCCATAGCCATGGATGAAGGAAGTAATAAAGACATCATTGTTAGCCTGACAGACGATGAAGATGTGTTATTAGGGAGATGGGGGAAAAGCACATGTGTTTGACAGCTAAGCAAACGAGTAATAAATGTTATTATCAGAAAACCACAACAACAAGAACAACAACAACAAGAATGAGAACAACTGCAATATCATAAAATGAAGCTACAGTCAAACCCAGCTCAGGTGGGTCACTTGAAAATTTTATCTGAAATTTTCAATATAAAATATCGGAATAAAACAACGGAAATGATGAACAAAAATTGAAGACGAATTGTGATAACAAATATTCATATCTCCGTTCCACTGTAGGGTCCCCCTAACAATATTTCAATTACCCTACAACTTCTACCCAGCAATTGTTACAATGTTTATTTAGGAGATGTTCTTCCTCTTCTTTATCGCCATAATTTTATGCAAAATATTTGTCCAGCTATAAATTTCAGTTTTATTAGAGGTAGCGAGCGAGCGAGACAGCGAGACAGCGAAACGAAAATCAACACAGCTGTACCGCCACACATTTGGTGATTAGAAGACATTAATATATCATTAGATGACCAGGAGAGGGGAATTCCAGGCCAGATATTTATTTTACGAAGCTATACAAGGTATTTTTCAGGCAATATCCAATCACTGAGAAGAAATTCTTAATAATACCCAATATTTTGTTGTGTGTCGCAATCGTATCTACTTCTTATCAATTTTTTGAATATGTTGTCTTTTTTGCTGATTTCTCGTTAACCTGATTTCCCAGAAACTCACAGAACGATTGGCACGAGCTAAAACCCCAATGGCTTGGCATTCAGTAAGCAAATATTATTTTAAGGTTTAATTTTCGAGATTTTTAAAAATTGAATTTTTTTTAGCGAAAGAATTCTTGGCGGAAGCCATAAAATAAGCAAACAATCTTCGAATAAATAAATAGGGTCAAGGGTATAATCAAATGTTTGTCGGATGGAAGCAACTGGCAGAGGAACAGGGAGAATGTCAAAATGGCCATACTAAATAATTATCAATAAAATACGGAGATTTTTTTAAAGATATTTTAGGAAAAGCCTCAATGGTCTCGGGAAGTGGATTTAAGTTTTTTATACCCTCAACCATAATATGGAGGGTATATTAAGATTGTCATTCCGTTTGTAAAACCTCGAAATATACATTTTTGACCCCACAAAGCATATATAATCGTGATCGTCTAAATGAAGTACGAACGAAACGAAGTAGGTTGATAAAATTTTACTCAAATGTGTATTATGTCGGCGGGATTTTTGGTATTAAAAGTGGGTCATGTAGGTCCACGTTTTGGTATAGCATCCTTACAACGATACCTCTCGTTCTTCGGTATTTTGATGATTTTAGCGACATTATTAATCGGAATTGTTTCAAATTTGGTATTTGAAGTTCGTTATGGATACTACAGCCTATGACAGAAAATTGTCTGTGCAGGTCCATGTCTTCGTATAGCTCCCATATAACGGTACCTCCCAATATTCGGTATTTTTATGATTTTAACGTAATTATTCACCGGATTTTTTTTTCAAATTCCGGTTTTCAAATTTCGTAATGGGAACTACAGCCTATGACAGAAAATTGTCTGTGCAGGTCCACGTCTTCGTATATGCCCCATATATCAGTACCACCCTGTATTCGATATTTTGACGAGTTAGGTACAAAACCCACCGAAATTGTTTGAGATGTCGTATTTGAAGTTCGTAATGGATATTACAGCCTATGATAGAAAATTGTCTGTGCATGTCCACGTCTTCGTATAGCCCCCCATATAACAGTACCTCCCTATATTCGGTATTTTGATGATTTTAGCGACATTATTCACCGATTTTTTTTTCATATTTCGCATTTCAATATTCTAATGGCTTATGACAAAAGTTGCCTGGGCAGATCCACGTCTTATAGAAAAGACCCTAATATAACGGCTACATTCCGTATTTTTAAGATTTCAAAAGAATTTTTAACGGATTTTATTTTTTTTTTTAAATTGCCAAATTCCTTCCAAATGATAGAGGGTATTCAAAGAATGTCCCGACCGAGCTTAAAGATATTTTATTTATTTTTTTTTGAAGGTCTTAAAAACGGGGATACGGTTTTTAAACCCTCTAAACGTAAATTTTTGTAACCTATTATAACTTTGTGAATTTGTTTGTTAGAAGGAGAAGGAAGCGAGATAGAGAATCTATGATTCTATGAGGATCCTCATAGAATCACATTTTGAGTTGATTTACGCATGTCCGTCCATATATCCATGTATTTTTGTTAACAAAGTACAGGTGGCATTTATTGTCCGATCATAATAAAAATTTGCACAAAATATTTGTTTGGCCCAAGGACGATCCCAATTGGTGAGAATCGGTAAAAAATTAGATATAGCTCCCATATATATCTTCGTCCGATTTGCCTTTTATTGTGCACCAAACGTGTATGGAATTTTGCACATACAACCAAATAAGGCCTGAAAATAAGTACGCCAAATTTGATCGAAATCAGTTCAGATATAGCTATAGCTCCCGTATATATTGTTCATCCGATTTGTTATTTTTGTCCTCCGCAGCCGTACTATGCACTCTGTAACAACAATATTTGGGGATATTTATCAAATACAGCACAGAAATACACTTGCTAAATTTTATCGAGATCGGTTCAGATTTGGATATATCTCCCATATATAAATTCGTCCGAAATACAGCTCAGAAATATCTTTGCCAAATTTTATCGAGATCGGTTCCGATTTGGATATAGCTCCCATATATATCTTTATCGGATTTCAAATTAATTGTGCACCAAATGGGCAATTAAAATCCGAATTTAAAAAATACAAATGCTTCGGCATATTTAGTCCTTTGAACTTTAAATTATAATTATAATCATAGCGTGTATGATGAAATTTTCCCATAAAAACTTTTAATTGTAATGCGGAGCTCTACTAAATTAGAAAAAAGTAGTGTAGGGTATCATAAAGTTGGCCCCGCCCGACTTTAAGACTTTCTTTACTGGTTTTAAATATTTTAGATAAATCCTAACTGCTTTCGGGAAGTGAAGAGGACTTAAAAATATTTTTTGAAAGGCTCTCCAAGCCTTAAAAACGGGGATTTATACAAATATTTTTGATAAGGTTTTTAAACCTTCTAAACGTAGATTTTTAAAATTAAAATTTTAAAATTCCTGTTGAATAGAATTCAAAACGTCGGCTAAAGAAATGTTTTTGAAAAGGTCCCAAAGCTCTCTAGGGTGAATATATAAAAAAAGATATTTTTATTCCCCATTAAAGTATGTATTGGGGGTATTATGGATTTAATTGGGCCAGAAAGTTTGTAACACCGTGAAATATTGGTCCTAGACCCACTATGTTACACATCAATCTTTCTATCACGCCGAGCTGAGGCCGTAATTATGACCCGATCCTCTACAAATTTGGCATGGAGTTAGTTTTAGGTTCAGAATAGAAGCCTATTGTTTTTGGAGCTGAGAAGGGGAATTTTGCATGAGTTAGAGATTTAGGCAGAAGCATACCAATTTGAATGGATAATATTTAGAGGGTGAAATGGACCATAATTTTTTGTAACTTTTTTTTTTTTGACAGGAAATTTCCATTAAAGCAGGAATATTTTCAATACTGGTGAATTCACAAATAGACGAAAAGGTCGCCGTTACTTGGAAAGCTTGATAGCCAAGCTATCGGGAAAAAGAGTAATGAAATAACTGACTGACCGAGAATCGACACGAAGACGAAACGGCTTAATCTAAAATCTTAAATTTCTTCTCGAGGGTCAATCTTGTAAAATTCGTACTAACAGGGTACGACAAGTACTAAACTGTTATGTCTAGTACAGGACAAACGGAATTGAGGAAATTTGGAACAAGAGTTACTGATGTATTGTAGAATAGATGTGCCAAAGAATTTTTGGCAAATCGAACAACAAAAAGTTCTAAAATGGTACAATTTGGTATCATATAAATGATTAGGGCTAAAAACTGGCAATTTGGAATGGAAATCAAGGTCGAGGGTTGTTGTAAGGAAGTAGTTTTCGGAATTTTTACGTATGTGCACGCAAAGTACTAAATGGTACAAAATTTGATACAATTTCGGTTTGGGTGAAACGATAGAGCTGGAATGTTGAAATTTGGAAATAAGATTACTGTCGGGGTGTAGGATTTAGATATGGAGGTAGTTTTGTAAATTCGTACTTATGTGTACTAAATGGTACTAAATTTGATAAAATTCAAATGTAGGGAGAACCGGTAGAGTTAGAATCCAGAAATTTGGAAATTTCTATTTATGTGTATTAAATGGTACTAAATTTGGTACAAGATTTCTATGGGATTTTTGTGATTGAGAGATAGAAGTAGTTTTGGAAATCTGGAATGGGTGTCACTTGCAGATTAGATGTACCAATGCGTTTTATGAAAATTCGAACTTTAAGGTTAAAATGGTATCATTTGGTATTATGTGAACGGATATAGCTAAAAACTTGAAATTTGGTATGAGAATCAAGGTAGGAAAGCAAGTCTAATAAATAAAGGTGACTTTTGAAATGTGTTCTAAGTGTGCAAACTGTACTAAATGGTACTATATTTGAAAAAGTTTGGTTTAGGTTGAACGATGGAGCTGGAATTTCGAAATTTTAGTATCGGGGTCCCTCTTGGTGGTATGTTTGTGATAAAGAGATGGTTTTGGAAATGTGTACTACAAGTGCATGAAAAGTAAAATATAGTACTATATTTGGTAAAATTTGGTATTGCGACAACAGATGGTGCTTGAAATTTGGTATATGGGGTCGCTGTTCATGTGTAACCTGGACATATGGAGGTGGTCTTGGAAATGTATACTATAATTGTACGAAAAGTACTAAGTGGTACCAAATTTGGTAGTGTGGGAAGGAATAGAGCAGAAATCCTGACAAATTCTGAAATTTGGTGTTTAGATTACTAATTGTATCTGGAATTGAGATTTGGCAGTGGTTTGGAAATGTGTACTATAATTGTACGAAAAACGCTAAATGGTACTAAATTTGGTATTGGGTGAAGGAGTAGAGTTGGAATCCTCAAATTTGATATTGAGATCTCTGTGGGTATCTGGAATTGAGATGTGGAGATGATTTTGAATATGTGCGCTATGATTGTACAAAAAGTACTAAATCTGCTATTGAGTGAAGGCATTGAGATCCTGAAATTTTATATAGATGGCACTGTTAGAGTCTGTAATTAAGATATGGAGGTGTTATTGCATATGTGTACTATAATTGTTCGAAAAGTACTAAATAGTACTAAATTTCATATTGGGTGAAGGAATTGAGGTAAAATCCTCAAATTTTGATGTAGGCGTCGCTCTTGGTATTTGTGGTAAAGATTTGAAAAAAATACGTCCAATATTGGAACGAAAAGTACTAAATTCGACATTGGGTGAAGGCATAGGGCTGAAATCCTGTGTTCTCTGTTGATATCTGGATTTGAGATATGGAGATAATTTTGGAAATGTGTTCTATAATTTTACGAAAGGTGCTAAATTTCTATCATCTTCACACCAGATCTTGTATTACTAAAAATATTGGAATGTGTGAAGCTTGAGGAGAAACTTCTGATTCTCCTCAATTTCACATTTTATCAGAGTTTTGGTCCAAATTTTAATCCTTTTTGGCAAGGTACCAGAAGGACTAATATCGACCATCTTCATACCTCGACTAGTGTTGATAGAAATATTGCTATGTGCCGAGTTGGAAAATAATCGGATGCTTGTTTCGCGTTTTATGAGCATCATGATTATTCAAAATGTTTACTCCTTTGTGGGGGAGGTACCAGAACGAGTGGACCGATGTATCTGTGTTAGTAGAAATATTGGGATGTGTGAAAATTAATGAGAATAGGGTTCTCAATTCGCATCTTATGAGAGTTATAATTATTCAAAATGTTGACCCTTTCTGGGCGGAGGTACCAAAAGGAATAAGCAAATATATCCCATCTTCTCACCAGATCTTGCGTTAACAAGAGTATTGAGATGTGTCGAATTTGAAGAGAGTCGTATGTTTATTTCGAATTTTATGAGAATTATACTTACTAAAAATTTTGACCACTTTATGGGGAGGTACTAGATGGAGTGGTCCGATATATCCCATCTTCTCACCAGATCTTGTGTTTATAAGATGTGTGGGATCTGAAGAGAATCGGACTCTTACATCACATTTTATATGTGTTATAATTATTCAAAATTTTAACCCTAGGTGGAGGAGGTACTTGTCGGAGAGGGCCGATGTTGTCAATTTTCTCACCTAAACTGACACTAATAAAAATTTTAGGATTTAGAAAGTTTGCTCGAACTTAGATGATCCTTTCTTGTTCTATTTGATGAATTATTTTATGTAAAAAAATTGACCTTCCGTGGGAGAGGTACCAGAAGGAGTGGGCCGATATTGCCCATCTCCGTACTCGATCTAAGTTTCATAATAATATTACGATGTACTAAGTTTAGCCCAAATCGGATGCTCCCTTGGAGAGTTATGGTGCGCACCCACCAGCCAGAGATACAGACTGGCGGAAGGACATCCTAGATCGACTCCAACTGTTCTGAAACGGATTTGGTCCAAATAAATTTCATTTGGGCCGTAACGGATGATATATACCCTCTGTATCCACATGGCTGAGGGTATGAACATTTATATTTTTCAAGAATACGCAAAAATTTTCAAGGATGTCTTAAATTTTGTGTTTTTAAACAATACACCTTCAAGGACTCCTATCAAAATTTTAAAGGAACTGCAAAAATAAAAAAATGAAAAAGCAATAGATCACTTCAGCTGCTGATTGATCGATTGACATTCAATTGTATGAAATAGAGCAGAGGAAAAATATCCTTAAGTGCCCTTGCCTTTCATTATTAGCTACTTATCTCCCCAAATGTCAATTTTAAGGATGTCTTCATTGGGATGCAAATAATTATGATTGACAGACAGAATATTGAAATCCGTAGGACAAGAGCATTCTTATGATGTGTTGATAATGTGGGAGATAAGGTTCGCTGATATGATGTAAATATGCTCTAGGCTATTTATCCGCCCAGGATAATCTACCACAAAGTATCAGCAGTCAAACATTCATGCGGCAAGGTTAGACGATTAAAATAAGAAGTTATGCAATGTGTTGTAGGTACACACATACTTATGTAGATGCAAATGTTGGCTGATCGCCTTTAGCATAATTTAGATCATAGCCAAGGGCAAATGTGAAATGCGAATTGAAGCGTGTATTAAGAATAGGATCTTTTTGTATTGGGGGTTTCTTGTGAGGACAGACAGTTTTCTTGTATCTCCTTTGACTTTAGCCAGAGGCAATTTCTCTCCATCTCCCTGTTTTTCTTTTTTTTGTTTCCTCCCTTAAGGGTAAATGATACTTCTATTGAGATGTAATGTGAAATTAATGCCAATACTTATGGGGATCTATACATTCAGCCAGCCATGTCAACTGGAACAAAAGGCTACAACAGCTACCGATGCTACCCTCACCTCGAGCAACACCAACGCCTAGCCACATCGACACACATCCCCGGCGAGACAATGGCCAACACTGACAGCATAGAAAATTTATTAATTTCGGCATAACCTCCTGCGCAAAATCTTCGGCTCAAAACAATGCCAGCTCAATGCTCATCTGCCCGGCCTCAAAACAATGTGATGGCGGTAGCCAGGTTATGTTCTTTAAGGCTGCTTCTGCTACTGTCATCAACAATGTGTTCATATCTTTGGAGAAAATATAAAAAGAAGAAAGGGATTTTTTTGCAAAGAATTGTATCTTTTCATTATTGTGTAATATTCGGTAGATTCATTCAAGGAAATCTTGCCATTGTTTTTGGGTTTTTTTTTTTGGCAGGATGTCGTCTTTGATCGTTTGTCAAATTTGATGTCTATTATTTTGGCATTTTCTGGTAGTTAATCTGAGAATATTGTGGTTTGACTTTGATATGTAATGGAAACAATAACTGTCTTTGTTGGGTTTCGCATTGTCTATGCAGGAATCAGTAGTTGCAGATTTTCGTATAGAATAAATAGATGATGATTTTTTCGGTGGAAAAGGAGGACATTGATTACTTTTCAAAGCGGGCATTTTTTAAATGTATTGCGGATATTTTAAAAAATATTATTTTTAAATGGAATTACATATAGTGGCTTAAAAATGTACTAAATGGTACTAAATTTGGTGCAATTTGGATTTGGATGAACCAATAGAACTGGTATCCTGAAAATTGGAAATAAGATTACTGTCGGAGTTTAAGATTGGGATATGTTTCTTATATGTACTAAATAAAGTACAATTTGTATTTGGGCGTGTAATCCTAAAATTTAAACTGCGATTACTGTGGGAATGTAGCATTGGGATATGTGGGAAGCTTTAGAAAATCGTACTTTTGTTTACTAAATGGTACTAAATTCGGTACAATATGGAATTGTGATGAATCGATGAAGCTGGAATTCTGAAATTTGGAATTAGAGTCACCGATGGAGTGCAGGATAGATGCACCAAAGGGTTTTTGGAAACTCGAACTTCTATAATGGTATCTTTCGGTATTGTGCGAAGTTGCACTTTGGTATGGGAATCAAGTTTGGAAGGTAATTTCGATATGTGAAGCTTTTTTTTAGAGATGTGTACTAAATGGTTTTGGTTTAGGGTAAACGGATGAATTGAAATCCCTGTTGGTGGTAGGTTTGAGACAAAGAGTTCGTTTTGGAAATGTGTACTACAAGTGCACGAAAAGTACTAAATAGTACTATATTTGGTATTGGGTGACCAGATTGTGCTTGAAATCTGAAATTTGGTATAAGGGTCGCTATTAATATGTAGCCTGGACATATGAAAGTGGTTTCGAAAATGTTTCCCATATCTGTAAGAAAAGTACTAAATGGTATTATATTTGGCTTTGGGTGAAGAGAAAGGACTGGAATACTCCAATTTGATATTGAGGTATCTGGAATTGAAATAGGTTATTGTTTTAGAATTAAGTACTACAAGTTCATGAAAAGTACTAAATAGTACTATACTTGGTATAATTTGGTATTGGGTGACCACAGAGTGCTTGAAATCTGAAATTTGGTATTAAGGTCAGGAAGTGGTTTCAGAAATGTGTCCTATATCTGTACAAAGAGAACTAAATGGTACTAAATTTGGTATTGGGTGAAGAGATAGGGCTGGAGTACTCCAATTTGATATTGAGGTATCTGGAATTGAGATAGGTGATGATTTGGTATGAATGGTACTAAATAGTACTATATTTGGTACAATTTGGTATAGAGTGACCAGATAGTGCTCGAAATCCAAAATTTTATATCAGGGTTGCTTTTCATGTGTAGCCGTGGCAAGTGGAGGTAGTTTCAGAAATGTGTACTATAATTGTACTAAAAGTACAGAATGGTACTAAATTTGGTATTGGGTGAGGGGATAGAAATAAGGTACTGAAATTTGTTATTTAGATTACTGATGGTATGGTGTTGAGATTTAGTACTATATTTGCACGAAAAGTACAAATGGCACTAAATTTGGCATTGGGTGAAGAAATAGGCTTGGAATCCCGAAATTTGATTTAGATGTAACTGTTGGTGTCTGTGGCTAAAATATTGTGTAGGTTTTGGGAATTGTACGAAAATAAATGAATGGTACTAATTTTTATTATTGGGTGAAGGAATGGGACTGGGGTCCTCAAATTTGATATTGAGTCCTCTGTTGGTATCTGGGATAAAGATATGGATAATTGTATGAAAAGTACTAAATAATACTTAATTTGGTATTGGGTGAGGGGATAGAGGTGGAATCCTGAAATTTGATATGTATGTCCCTATCGGTGTCTGTGGTTAAGATATGGAGGTGGCTTTGGAAATGTGTACTATAATTGTTCGTTAAGTACTGAATGGTACAAAATTTGGTATTGGGTGTAGGGATAGGGCTGGAGTTCCCAAATTTGATATTGAGGTCTTTGTTGGTATCTTCAATTAAGTTTTGGAGCTATGTACTATAATTGTACGTTAAGTACTGAATAGTACTGATTTTAATATATAAAATATGTTAATATATGAAACTTTGAAGTCTGAAAATTTTGTGCGATGTATGCATTTTTGAATAAAAACTAAACAAATTGTGCCTTTAGGGAATTAAGAAGGTCTAAAAAATGTGAGAAGTGCGCCTTCTAAGAACACCATTAAGCGTTTATACGAAAAATGTTCGACTGGTAAGGCTCTTTCTAATCCGAAGAGGCCATATAAAAGTCGACCAAGGCGATCGGTCGAGAATATCGCTGCCGTACGAGCTAGTGTTGAGAGGTCCCCAAGAAAATCCCAAAAACGCCGTTCTCAGCAGTTGGGCATGGCTCGGTCCACTTTACAACGGATTATTCGCATTGCTTTGCATTTTTTCCCGTACAAAATTCAATTGACGCAAAGAATGTTGCCTGCGAACAAGCCTCGTCGATTGGAATGGGCCCAAAGGGGCCAAAGGTCCGTCGAATATGGGCAACCCTGTACAGGAATTTGATGTTAGCTATTGTGCTTATAACTCCAGAATAGCTGGACTGATTTTGACAATTCTCACCAATTCGGAAAATCGAGAAAAAAAATATGCCAATAAAAATGTGAGTAATATTACTTTACACCCTACAACACTATGTGTTGGGGTATTATATACAGGTTGCAATCATGGTCCGGTCCTCATGAATTTTTTCTTGAGGGCTACGATTAGAATATTGTTTTTGAAGATATTCGCAAAATTATGGATAGAAATGAACCAACATTCTTCGCTCTACAGGTCACAATTAAAGACCAATCGACGCAGAATTTTTGCAGGGGACAGATTTTAAGGCAGGACAGAAGTCTATCTGGTAAAATTGACCACGACCTTTATGTAAACGGAATCGAAAATTTGAAATTAAAAAATATTTTTAAAAAGGTTTTGAGAGCACCATCATTCTTGGAGAGTGGAAAAAGTTTGTAAATTTGAGGGTTTTTAAATGCGACTCATGTGAATTTTTATACCCTACAACACTATGTGTTGGGGGTATTATAAGTTTGATTGGGCCAAAAATTATGTAACACCACGAAATATTGGTTTCCCACATAGGAAAGTATATATGGATCTTCCTAGCTCGCCGAGCTGAGTCGATCTAGCTATGTATGTCCGTCCGTCCGTCTGTCCGTCTGTCCGTCTGTCCGTCTGTCCATGTTAATTTGTAATCACTCTACAGGTCGCAATTATGGCTCGATCTTCACGAAATTGAAAATGTAGGTGGGGTTAAGGTCAGAATAGAACCCTATTTCTTTTGAAGATGATCGCATAATGTTTAGGGGTTGAAATGGACCAAATACTGAAAAAATGTCGGATTTTTCAGTAGCTATACAGGTCGCAATTATATGCGAAATTTCGCATGTAGCTAAAGTTTAGGGCAGGGAAGAAGCCTACCAATTTTGGTGGTCATCGGATAATATTTAGCGGGTAAAATAGACTATATCTTTTGTGTTGAAAAAATTCAAAATTTTTCATTAAACCGCGAATATTTTAAATCCCGGCAAAATCACAAAGCCATGACAAGGTTACTTCTGATCTTTACATTGACGTTAACATCCAACAAATCGAATATATAGCAAAATATGTGCGACATATATGTCTATCAAAGAAGATATGCTTGAAAGATCTCTTATATGTCGAGAACGGCTGAACTGATTTCGACAATTCTCATTAATTCAGAATGGCCTCTTCGCAGGAAAGAAAAAACGTCTAAAAAATCCCATAAAAATATCTCTCTAAAGATGAAAATATTGATTTTGTAAAATTTTCTCATATTTTTTCAATTTTGTCATATTTTTGGCATATTTTCATTTTGAATTAAACATTTGGTAATATTTCTACAGCTAACAAAACTAAGTAGTTAGGATATCAGGATATCATATACAGATCGCATTTATGGCCCTACCCTTACAAAATTTTGCATGGGGATAAGATGAGGGTCAGAATAGAAGCCTACTCATTTTGGAGATGATCGCCATATATTTAGGGGTTTAAATGGACCAAAAAGTGCAAAAGTGTCAGCAGGTCAGGCAGGGGTTACCGGACATTGCAAAAGCCAAGCAGTTTTGGATGGCCATCCAAAAATATTCAATGTGCGAAATAGTTTGCCAACTTTTGTAGACAAAATACGAAAATTTCCATTCCAGTGACTTTTTGGAGAATTCACAAATACAGGAAATACGCTCTTCTGACTATGTCGTTAACGCTGATTTCGTTGAAGAATATAGTCAAATGTCTGTATCCCATATAGATGCATTTCAGTCAAAAACCAATAATAAATGTTAATCTTTTGCCACTTCTGAGAGATTATAGGTCTTTGGGAAATATTGGTTCCAGATCTGGGAAGACCATTTACGTGCAACATCTACAAATAAATTGGAAATGAGCAAATTAGTTCAAGTTGCTATTACTTGAAAATTAGAGAAAGAGACCTGATGGTTTTCTTTTATAATTTGTCACAATATCTTGTGGAATTCTTCCGAGTATCTCGCCTATATTAACTGTATCGTTTATTATAGTGTTGTAGGGTATTCAACGGTCGGCCCCGCTCGACTGTAGCCTTTGCTTACTTGTTTAAATATATATACCATTTTTTTTTTAAAGTGGAGAAGGAATAAAATAATTTCAGAGTATTTTTAAGGCAAAGTGTTGGTATCGTCGATGCCACTTTCCTTTCCTTAGGATTTATGTATAAAAGTTTATTGATTTCTTTTGTATCGAAAAAAAAAAAATTCTGAAAAAATCATCTGCAATGATTTTTCCAATGGTGTTGATTCTTTCACATCATTTTCATATTTTCCATTACATGAAATGCCGGAAAATTGGCTTGAAAGTGTGAGGTGACCTTCGATATCACATTTTTGTAATGTGAGAAAAATTTATTGAAAATTTTTGTATTGATGAAAAATCACTCCCACCATTTCCAGCTTGCATCTAAACAAAGTAAACTAAGCTCATATCGAAAAATTCTCAAGAAATAATAACAATTGTTGCAAATCAGTCACAGCTTGTAAAAATGGAGCATTTTGCAATGTGCCTACATTTCGAGATGCAGATGAAGCCTGCGAAACCAACAACATTCACATAAATTGGGTTGGCAACATATTTCGCAAAAAAAATGTTTTAAATAAATTACAGTGATAATAGGTCAAAAAATTATTTCTCTTTCCTCTTAGATGGTTAAATAACGAAATACAAGAGCAGCACAGGGGTCCAAAGAGCCCTCAAAAACTTACAAAAAAACTTCAAAGAAAGAAAAAAAAACAGCAATAAAACACAAGGGTCTCCCCCACATGGTGGTTTTCGAGGAAAATAAAAAAAAATATTTTCGATACGAAAAGTAATCACTGTTATATAATTTTCCATAAGTGAAAAATCATCACCGGTCGTCATTATCATCACCTATATACGGGAAAGGGGTCACCACTACCGGTGGATTTTGTTTTTTCAATACCAAAATCTGTCCCACATTATAACAATTGGAAATTAAAGGTCACCTCAAACTTTCTATCTAATTTTTCTAGAATCTCCATGTAATGAGAAATATGAAAATGATTTAAGTGAATCGCCACCATTTAAAAATCGTTGCATATGATTTTCGTCTGTGGAAATAACTCTAGCTTCCGAACGAAATGAAGTAGGTTGATATGTTTGCAGGATTTTGGTATTGAATATGGACCACGTCCACGTCTTCGTATAGCCCCCATATAACGGTTTCCCCCTATTGTTCGGTATTTTGATGATTTTAGCGATGTTATTTACCGGAACTGTTTCGAATTTCGCATTTGAAATTCGTAATGAATACTACAGCCTATGACAGAAAATTATCTGTGCAGGTACACGTTTTGGTATTACCCCCATGGTACCTCCCTATATTCGGTATTTTGATGATTTTAGCTACATTATAAACAGATTTTTTTTCAAGTTTCACATTTGAATATTTTAAAGGCTTATGACAGAAGTTGCATATGCAGGTCCACGTCGTCGTATAAACTCTAATATACGGCTACATTCGGTATTTTTAAGATTTTTTTAAAATTGTCAAATTTGTGCCAAATGGTGGGGGGTATTCAAAGTTCGGCCCGGCCGAACTTACAACTTTTGTACTTGTTTTTAATAAAAATTTTAAACTGAAATTTTTTCAAAACAAAATAAATCCATAAGCATCTAAATATAAATAGACCCTTAAGGAAGGGCAAACTAGAGTACCGGAAAAGTTAAAGTAAAATGGTAGGTAGCCAGGGAAGAGGCAGAGACATCGACGATGCCAACACGTTCTCTTAAAACTACTCGGAGATGAATGTATTCCTTCTCCTCTTCAGAAAAAATGTTTTTTTTGTATGTCGCGAGGAGTTATCTGAAACACACTCGGTTAGCAGTAGATGACTTACAAATACTTCAAGCCGTAAAATATCTCCATAGGCACCGATACAGATGCATAATCCTATGTAGCGTAAAAACACGAACGTTGCCAACTAAAAATCCAGAATTAGGATATATTTTTTTATATATTTTTATATTTTTAGGATATAGTTTTTTAAGTCCATTCTCAGGATCATTCTAAAATTATTTTTAACACCAATGTTCGAGTCCTACGAATCCTTTCACAACTATTATTTAAATATTAACAATTAAAATCATCTGTGTCTTTTGAAAAATATTTTTGACATATTCAACAAAAGGATACTCAAAACTTTTTAAAAATACTTTGTAAAAGCCTTCGTTCGAATTCCCAAATAAAAATAAAAAATCCACGATTGTGGACCTCGAATTAATTTTTTTATGTCCGAATTATCTGAACCTTATGAAACATTTTTTTCCAAATCCAAACCCCAGAAGCATTAAAAAAATGTGTTTTGAACATTTTTAATTAACGCCTTAAGAAGTTTCCAATTTCTATACCCTGGCTGGGTTTTTGGAAACATGTACAAAGGATACGAAAAGTACTAAAATGTACTAAAATTCAAATACTTTTGTATTGGATAAACAAAATGGATTAGAAATCTGAAATTTGAAAAGAGAGTAACTAATGGAGTGTCGGATAGATAAACCAAAGGGTTTTTTGGAAATTCGAACATTAGGTTTACGAAAAGTTCTAAAATGGTACTAAACTTCTGAAATGGTACCATTTGGTATTATGCGAACGGATAGAATATACTTTAAATTTGGTATTAGAATCAAAGTTGGAAAGTAAGTTTGATATATGAAGGTGACTTAGGAAATGTGTACTAAAAGTGCCTACTGTACTAAATGGTATTAAATTTGGAACAGCTTTGTTTAGAGCGAACGGATGAAGTTGGATTTTTGAAATTTTGTATTTGTGGTCCATTTTTAGTAGTAGTTTTGTGATAAAATGGGAAATGTGTACTAAAATTGTACGAAAAGTACAAAATAGTACTATATTCGGTACAATTTGGTATTGGCTGGAAAAGTAGGGCTTGATATCTGAAATTTGGTATTAGGGTCGAGTCTGGCCATATTGCCGTGGTTTTGGAAATGTGTACTATGATGGTACGAAAAGTACAAAATAGTACTTTATTTGGTATTGGATGAAGGGATAGAGATAAAATTCTGTAATTTGATGAAATCATAAAATTTAATCTGTATCTTGGATGGAGATATGGAGGTGGTTTTGGAAATGTGTACTATGATGGTATGAAAAGTACAAAATAGTACTTTATTTGGTATTGCATGAAGGAATACCGATAAAATTCAGAAATTTAATATTTAGATTACTTATGGCATCTGTATTTTAGATATGGAGGTGATTTAGAAATGTGTCCCATATCTGTACTTAAAGTACCAAATGGTACTAAATTTGATTTTGGCTGAAGTGATAAGGTTGGAATTCTCTAATTTGATTTTAAGGTCTCTGTTGGTATCTTAAATTGAGATATGGAGATGAGTCTGGAAATGTGTACTATGATTGTACTAAATGGTACTAAATTTAAAATTGGTTGAAAAGATTGAGCTGAAACCCTGAAATTTAATATAAATGTAACTTTCGGTGTCTGTGGTTACGATATGGAGGTGGAATTGGAAATGTGTACGAAAAGTGCTAAGTGGTATTAAATTGCAAATTGGGCGAAGGGACAGGGCTGGAATTCTTAAATTTGATATTGAGGTGTCCGTTGTTATCTACTACAAATGTACAAGAAGTACTAAATTTGCAATTGAGTTTAAATATTGAGCTGGAATCCTAAAATTTGATATAGATGTCACTGTTATAGCCTGTGGTTAAGATATGGAGGTTATTTTGAAAATGTTTTCTATAATTGTACAAAATAGTATTAAATTTGATATTGAGCGAAGGAATAGAGTTGATATCCTGAAATTTGATATGGATGTCGCTCTTGGTGTCTGTGGTTGAGATATGAAAGTGGTTTTGGAAATGTGTACTATAATTGTATGAAAAGTACTATGTTGTACTTAATTTGGTATTGGATGAAGGGATAGAGCTGGAATTCCGAGATTTGATATTGAGGTCTCTGTTGGTATCTGGGATTGAGATATTTAAATGGTTTCGGAAATGTGTACTGTAATTGTCCGAAAAGTACTGAATGGTACAAAAGTTGGTATTAGGTGAAGGGATGCAGAAAAAAATTTAAAATTTGATATTTAGATTATTGGTGGCATCTGTGTTTGAGGTTTGATGGAGATTTAAAAATGTGTCCCACATTTGTATGAAGAGTACAAATGGTACTAAATTTGATATTGATTAAGGGGTTATAACTGGAATTCCGAGAATTGATATTGAGGTCTCTGTTGGTATCTGGGACTGAGATATGGAAATGGTTCTGAAAATGTGTACTATGATTGTTCTTAAAGTACTAAATGGTACTAAATTGGATATTGGTTGAAGGGATTGAGCTGAAGCCCTGAAATCTGATAGAGATGTCACTATTGGATTTTGGGGTTACGATATGGAGGTAGTTTTGAAAATGAGTCCTATAATTGTACGAAAATTGTCAAGTGGTACTAAATTGGGTATTGGGTGAAGAGATAGGACTGGAATTCTGAGATTTCATATAGGGGTCTCTGTTGGTATTTGGAATTGAGATACGATGTTAGCTTTGGAAATGAGTGCTATGATTGTAAAAAATTACAAATTAGTACTAAATTGTTGTTGGGTGGAGGAATAGCTATCATGTAGAGGAAAAGTAATCACTGTGATGACCTTTTCCCCATATAGAGGAAAAGTCATCACTGTGATGACCTTTTCCCCACATAGAGGAAAAGTCATCACTGTGATGACCTTTTCCCCACATAGAGGAAAAGTCATCACTGTGATGACCTTTTCCCCACATAGAGGAAAAGTCATCACTGTGATGACCTTTTCCCCACATAGAGGAAAAGTCATCACTGTGATGACCTTTTCCCCACATAGAGGAAAAGTCATCACTGTGATGACCTTTTCCCCACATAGAGGAAAAGTCATCACTGTGATGACCTTTTCCCCACATAGAGGAAAAGTCATCACTGTGATGACCTTTTCCCCATATAGAGGGAAAGTCATCACCGTGATGACCTTTTCCCCATATAGAGGAAAAGTCATCACTATGATAACCTTTTTCCCATATAGAGGTCATCACTATGATAACCTTTTTCCCATATAGAGGTCATCACTGTGATGACCTTTTCCCCGTATTGAGGAAAAATCATCACTGTGATGACCTTTTCCCCATATAGAGGGAAAGTCATCACTGTGATGACCTTTTCCCCATATAGAGGAAAAGTCATCACTATGATAACCTTTTTCCCATATAGAGGTCATCACTGTGATGACCTTTTCCCCATATTGAGGAAAAGTCATCACTGTGATGACCTTTTCCCGTCTGGAAGAAAAGTTATCTTTGTGATGGAGGAAAAATCATCGCTGGTCATAATCTTTAGGTATGAAAAAATCTTCTCAAACCACAGTGGGACAATAAAATATTTGCAATAAACATTTTTTTAATCTAAGCTTAAGACAATGAACACAGACGGCTATAACAACATCAAATACAATAACAATGCAATTTTTTATTGTTGTTTTTTTTTGCTTAGGAGGAAAATGACGAAAACAACAACGACAGCGTGTTGCCTTATTGCTGATGGATGGACACTTGAGTGTTGACGGTGGTGCTGGCGGTGCTGGTGGTGGCGATGATGACTCTGTTGTTGCCAGGTATGTCTTCAGCGTGGCTTAAACGCGGATAAAACGGAGGAAAATTAAGCTAAAACACATTAGCTCCACTTAAGAAGAAGCAGATGGTGAACGATAAAAATGCAACAGACAAATAAAATAAAACTGCCAGGAAGACGGGCGAATAAGACAACGACAAGCAACAGCAACAAAACTAGCAACAACATCATCGCCACATTGTAGAATTGTTCAACGAAAATTACAGCGATCTAATTTATTTCAGGTGTTTCATAGGGTTCCATTTAGACGAATAAAATTTCATGGAGTTGTATTTTGTGTTTTAGCCAAGTTAAAATAAGAAATAAACTAAAAAAAGACACAAACAACAAAAAATGATGGACGATCAGACTGAAATGGAACTGAATGAGCTGTGGCAGCAACAGCATGTGAGTGATTGAATGGTGTTGGAGGAAAGCCATGACAACAATAACAACAACAACAACATTGTTATCATTGCCACCACCAACCTGGCCAGCCAAGTGGCCGCGATCATCATCACTTATGGCATCACAAGAAAAAAAAAAAGGGGTTAATACATCCACAAAAATTACTACCATCACTTTAAATTTTCGAACAATATGGCCTGAGTTTTCTTCCAGTTTCGGATTGTTGTTGCTGTTACCTGGCCGTTATTTCAATCCACATAATTACCAATAACATTTGGTTTTATAATCAACAATTTTAGACCAAAAATTTTTTAGTTGTACCCTATTATTAAGGTTATTTGAAAACTCATCCAAGAGGAACCACGAGCGGAATTGGACACTTGTTTGGACTTTCAATTGATTGGTGAGAGAAAGGGTGTTTCATTTGTAAGAAGAATGATGAAAAGAGTACATATGGTATCCGATACGGTCCGGTTACCCAATGTGTAGCCATTTTTGGAATGGTATTTTCCGAAACCCTTAAACAAACCTTGACGATAAAACTATATTCTTTCCGAATTGGGAACTCAAAAATTTGACATGCAGGTCAGTGGTGTGGTAGGCCGGAGTTTTTAGAAATTCGTACTAAATGATACAAAAAAGTACGAAAATTTTTTAGAAAATTAAAAAAGTTAAAAGTATCAATCGGGTTTGCCGACAGATGTCAGTCAATGTTCCCATATTTAAATATATTTCGACTTCTGTTATGATTATTCTAACGATTGACCCTCGATGGAGAAGGTTCCGAAGGAATGGGCCAATATTGTCCATTTCGTATCGGACCTAAATAAATATCATATAAATATTGCGACGTGCAAGGTTGAGACTATACTGGTTACTTCCTTCACTTTATATGGGATATTTTTAGAAAATGTTGAAAAAAAATATTGGCATGGGCAAAATTACAAGAAAATCTAACATTTATATCCAATTTTATGCAAAATCATAAATTACACATTCATCCCAAGGTCTCTACTTGAGAGAAATATTTGGTTGTAAATAGTCGCTGACTTGTTTCACAAAAATTGTGACCCTTTACGGTAGAGGCAGAAGAAAGGGTTTCATATATATATATATTATCTTCAGAACAGTGAGTGCAAAATTTGAAGAGATTTGGATGCTTATTTCGCTGTCTTTGAGCGTTTTGTTATTCAAAATCCTTAACGCTATGTGGGTGGGGTACTAGAACAAATTGTCCGATCTCTACCATCTTTATAACAGATCTTGTGTTGATGAAAATATTGAGATATGGCAAGTCTGAATGGAATCGGATGCTAATTTCGCGTTTTATGAACTTCGTGGTTATTCAAAATGTTGATCCTTTGTGGGGCAGTACCAGAGGGAGTGAACCGATATATCCCATCTTCGCAACAGATCTAGTGTTAGTAGAAATAATGGGATGTGTGAAATATAAAGAGAAACTGATGCTTATTTGGGATTTTATAAACGTTTAGGTTATTCAAAACTTTGACCTTTTGACCAGAAGGAATGGTCCGATCTCTACTGTTTTTATAACAGATCCTGTGTTGACAGAAATGTTCAGATGTGCCAAGTCTAATTGAAATCGGATCTTAATTTCGCGTTTTATGAGCTTAATTGTTATTCAAAATTTAGACATTTCGTTGGTGGGGGGGGGGGGGGTGTTTGTGTGTGCACCAGAAGGAGTGGATCGATATATTCCACCCTAATTCCAGACTTTGGGTTAACATCATTATTGGGATGAGTGAAAATTGAAGACAATCAGACTCCTACAAACTTTCGCAAATATTATGATTTGCAAAGTTGAAGTAAAATCGGATTATTACTTCTCTTACTGTGCAGAAAATATTTTATTTTAAACTTCGACCTTTTGTGGGGGAGGGGGACCTTTTCTGGTACAGAAGGAGTGGACCGATATTGTCTATTTTCGCACTTGGCCTAACACTGACGCAAATATTAGGATATGCAAAGTTGAAGCAAAATCGGATTATCGCTTATCTTCCCTTGCAGAAAATATATTTTTTTAAATTTTGACCTTTTGTGGGGGAGGTACCAGAAGGAGCGGACCGACATATTCCATCTTAACACCAGACCTTGGGTTAATAAAAATATTGTGATGTGTTCAATTTTAAGACAATCGGACTTTTACATCACATTTTATAAAAGTTGTAATTATTCAAATATTGATCCTATGTGTGGGAGGTACTTGTTGGAGTGGACAGATAGTGTCCCTTTTCGCACCTGACCTAGCACTGATGCAAATATTAGGATTTGCATGGTTGGAACACAATTGAATTATCCTTTTCCTTTCTGTGCAGTACTTTTTTTTTGAAAAGTTCTGCCTTATGTGGGAAGTACTAGAAGTAGGGAACCGATATTGTCAATCTCTAAACTTAATCTAAGTTCGATAATAATATTATGATGTACCGATTTTGGACCAAATCGGATACTCACTTCGAGAGTTATAGTACGCACCAGCCAGACAGACTGACGGACAGCCATCGCTAGATCGACTCTAAATGTTCTGAAAGGATTTGGCCCAAAGAGACCTAGGGTCTAAAGTCGTTATTTCGATGAGACACGTTTTGGCCGTATCAAATGATCTACACCCTCTCTTGTCATATGCCTTAAAACGAAAAAAATCCTGCGGAGAAGTATCGATGAGCAATCGATTAACTATCGGTGATGTATTAACAATTTATTGATCAGTTATTCCCGAGTTATCGACAAGCTATTACTTTGGTATTATTTAAAACCCAAATACAAAAACGAGCTGACGATGAACTTTAAACAGAGATCGAAAAACAGTAAATTTGCTTTCGATAAGTTATCGTCGAGATATCGACTACCAACTACGAGCCGATGAAATATCGGTGAACTACATTCTAGCTTTCAACGAAAATTAGCTATAACTTCGGTGAGCTATCAAAGTTATCGATGAATAATCGACGAGTCATCGAGATGCTATAGATGCGAAAGCGAAGAACTATACATGATAAATCGATGAACTTTCTATTTGCTCTCAATGAACTTAAGACGAGTTGTCGGAGTAACATCGATGTTATTGGTGTGTTATTGACGAGTTATCGACGAGCTATAAAGAAGTTATGCATGATACATCGGTGAGCTATCCACGAGTTGTCAGTGAGCTATCTTTTGCTTTCGCTTTTGACGAGATGAAAAATCGATGTAAAAAACTAACTAGGCGCTTTTGATGAGCTATCGATAGGTCTCTGTTGAACCAGGAGCAATCCGTGAGTCATTGATGTGCTCATTAGGCTTGCAATCGATGTTCTATCGGTGAACTATCAATGAGTTATAGCCAAGTTTTAGAGAATCGCTATCGACAAGCCATCGACGAACTATTAACTTGCTATCGCTGATGTATGGCTGTGCTATTCATGAGTCATCCTTGAACCATCGATAAGCTATGAGATATCAGAAGACAAAATCAAGCTTTCATTAGACTACCGAGGAACTATTATCAAACTTTCCTTGAGTTACGGACAAATTAACGGGGAGCAATCCTTGTGACATCAGTGAGCTACCCATGAGCTAACGATAAGATATCGATGAGTTATTGATAAGCTTTCTACGAACTATAGATGCGTTGTCAGTTGACTATCGACGAACTGTCTGATTCCTGATTCTCAATTAATTCCTGATAATCAATTCCTAGATCCGGAAGTAATCGTATCTTTCGTGCTAACGGATTTTACCCTTTGATAATATAAGGAGACCGCTGCATAATAAATTCTTAGCACATATTTTCTTTTCTGCCTTTGATTTAATTTAAAATGCGGACATTAAAAAATCCTAAAAATCCTAGACTTCTGCCTATTTGTTCTTTGCCGCTGCCAAAACTCCTTTCCCTTTTCTTCCAGACACGTTTGACATCCAAGTGTTCTCTTGACTGACCGTACGGAAGGAAAAACGGAAGTTCGATAACAGAACTGATATTGACGCGTCTTAAAAAGACATGGTTGTAATTGTTAAGAAGCCAGAGACACATAAACCTTTTTTTTCGGAAACATGAAAATTCCATCATTCCAAAGGCCGTGGTCAATGGATTCAATAATTAACCGAAAGAAAACATGATGATGGGTAATTTTAATTACAACAGCCAATGGAAAAACAAAAACAAATGTCAACCCAATACTAAGTCAGTCAGTCACTCACTCACGCACTCGCATTCATGTCGCCAAATAGTTGTTAGTTTTATTTTTGTATTTTTTTTTTTTTTCAATTTTTTTCAATGACCGCCTCCGATTGACCCTCTTGCCACAACATTGTAATGATCTCGTAAATGTCTAACTAATTTCCGTTTTGTGTTGTGGACAATTTTTTTACGTGCGTTGCAGTTAGAATGGCATTTGGAATATTTTTTTTTTTTTTTGGTTCCTTATTTTTGTCACGTTTATGGGGAAAATAAGAAGAAAAAAACTGAAAATTCTAAAATTCTTTTCCAACTCCTTTTTTCCTACCTTGACGATATTTTATGGTCATTTTTGAGGCGTCATTATCACGTGATGAGTATTGGGCGTATTTGTCGGGTTTTTCTTTTTTTTTGTATTTTTTGACATTTCGGCTTTTTCTTTGATTGGTTTGGAATTTGAGCTGCAACGAATGTCGCCGGCCGTTAACCATTCTACGGACTAGCCAAGAAGAAGAAATGGGTGAAATCTTCGGGTGATAGACATCATCGTTGGCGGTAGGTTGGTATATGAATTATTAAATTTTATTGACGCCTAAAGACGTGTAAATACATTGTTGCCGGTCGGGAGAAAACTCTCTCTTATCAGGCCGCCAAGTGCGACACTGTGGCAGACATTGGAGGAGTAGGCCTGCTTTGATGGGTGTTCATTTTAACGATCATAAATCCATTTGGTTTTATGGATGGACTTCTGAAAATCTTTATTACAACCATAGAATCTTTTTTTATGGAGGAGAGTTACCAGCACACAGTTACATATATTCCCACACACACACACACTCGCACGCCCACCATAATGGTTTAATAAAATGATCCAGTTTTTATCTCCAATTATGGCTCAATTAGGAACAAATCTTCTATTTTTAAAAATTTAATTTCGAAATTTTATCTGTTTTAAGAAAATCTCTTTTAATAGCCTCTAATGGCCATATTAACCACTCATTTCCTCTCTTATCACAAAACCAATCTCACATGCTCTTTTAATAACTTTATTTTTTCGGAAAATTTTTGCAATTCTAAATCTCTATATTTTCCCAAAAAAAAAAAAAAAAAACTAAATTTCAATGATTTTCCAAAAATCCTCATGTAATTCCATAAAAAAAAAGATTATTTACATTCCGATAAACATCTCAGAAGATGTAAATGATATTTTTTACTGAGTTCTCCTTTAAATGCCAAATGAGCAACAGCCCAATGAAGGAGGCAGGTAGGTAGGCAAGCCACCACTTTGAAAGTTGATATCGATCTTTAGCATTATTGCAAATGGAATTTGTTTGGCTTAAGATTTTTGTGGAATGATAAATTATTGGCTATGTCGTGTTGGTTTTTTTTTGGAAGGAAATATCATTTTTTGAAGAAAAGAATACTTAGCCTCATTGATAGGTGGGTGGCCCGCATCTGGGTAGAGAGCAGTAGATTATTTTTGCGTTTATTTCAATTTTAGCTAACATTGTAATTACAACAGTTTTAACAGATTGCACATTGGAGATAATAATTTAAGGTATATCTTTATTATATATTAGAGGGATTTGAGAGAGGAAATGGTTTTAAGAAAAACATAAGATTTGACAGCCTTCGCCCTAGGTTAAGAGTTCCGAGAAAATATATAAAAACAGCAATGTTCGGCCGGGCCAAAATTTTCATATCCTCCATCATTTGAAATGAATAACTTTGTCCTGCGATCAGCAATTACTATAACGGTCTAAAGGTGAAAAAACATAAAGCGTTTTTTGGCTCCATTGGTAGGCTTCTTCGCAGAGGAACAAAGGAGTTTTAGATTGCTTAGTTCGATTTTGGACCTATGCCTCTTTTTTCCAAAAGCGTTTATGTATTCTCACCTTAAATATCAATGAAATATCTATTCACAGCCACAAATTTCAGTAAATCAATTATGAAAAAAAAAAACATTATTTTTGAACAACAATGGAACCGTAGTTTAGTTGGATCTATATGAACAGTTCATTACAAGGATTAACAGAAACGACAAATTTTCAGCAAATTCTGTTTTTATATTTGTATCCTCCTACATAGTATGGAGGTTATATTAAGTTCGTCATTCCGTTTGTAATTCATGCAAACTTCTAAGCCCTGTCTGTCTACGGTACCCCCGATATTTTGATAATTTTAGCCACAATTTTCAATGGAATTGTCTTATACTCTTACTCTACTCCTTATACTCTACCCCCTCAAATATAACTGTCCATATCCTATATAGCATACCCCCCCATAAACGGTACCCCCGATATTCGATATTTTGATGGTTTTAGCTACAGTATTCGCCGATTTTTTTTTTAAATTTCGTATTTGAAGTTCGTATTGGGCACTTCAACTTTTGACGGAAGTTTTTCTACGCAGATCCACGTCTTTATATAGTCCAGACAAAACGGTTTTTATTCAAGAGGAATTTTTCGACGGATTTTTTTTATATCTCAAGTTCCTTCCCAATGTTGGAGGGTATAAAAAGTTCGACCCAACTGAACTTAGCTGTTTTTTTACTTGTCATGATGATTACAATACAGGTTACAGGATATGAAAAAACTGCAACCAATTTCAGACTGCTGTCATTTCTAAGCCACTCGTCCGACAGCTGTTAAAATTATTCCAAGGACAGCGCAATATACTGTTAACAAGCATACAAAAGAATTTTGGTGAGGATGTTCCAGAAAAAAAAGTTATTCGTAATGGAATTCAAGAGGAATTCTTTATATTTGGGTGGAAAACCACAAGTGGCTATCGTTAGAGTATTTCAGCACTTAAATGTGAATAAATCTTTTGTGTCTCGTATCTTCGCCCGTTACTGTGATACTGGTAGCGTAGCCCCACGTGGACGGAAGTGGGCGGAAGAAAACAGCAACATCAGCAGAAATAGTTCGAGAAGTAAAGAAGCGACTTGATCGAAACCCGCGTCGCATTGGCCGAACATATCGCAATATTCCATTCGGTAAATATTGAAAAATGAGCGCGGGGTAAAGCAATTGAAATTCCAAAGAATACAAGAACATACACCGCAGCAGAAAGAAAATAGAATTAAAAGAGCTAAATAGTTGCTTCGCTTGGCCGAAAGTGGTGAACTGACAATTTTGTAATAGATCTTGTGTTGATTGAAGTATTGCGATATATAAAGTTTGAATGTATTCGGATCTTCATTTCGCCTTTTGAGGATCATGGCTATTCAAAATGTTGACTCTTTGTAGGGGAGGTACCAGAAAGAGTGGGCCGATGTTGTCAATCCCCTCACTCGATCTAAGTTTCATAATAATATTACGATGTGCTAAGTTTGGACCAAATCGGATACTCCCTTTGAGATTTATCATGCGCACCCGTCCAGCAGATAGACAGACGAACGGACTGACGGACGGACATCGCTGGATCTACTCCAAATGTCTTGAAACGGATTTTGTACAAAGAGACCATATGGCTGAGGGTATAATAACTTTATGAAATATAACAATTTCTTTATCGACGCTCTGCAAAATCTTCTAGTATCTAGTTTTTGGTCCCGATATTTTGGTTTGTTATAACCTCAGCAATATGGCTACAAAGGGTGTATATCATTTGATACGGCCACTAAAGGAAATTTACGAAAGCAAATATTGAGGTAAAGATGATATATATTGGTCCTTCTGGTACCGCCGCCTCAACAGGGCACAATTTTTACTACTTATATATCTTCTAACTTGAGAAACAAGCCAACGATTCTTTTCAAACTTGGTATGTGTTAATATTTTTCTCAACCAGAGATCTGATGTTTATCCGCCATCGCCTTCTGGTACCTCCGCTGCAAAAGTTCAATATTTTGATTATTCGCATAAAATCGTAAATAAATGTTCGATTTTCTTTGAATTACAAATATTTTATTAGATGAATTGGAATACTTCGGTCCGCTATATATGATACCTGATGCGTACTTCAATATTTTACAAAAATTATTACAAATCTCATTAAACGTCATGGATGTAGTCGATATGGTCCAAACCAGGCACGTTGTAGAATCCTTCGGAACCATATGAGGTTAACAGTTTGAACAATCATAACTCACCGCTGAGACTATGCATGGTGAGATGAAAAAACTGCAACAAAGTCAAACGCCATAATTTTAAAATTTTTTTAAATTTTATTTAATGAAAGCAAAAAAAAAAAAATTCGGAAATAGCATCAAATTTTAGAACAAGTTTATATTTGTTCGAATTGGTCAGCTTTGGCACAAATTATGGCCTTCAAACGACCAATGAAACCGTCACAGGCTGCCCAAATGTTGCTCTGCGGTATTTTGGCGAAGCGCTTGCTTGAGGTGATCGACACTTTGGTATTTTTAAGTGCCAACCTCGCTTTCCGATATACTCCAGACACAATAGTCCAACGGATTTGTATCCGTAGATTTTGGTGGCCATTGTGCGCTGGAAATGAAGCGAGAAACCTCATTTCGTAACCATTCTTGGGTGGCGCATGCTGAGTGCGATGGTGCTGAGTCCTGTTGGAATGTCCAATGTGTGCGGCCAAAATATTTGCGTGCCCAAGGCTCCAGAATATTTTCGCGATAATATTCGGTATTTATTCTGATGCCACGGTCGATTAATACGAGCGGAGAGCGACCATCGGTTGTTATGGCGACCCACACCATCACCATGGCTGGCGCTTGAGTTCTGGTGGCCCACCGAAGGTGCACATTTTCAGCTGACCTCTTTGGCAAGTAAACACGATCATTTTGTTTATTTACAATCTGCTGGACAACGAATGTTTTCTCATCGGAGAAAACCAAAGTCGGCAGTTCACCACTTTCGGCAAGCGAAGCAACTCTTCAGCCCTTTTGAGTCTATTTTCTTTCTGTTGTGGTGTAAGTACTTGCACGTTTTGGAATTCCAAAGGCTTTACCCGAGCTCATTTTTCAATATTTGCCGAATGGAATATTGCGATATGTTCAGCTCACGAGCTATTTTCTTTTTCTTTACGAGCTCCTTTACTTTTCGAACCATTTCTGCTGATGTTGCTGTTTTCTTAAGTCCACTCCCTTGACGTCGGACTACGCTACCAGTATCACGGTAATGAGCGATGGTACGAGACATAAAATAACTATTCACATTTAAATGCTAGAGTGCTCTAACGATAGCCACTTGTGGTGTTCCAGCCAAATATAAAGAAATCACACTTTCGCACTTGAATTCCATCACGACTAATTTTTTTTTCTGGAAAATTCTCACCAAAATACTTTTGTACGCTTGTAAACAATATACTGAGCTGTCCCTGGAATAATTTTTACAGCTGTCGGACGAGTGGCTTCGAAATGACAGCAGTCTGAAGTTAGTTGCACTTTTTTCATCTCACCCTGTAAGTAAAAAATTTCCAAAACTACCTACATATCCCAATCCTATACTCCGATAGTAATCGTTTTTCCAAATTTTGAGGACTCCAACTCTACCGATTCAGTCAAAATTTAAATTGTACCAAATTTATATGTTTCAACATTTTGCAAAAATTATCACAAATCATCATCACAAATCATCATCATCACAAACATCACGTTGTAATCAGGCTTATGTCAGATATGAAATGGACAATATTGACCCACTCCTTCGGACCCCCCATAAATGGTCAACAGTTTGAAATATCATAAATCAAGGCTGAGGCTATACATCTGCCGGTAAAGCCGACTAATACTTTGTAACTTGTTTTAATCCAATGTAATTAAACGTGGATCTGCCTAAACAGCACAGGATCCATTGTTGGCAAACACGTAATTATTACATATGTTTTCCTCATTTAAATTCATTTATTACAAAACAATTTCCAATTTTCCTTTTATTTTTAATGTAAAAATCAATGCAATTTCGTAGATATTTCATGGCTCTTTATTAAATCGATAAATACATTGTTCATAAATTCCCTCGGAGTCACGTTTAATATTTTAATAATAATGTCCCAACACATATCCCTACCAAAAAATGTAATGTCCTTAAAAATATAAAATTATATCCATATGGCGATCTCGAATCTATGAACCTAACGGCCAAACAATTGCTGTCAACGCCTCATTAATTCTGGCGATTAAATTGAGAGAGAAATTAAACAAAGACAGCGAGATACACCTTTTCTCCCCTCGAAACGTGACAACAAATAAATTATCCCAAATATTACAGGATTCTGTTACCAAAAATAGGATGTTATCAAATCACAACTTCTATAAAATATTACTTCATCAAAACTCCCAACCAATTCAAGTGGTTGTGGGAGAGGAACACAAAATCTCTTCAAAGAATCAAAAAAGATAAGGACAACTCAACACGAAAGAAAACATGTCCTTTAGTTTTAGGCCATTGTTGTGATCTAAGAAAAGAAAAGGATCAGACAGTGATTTAGACAAGAAAATGTTGCAAACAATGGTCATTTTTGAAGAGTCCTTACTTCAAACTACCTCAGACAAAGTAAAGAAGAAGAAAAGAAACAAATCTCCTGCCAAGGCTACTCAAGATTAACTAGTCGTTCTCTATATGCATGTGCCTTTATGCATGTGACAAGGAGCAAAGTTCAAAAGAAATGTGCAACACCTGGTGTGGCAGGACTTTGTGACGACTTAAAGTGATATTTTCTTTGACAACATTCTTATCTTGGACGGGGACGTGGACACGGCGATGAAAAAAAATCAACTGTACATTCTGTCTAAGATTTTTTTCTTCGCTCTTCTCCAGGAAGAAACGGACATTAAAATATGCAAATATGCCGCACGTGCTCACCAAAAGGAAGTGAGCATAAAAAGTGGACACATTTAATGACCATATGGATGTCATAAGGAATGTTTGATTTTTTCTCTTTCTCTCTCCTCGCTCGTAAAACATATGGAAATTTAAGATTATTGTTTTTTTTTTTTTTTTTTTTTTTTGAGGAACTATTACTTTTTTCCAGCTTTACAAATTTAGAGCACATGCTAAGTGTAGTTGTTTTTATTGTTTTTGGTAGTTAGTACTTTTAATTTTCTTGAGTGGGGAAGTGACAGATGGTAGATTAATTTGTTTGTCAAAGTAGCCTTAATATTTTTTAAGTGGGAAAGCGTTTTCCCATAAAGAAAGTCAAAAAAATATATTTTTATAGGGAACGAAAATTTCGGCCCAAAGGGCAGCAGCTGAAGATTTTCGAGGCATGAAATATTAAAAAACAAGTTAAACAAGCAAAAAAGCTATAAGTTCACCCTGTTAATATCTTAAAAATACCGAATGTAGCCATTATTTTTGGGTCTATACGACGACTTGGACCTGCATAGACAACATGCGACAACGAATGCGAAACTTGAAAAAAATCAGTGAATAATGTCATAATCATCATCAAAATACCGAATATAGAAAGGCACCATTATTTCGATGCTATACCAAACCTTGAACCTACATCGCCCATTTTCTGTCATAGGCTGTAGTATCCATTACGAACTTCAAATCCCAAATTTCAAACAATTCCGGTGAATAATTTCGCTAATATCACCAAAGTACTAAATATCGGGAAGTACCGTTATAAGGGGGCTATACCAAAACGTGGATATACACAGACCATTTTCTGTCATAGGCTGTAGCAGCCATTACGAACTTCAAATCCCAGATTTGAAATAATTCCAGTGAATAATGTCGCTAAAATCATCAAAATACCGAATATCGGGATGTACCGTTATAGGGGGGCTATGCCAAACGTGGACCTGCACAGATAATTTTCTGTCATAGGCTGTAGTATCCATTGCGAACTTCAAATACCAAATTTGAAACAATTTCGGTGAATAATGTCTCTAAAATCATGAAAATAGCGAATATCGGGAGGTACCGTTATGTGGGGGCTATTCGAAGATGTTGACCTGCACAGATATTTTTCTGACTTATGCTGTAGTATCTATTACCATCTTCAAATACCAAACTTGAACAATTTCTGGTGAATAATGTCGCTTAAATCACTAAAATACCGAAACAGGGAGGTACCATTATATGGGGACTATAACAAAACGTGGACCAACATGGCCCATTTTGAATACCAAAAGTCCTGCAGACATAATATGCATTTGAGTAAAATTTTATTAACCCTCTTCATTTCGCTCGGAAGCTAGAGTTATTTCCACAGACGGATAGACGGACGTACATCGCTAAATCGACATAGAATTTTATACTGATCAAGAATATACAGGGTGAGATGGAAAAACTGCAACCAACTTCAGACTGCTGTCATTTCCAAGCCACTCATCCGACAGCTGTTAAAATTATTCCACTAATAGCTCATTATATTGTTTACAAGCGTACAAATGCATTTTAGTGAGAATTTTCCTGGAAAAAATTTATTCGTGATGAAATTCAAGCGTGATAGTGTGATTTCTTTATATTTGGCTGGAAAACCACGAATGGCTATCGTTAGTGTGCTCCAGCATTTAAATGTAAATAAATCTTTTGTGTCTCGTACCATCGCTCGTTACCGTGATACTGATAGCGTAGGCCGACGTTAAGGAAGTTGACGGAAGAAAACAGCAACATCAGCAAAAATGGTTCGAAAAGTAAAGAAGCGACTTGATCGAAACCCGCGTCGCAGTGGCCGAATAATGGCTCGTGAGCTGAACACATCGCAATTTTTCATTCGGCAAATATTGAGAAATGAGCTCGGGGTAATGCCATTGAAATTTCAAAAAGTGCAAGAACTTGCACCACAACATAAAGAAAATGGACTCAAAAGAGCTAAAGAGTGGCTTCGCTTGGCCGAAAGTGGTGAACTGCCGAATTTGGTTTTCTCCGATGAGAAAACATTCGTTGTCGAGCAGTTTGTAAACAAACATAATGATGGTGTTTACATGCCAGAGAGGTCAGCTGGAAATTTGCACCCTCGGTTAGTCACCAGAACTCAAGCGCCGACCATGGCGTTGGTGTGGGCCACCATAACAGCCGATGGTAGCTCTCCGCTCGTATTAATCGACTGTGGCAACAGAATAAATGCCGAATATTATCGCGAAAATATTCTGGAGGGTGTATTAAGCCTTGGACACGCAAACATTTTGGCCGCAGACCTTGGACATTCCAACAGAACTCAGCACCATCGCACCCAGCACGCGCCACCCAAGAAGGGTTACAAAATTAGGTTCCTTGCTTCATTCCCATTTTTCATTCCTTCATTCCTTGGCCACCAAAATCTCCGGATATCAATCCGTTGGACTATTGTGTCTGGAGTATTTTGGAAAGCAAGGTTGGCACTAAAAAATACCAAAGTGTCGATCACCTCAAGCAAGCGCTCCGCTGGGAATGGACCAAAATACACAGATCAACATTCGGGGAGCCTGAGACGGTTTCATTGCCCATTTGAGTGCTATAATTCGTGCCAAAGGTGACCCATTCGAACAAATCTAAACTTATTCTAAAATTTGTAGCTATTTCCGTCATTATTTGCTTTCATTCAATAAAATTAAAAAAACGTAAAAATTACGGAGTTTGACTTCGTTGCACGTTTTTTTATCTCACCCTGTGTATTCATGATCAGGATAAAATCTGTCTGTCCGTATGTCTGTTGAAATCACGATACATCCCACATTATTTGACGTAGAGCTTCAGAATTCGGTATTTTGTCTGGGATGGTTGGTATTGAAAATGAGATATATCGCTATGCTATAGCCGCCATATAACGGTACCACCCGATATTTGGTATTTTGATGATTTTTGCCGTACTTTTCACGGATTTGTTTAACAATTGGTGTTTTTTGGTAATAGTGGGTTCTAGCTCCGGTGCGAAACGTTGTGTGTAAAGGTCCACGTATTTATGTAGCCCTCATATAACGGCATCCCTCGATATTCGGTATTGTGATGATTTTTGCCAACTTATTTTTAGCGGATATCTCTAAAAATTTGTATATGTAGGTCATAATGAGTTTTAGCTATGGTGGCAGGACATAGAATATTTTGGTCCACCGATTTTCGATATTTTGATAATACTAATCACATTTACCTACGAAATTGTTTCAAATTTGGTAGATGACACTCCTTGAAGTATAAAATTGTCTACAGAGGTTAATGTTTTGGTAGTGCCCCGATGTTTCGAAAAAAAAGGATTAAAAATAATTTATTTAAATTATTTAAATAATCCTTATATTGAGATCTCAAGAAATCTTAATACGAAATTTCGAAAAAATATCGAAGAGGAGGAACTTAATCCTTGGTGTAATACGAAAAAAGGAATGAAATATGAAAATATGTAGCCAAAGCCAATCGTTTTGAGAATTTTTAACTAATAGTGGATTCGCTTGTCTAATTTTTCATTTAAATATTATGGAACAAGCTACTGATAATGAATATTTATCGAGCAGGTGCATGATGTAATTTTTAGGCCAAAAGTCAACCAATTCATTAAAAATATCTTGATATTCCAAAACTAACATCTAAGCATAACCCTTAAAAATCGAAATTAATACAAAACTCATTTTTCGATTGGAAATTATTCTATTTCATGTTAATGATTATGTTTCAACCTCTCCTTGGCGCCTTCTGGCCTTGCTTTGGACAGCTGTTTGTTGTCTTAACACCGTTTCTTGTGGCATAACAAATTTTGTTTTTACCCTTTTCTTCTAGCCTTTAGGCCTGGAGTGAATGGTGTTAATCCTTTTCCCATCTAACAAATGTTGAGAGCAAACAATCCTTCCTATTTTTTTGCCTTTTCATTGCAGCGTTTCTAATACGTAACTAATAATTTTTTTTGCCCCTTCAAACAACTGGCTAAGTCAAGGGGTAGGGGTAGGTAGACAGTCGAGTAGCATTGGTTAAATGTTTATCTTGGGTCAACAATCAAATGGTCAAAACTCAACAAATGCAACTGTTTTGGAGGATGTCTTAAAAAATGAAAAGTAATTCAATTTTATTTTAGAAACCCTTTTTTCTAAACAGGCAAGCTGGAGCTAAAGGCCGGCGGCCAGCAACATAAGGACAAATCAAAGGTGTTATTTACAGCTCTTGACCCTTTTCTCAATGCTGTTCTCGAGAGGAGAACAACAAAAAGGTGAGCAAAAGAAAGAGAGAGAGAGAGGCAGAGGGAGATGGCCAAGGACCAAGCAAATGATTGTTGGAAAGTCCCTACTTGTTGTTCTTGTTGTTGTGTGTGAATTGAGTGGCATCTGCCAACGCGCATGCGTGCATACGTAATGACCAACTGCCAACGTTAATGAGTCGGCTGGCCAAGTTGCAGAGTCAAGATGCGTCTGCGTTAGTTTTGAATGAATGAGTTAAATGCGACTGTCTGGTATGGCTGCCAGGTTGTGTTATTGCCATTGGCCAACAATTCTTATTGCTGTTGTTGTTGTAGAAATCCAAAAAAGCACATGTTTTTTTGGGGTTATTGGAAATCTGCTTGGTTTTAAAAAACAGAAACCCTTTTTGTTTTGTAGTGCCAAGAAACATGTGAGGTTTCTGGCCATCATTAGTAGCAGCAGCGGCACTCAATGGGATCCCCTCTCTCGAAATCCAAAAAAAATAATTTCCAGATGCTCTTCATGGCAACAAGAAAACGTAAACACAGGACTAATGTTGCCAAAACAACAATTGTTATTTGATTTTGATAAAGAGTTAATGTAAGGATACTCAACTCAAGTTGCCTCTGCCAGCCATCAAGTACATATGTCCTTTGAAAGTTTCCTCATTTAGTTGCTGGATTGAAAGATCATTATGCCAGGTTTCAATTTTTTTCTTTGGGGAAGTCTTTTGGGGATATTGCAGTTGTCTCGACTTAAAATTATCATAATTAGTGGAAATTTTTATTATCCTGGACAATGCACTTTCGTAAGGAATATCCTTTGGGATAGAGACATAGAGACATTTGAAGTAATACAGGTGCATTTCCCACATTTCTCCAATGTTAAGACCATGAAATGGATCAATATTTTAAAAATATCCGGAGTGGATAACCTTTTACTTTAACTAAGAGGCCTTCAGAGAATAGTTAATTTTAAAATAATTAGAGGATTTTGAAGAGATTTTCTCACGATCTAGCAAGAATAGAGTGGCCTCTTAAGTTATTGTAGGGACAGAAAAAACGCCAGACCATCACATGGGCTTCTAAAGATAGAAGACTCTCAGAGGCTATTCTACCTTTTCTGGATGATATGACTAGAACCTCGTCCTTTTAACCCTAAGAAATATTTTTATTATTTGTGAATTTCTGGTGTTTGGGAAGGACTTTTAATATATTTTGGGACCCATAGAAAATTTTTTTATAAATAATTTTGTAGAATGTTCTAACTTCCTACGATTCCGTTTAAATTGAGTTTTTTACCATGTTTTGAAAAAACCTCTTTATTGACTCGCTTCAGGAGTAACATTCTATATAGAGAGGACCATGAGATCAACTAGATGACATTCCATTGGTTAAAGGCTTCTTGATGTTCTTGCAATAAAGAGAGAATATCTCTGAAGGCCATTAATCATCTTCCGATGATCTTCTATGGATCAATGGTCTTTGATATAGCGTTCGGTAAAAAGAAAACCATGAACGAGTTTTTTAAAGACAGGATATAATCCGATCGGATAATAATAATAACAATAATAATAATAATAATAATAATAATAATAATAATAATAATAATAATAATAATAATAATAATAATAAGAATAATAATAATAATAATAATAATAATAATAATAATAACAATAATAATAATAATAATAATAATAATAATAATAATAATAATAATAATAATATAATAATAATAATAATAATAATAATAATAATAATAATAATAATATAATAATAATAATAATAATAATAATAATAATAATAATAATAATAATAATAATAATAATAATAATATAATAATAATAATAATAATAATAATAATAATAATAATAATAATAATAATAATAATAATAATAATAATAATAATAATAATAATAATAATAATAATAATATAAATAATATAATAATAATAATAATAATAATAATAATAATAATAATAAAATAATAATATAATAATAATAATAAAATACTAATAATAATAATAAGAAATAATAATAATATAATAGAATAATCATAATAATAAAATAATAATATAATATAAAATATAATAATAAAAATATAATAATAATAATAATAATAGAGAAAATAATAATAATAATATAATGAATAATAAAATATAATAATATAATACTAATAATAATAATAATAATAATAATAATAAAAATAATAATAATAATATATAATAATAATAATAATAATATAATAATAATACTAATAATTAATAATAATATAAAATAATAACATAAAATAATAATAAAATAATAATAATAATAATAATACTAGAATAATATAAATAATAATAATAATAATAATAATAATAATAATAATAAATAATAACTAACAATAATAATAAAATAATATAATACAATATAATAATAATAAATACTAATAATAATAATAATAATAATAATAATATATAATAATAATAATAATAATAATAATATAATAATAATAATAATAATAATAATAATACTAATACTAATAATAATAATAATAATAATAAATAATAATATAATAATACTAATACTAATACTAATATAATAATAATACTAATAATAATAATAATAATAATAATAATAATAATAATAATAATACTAATATAATAATAATAATAATAATAATAATAATAATAATAATAATAATAATAATTAATAATAATAATAATAATAATAATAATAATAATAATAATAATAATAATAATAATAATAATAATAATAATAATAATAATAATAGTAATAGTAATAATAATAATAATAATAATAATAATAATAATAATAATAATAATAATAATAATAATAATAATAATAATAATAATAATAATAATAATAATAATAATATATATTTATACCCTCGGCCATATAGCCGTGCCTCATCGAAATAACGGGCTTCGACACAAGGTGTCCAGAAGGTGTCATTCCTCACTAGGGGTCAACATTTTTAATAATTATATCTCTAATAAAATGCGAACTAAGCATTCGACTTAAAATGTCACGCATCCCAATATTTATATTAAAACAAGATCTGGTGTGAAGATGACATATATCGATTTACTCCTTCTGGTACCTCCAAATCAATCAATCAAGTTTTTAATAAAAAAACGCCTTAAAAATGCAAAGTGTCCTATTCTTTTTAAACTCCACACATCTCAATATTTCTACTAACACAAGATATTGTGTAAAGTTGATAGGTATAGGCCGAACCTTGTGGAGACCCCACAAACTATCACAATATTAAATACTCAAATCTCTCATAACTTGCGAAACAAACCTGGTATATCTTAATATTTTCTTCAACAAGAGATCTGACGTGAATGAATTTTTCGCCACAAAAAGTTTACATTTTAATTTACAATTATTAGCATAAAATTGAAAATAAATGTTCGATTATTTTTACTTATTATTATATTTACTTATTATCTGACACCTCACGCACATTTCAACATTCTCTAAAAATGGGACAATAGGTGACAATAGGTGAGGGAATACATCCGTCGACAAAAAAAGAATGATACTTTTTTACTTGTTTCTATAAAAATTTCGACCTTTTGTAAGGGAGGTACCAGATGGAGTGGACCGATATTATCCATCTCCGAACTCGATCTAACTTGGAAAATAATATTATGATCTAACAAATTTGGACCGAATCGGATACTGCTTTTGAGAGTTATCGTGCCCACATGCCAGTCAAACAGACGGACATCGCTAGCTCTACCTTAAATATCCTGAAACGGATTTCGTCTAAAGAAATCTAGGGTCTAAAATCGTTATTTCGATGAGGCTCTGACAGTCCTTCAAACAATTTTCTTGCGATCTCCATTTAAGTTCTAATAGTCCTTTATAAAGTATTGTAAAAAATTCACCAATATAGCTCTGACAGTCCCTCAAAATTTGTTGGTGAATCCGAAAATATACTATCCTATTTATATTTTTTTATCACCCTGTCTTTCGTCCTATCAAAAGAAAGTAAACTAAAAATTACACCTTTACGAATTCAATTAACCCCTTACATGTAACGTCAAGCGACAAATCCCGATCAAAAACCACCTTTCAATTGCAATTTCCTGCAATGGATAATCTACAGAAATCTGCTCCATTTCTCCATTTGTTGTGGCAAAATAACATTTTATTGTAGCATCGGAATATTGCCCTTATATTCCAAAATACTAACAATGACAAGAATAACATTCCCTTGTTGTACTAACATCAAAGAGTTGCAGTAGCATATGTTCAATGATAGTCCCTCAATGAGGCGAATGACAATTTTACTTGTGTGTGTGTGTTGGATTGTGCAAATTTAAATCCTTTTGCAAAATGAAAGGATAAAATTATGTGAAAAGAGGGGATTTTTGTTGTTATCTCGAAAGATTTGTGGTAACATTCTGTAACTTGGCGAACAATGTCAATTTTGCAATGGGTAAAGGATTATTGGTAATGGTAGCTTGAAAGGATTAAATAAATGGTGGATGTGTGGTATGGCAGAAACAGCTGACAAAATATTCAAATATGAAAGTAAATGGAGGAAAAAATATGGTGAGAGCTGAGATGGGGTTAACTACATTAGGTAGTTGGATTTTATAAAATATCTAGACTGACAAATATGAAACGAAACCATAATTGTTTTGTTGTAAGTAGTTCTATTAAGCAATTCTCTAAAGAAAAGTACTGTCAGGGTTCCTTTCACTACAAACTGTATAAAAATCCCAAATTAAAATTATGTGGGTCCTTCAACATATATATACAAAAATAGATACTCAAATCCTTGCTTGGTCCTTAACATTTTTTTTTAATAATCCAGGTTGGTTTTAAAAAAATATTTCCAGTACACTTTTGGTTCAAAAATCTTCTAAACCGAAGTTGGATACTTGAATTTTTCGATTTTTACAATTTTTATACGATTAAAAATCCACTTGTTCTGCAAAGTTAATTAATTAAAATTCCTAGTTTGTTCCTAGAAAAAAAAAATGAAAAAATCCACATTTGATTCCTGAAATAATTGTTAAACAACCACAAACATTTACCGCATTCGGGGAGCATAGATAATTGCTATAGGCCATGTCATTGAGTGAAAATGAATAACCGAGTGCTGAATGATTTTTAGACTGACGAGGCGATATATCGGCGTCCCTAAAATTGTCAACTCTATATGCTGGCTTCTCATAAAGACACCCTAACGCTAGGTTTTTATGGGACCTCGTGTCTATCGGTGTAACAGGTTTGCAGTCCAGGGGTACCGCCTGTATTCTAACGGAGCTACAAGTGCGAAGTTTACCTCCAACTCAACAAAAATGACCTTATCCTAACGCACTCCCGATAAGCACCATCTCCATATGCTGAACATTGGTGAAAACAGTCGAGAACTCAAAAAACACAACGACTTCGGTAAACTTCTGGTCATCTGGAAAGGATGTTGTTCCTTAAACAAATATTCTTTAAAAATCTGCATTTGATAGTCTGTTGGTCCTTGAGAAAACATTCTCTAAAAATCAACATTTATCTGCATTTTTGACCTTTGAAAAGATATTCTTCAAAAATCAACGTTTATCTGCATTTTTGGACCTTGAAAAATATTCTTTCAAAATCCAAGTTAATTGATCTGTTGTTCCTTGAAAAATATTCTTTAAAATTCCACGATTATTGGTCTGTGGGTACTTGAGAAATATTCTTTAAAAATCCACGAATATTGGTCTGTGGGTCCTTGAAAAATATTCTTTAAAAATCCACGTTTGTATATCAAAGGGTCCTTGAAAACATATTCTTTGACATCCATGTTTACTGGCACGCTGGTCCTTCAAAGATATATTCTTAGAAATCCTCGTTTATTGACCTGTGGATCCTTGAAAAAATATTCTTTAAAAATTCTCGTTTATTGGCCTGTGGGTCCTTGAACAAATATTCTTTAAAAATCCTCGTTTATTGGCCTGTGGATCCTTGAAAAAATATTCTTTAAAAATCCTCGTTTGTATATCAAAGGGTCCTTGAAAACATATTCTTTGACATCCATGTTTACTGGCACGCTGGTCCTTCAAAGATATATTCTTAGAAATCCTCGTTTATTGACCTGTGGATCCTTGAAAAAATATTCTTTAAAAATTCTCGTTTATTGGCCTGTGGGTCCTTGAAAAAATATTCTTTAAAAATCCTCGTTTATTGGCCTGTGGATCCTTGAAAAAATATTCTTTAAAAATCCTCGTTTATTGGCCTGTGGATCCTTGAAAAAATATTCTTTAAAAATCTTCGTTTATTGGCCTGTGGATCCTTGAAAAAATATTCTTTAAAAATCCACAATTGTAGATCTGAAGGTTCTTGACAAAATATTCTTTAAAAATCCACTTTTGTAGATTTGAAGTTCCTTGACAAAATATTCTTTAAAAATCCACGTTTATTGGTCTGTTGGTCCTTGAATAAATATTCTTTAAAAATCCACGATTATTGGTCTGTGAGTCCTTGAAAAAATATTCTTTAAAAATCCACGTTTATTGGTCTGCGAGTCCTTGAAAAAATATTCTTTAAAAATCCACGATTGTAGATCTGAAAGTCCTTGACAAAATATTCTTAAAAATCCACGTTTATTGGTCTGCGTGTCCTTGAAAAAATATTCTTTAAAAATCCACAGTTGTAGATCTGAAGGTCCTTGAAAAAATATATTTTTAAAAATCCAAGTTTATAGTTCTGAAGGACCTTGACAAAATATTCTTTAAAAATCTACGTTTGTAGATCTGAAGGTCCTTGACAAAATATTTTTTACAAATCCACGTTTATTGATGTGTTGGTCCTTGAAAAAATATTCTTTAAAAATCCAAGTTTTGGGCTGTGTGTGTCCTTAAAAATTTTCTTTTCAAAATTCAAGTTTAGAGCTGTGTGTCTTTAAAAAATATTGTTTAAAAATCCACGTTTTGAGCTGTGTGAGTCCTTGAAAAAATATTCTTTAAAAACCCACGTTTTGGGCTATGTGAGTAATTGCAAAAATATTCTTTAAAAATCCACATTTAGGGCTAAATGAATCCTTGAAAAAAAATAGTATTTAAAAATGCACGTTTAAGGTTGGTCCTTGAAAAAATTCTACGTTTGAAAGAATATTCTTTAAAAGTCAATGTTTATTGATCTGTTAGTCCTTGAAATAGTAGTCCTTGAAAGTCCACGTTTATGTTCTCTTGGTTCTTGAAAAAAAAAATATTCTTTAAAAATCCACGTTTAGGGCATTGTGAGTCCTTGAAAAAATATTCTTTAAAAATCCACTTTTATTTATGTCAGTGTCCTTGAAAAAATGTTTTTTTTAATGGTTTGGGGATCCTTAATAAAATTTCTTAAAAATTAACGTTCACTATTCTTATGGTCCTTGGAAAAACATTCTTTAAAAATTCACGTTTATTAATCGGTTGTTGCTTAAAGAATTCTCTTTATAAATCCACATTTACATGGAAAAATATTATTTAAAATTTCACGTTTATGAATCTGAAAAAAAATCAAAGATCCACTTCCTATTCTTTAAAAATCCACGCTTTTTGATCTATTGATTCTTGAAGAAACTATGTTTAAAAATATTTTCAAATTATTTTGGTTTTATCTCTGGTAGTTTTCCTATCGCATCTAATTTCGAGTTTTTAGATAAAGCTTATCTCCCCTTCTATTGTCTCAAAATTCCTATTTATTGCCTTTAATCCTTTCATTTATTCTAGTGTAATTTTTGATTAAGAAAACTTATCGTTTAGACATAATACGACATAATTTATTGTCATCATAAATCCATCAAATTTATAAAGAATTTCCAAACAAGAAATCATAAAATTTTACATTCCCAAAAGAAAGAGTTTTTTCTTCTTCAGAAAAAAGAGTTCTCAAATGAAGATATTTAAACTCTGTTTGCCTAGAAATAACAAATATGTGTGAAATCGACACAATTATAACTTCCTAGTCGAGCCAATGGCCATAATGAAGATATCCATGGGCCAAATCAAATAAATTCCCAAAAAAAAAAGAAAAAGGTCATCGCAAACAATGCCGGTGATAAATCAACAGATGTAACACACCTTTGATGAAAAATAAACAAATTGTTTGTCCACGAACGGGAGAAGAGAGAGGGAGAAAAAAATGAGATATGAGAGAAAAAAGTCACGACTGAAAATTTGTGTAAATTTCCAATATTCCACTTAACCCCGGGTAATGTCATATCGCTGACCGTGCTGAAAGTGACCTCATCTTTGAAAACGGCAAGGTGAAAATTTAATGAAAAAGTCACGCTTCAATGCCAAGTTAAAGAGACAGCAGACCGTGAAGTGCATGGCCAAAAAAAAAACGAGGACTGGCTGACTGACTGACGGCCACAGTGATGGTCTGCTGTCATGATGTAATGCAATGTGTAACGCAAGGATTTTGCCTTGTATGATAATGAGGTCAGACAGACATAACCTGTACACAAAAGGAAACCTTAGTAAGGCCACAAAAACGCATGTGCAACGCTCTCAAAGAGAGGGAGAGAGAGAGATGGAGAGGGAAAGAGAAAGAGTACAAAAAAGGTGCAACAGGCACGTACTTGGTTCATTTGAATTTCGGCAACCTGTACCTTGTGGCACGCAAAGTGTAACCTGTACAAGGATATCTGTTTGAAGGACAAACAGGCATCCTGCACACACTCACATGAAACAATTCCCCGGCCAACTCAATGCGTTTTTCTTCCCAAAGTATGAAAAACAAATTATTTCTAGATATTTTTCCACAATAGAGTGTTAAATTGTTAAACAGATCCATGATCAATTCTAATGCCACTTTTGTAGAATTCAATGGCAAGTCCCTTTGTTTCGAATTGTTGTTTCACCGAAATGCAACAGAGAGTCGAGAGAAAGAAATGCAATGCAGCTGCCCTATGCAAACAATAGCCAGGGTAGAATATTTGCATATCCAGCTTGGTGGGTGTCAATTGTACACAACGACATCAACAGCACCAGGTATCACACCTCTCACATCACCTCACTGCACCACACACTCACACGCACACACTGTCAGCTTGCACCTGAATTGAAAACAATCCTTGTGGACACGTGCTTTTTATGGTCATCTCAAAATTTTGTTTTTTCTCTTTTTTTTTTTTTTTTTTTTTGAACAAAACAATTACTTCGAGGTAAGTGGACAAAAACCACACACAAAGCAATTGTTTTTTGCAGCCTTAAACCGCAACAGGCTAACATAAACTCAAAACCCAAAAAAAACTCCCAACGAAGTAATTGACAATTCAACAAAAAAAATGGTTTGAAACTTAAATCGTAATATTTGAATTAAGCAAATAATTTTAAAGAAATATTAATGGATCACCAAAAGGCTCAAACGTGGATTTTTAAAGAATATTTTACCATTTTTTTGTCAAGGACCAGCAGATCAATAAACGCGGATTTTAAAATAATATTTTTCAAGGACTCACAGACCGATAGACGTGGATATTTAAAGAATATTTTTTCAAGGACCTACACATCAATAAACGTGGATTTTAAAGAATATTCCAAGGACCAACACATAAATAAACCTGGATTTTCAAAGAATATTTTTTTAAGGACCTACACATCACCAAACGTGGATTTTTAAAGAATATTTTTTCAAGGACCAATAGATCAATAAACGAGGACTTTTAAAGAATATTTTTTCAAGGAACAACATCAATAAACCTGGATTTTTTAAGGAATATTTTTTCAAGGACCAACACATCAATAAACGTGGATTTTTAAAGAATATTTTTTCAAGGACCTACACATCAATAAACGTGTATTTTTAAAGAATATTTTTTCAAGAAACAACATCAATAAACCTGGATTTTTTAAGGAATATTTTTTCAAGGACCTACACATCAATAAACGTGGATTTTTAAAGAATATTTTTTAAAGGACCAACAAATCAATAAACCTGGATTTTTTAAGGAATATTTTTTCAAGGACCAATAAATCAATAAACGTGGATTTTTAAAGAATATTTTTTCAAGGACCAATAGATCAATAAACGTGGATTTTTAAAGAATATTTTTTCAAGGACCAATAGATCAATAAACGTGGATTTTTAAAGAATATTTTTTCAAGGACCAATAGATCAATAAACGTGGATTTTTAAAGAATATTTTTTCAAGGACCAATAGATCAATAAACCTGGATTTTTTAAGGAATATTTTTTCAAGGACCAATAAGTCAATAAACGTGGATTTTTAAAGAATATTTTTTCAGGGACCAATAGATCAATAAACGTGGATTTTTAAAGAATATTTTTTCAAGGACCAACAAATCAATAAACCTGGATTTTTTAAGGAATATTTTTTCAAGGACCAATAGATCAATAAACGTGGATTTTTAAAGAATATTTTTTCAAGGACCAATAGATCAATAAACGTGGATTTTTAAAGAATATTTTTTCAAGGACTCGCATAGCCCTAAACGTGGATTTTTAAAGAATATTTTTTCAAGGACTCGCATAGCCCTAAACGTGGATTTTTAAAGAATATTTTTTCAAGGACCAACACATCAATAAACTTGGATTTTTAAAGAATATTTTTTCGGGGACCTACACATCAATAAACGTGGATTTTTAAAGAATATTTTTTCAAGGACCAATAGATCAATAAACGTGGATTTTTAATGAATATTTTTTCAAGGACCAATAGATCAATTAACGTGGATTTTTAAAGAATATTTTTTCAAGGACCAACATATCATTAAAAGTGGATTTTTAAAGAATATTTTTTCAAGGACCAATAGATCAATAAACGTGGATTTTTAAAGAATATTTTTTCAAGGACCAATAGATCAATAAACGTGGATTTTTAAAGAATATTTTTTCAAGGACCAATAGACCATTTTTGATTTTTAAAGAATATTTTTTCAAGGACCAATAGATCAATAAACGTGGATTTTTAAAGAATATTTTTTCAAGGACCAATAGATCAATAAACGTGGATTTTTAAAGAATATTTTTTCAAAGAACAACATCAATAAACCTGGATTTTTTAAGGAATATTTTTTCAAGGACCTACACATCAATAAACCTGGATTTTTTAAGGAATATTTTTTCAAGGACCTACACATCAATAAACGTGGATTTTTAAAGAATATTTTTTCAAGGACCAACACATCAATAAACGTGGATTTTTAAAGAATATTTTTTCGGGGACCTACACATCAATAAACGTGGATTTTTAAAGAATATTTTTTCAAGGACCATTAGATCAATAAACGTGGATTTTTAAAGAATATTTTTTCAAGGACCAACACATCAATAAACGTGGATTTTTAAAGAATATTTTTTCGGGGACCTACACATCAATAAACGTGGATTTTTATAGAATATTTTTTCAAGGACCAATAGATCAATAAACGTGGATTTTTAAAGAATATTTTTTCATGGACCAACAGATCAATAAACGTGGATTTTTAAAGAATATTTGTCAAGGACCAATAGATCAATAAACGTGGATTTTTAAAGAATATTTTTTCAAGGACCAATAGATCAATAAACGTGGATTTTTAAAGAATATTTTTTTAAGGACGAACATATCAATAAACGTGGATTTTTAACGAATATTTTTTCAAGGACCAATAGATCAATAAACGTGGATTTTTAAAGAATATTTTTTCAAGGACCAATAGATCAATAAACGTGGATTTTTAAAGAATATTTTTTTAAGGACGAACATATCAATAAACGTGGATTTTTAAAGAATATTTTTTCAAGGACCAACACATCAATAAACTTGGATTTTTAAAGAATATTTTTTCGGGGACCTACACATCAATAAACGTGGATTTTTAAAGAATATTTTTTCAAGGACCAATAGATCAATAAACGTGGATTTTTAATGAATATTTTTCAAGGACCAATAGATCAATTAACGTGGATTTTTAAAGAATATTTTTTCAAGGACCAACATATCATTAAAAGTGGATTTTTAAAGAATATTTTTTCAAGGACCAATAGATCAATAACGTGGATTTTTAAAGAATATTTTTTCAAGGACCAATAGATCAATAAACGTGGATTTTAAAGAATATTTTTCAAGGACCAATAGACCATTTTTGATTTTTAAAGAATATTTTTTCAAGGACCAATAGATCAATAAACGTGGATTTTTAAAGAATATTTTTTCAAGGACCAATAGATCAATAAACGTGGATTTTAAAGAATATTTTTCAAAGAACAACATCAATAAACCTGGATTTTTAAGGAATATTTTTTCAAGGACCTACACATCAATAAACCTGGATTTTTTAAGGAATATTTTTTCAAGGACCTACACATCAATAAACGTGGATTTTTAAAGAATATTTTTTCAAGGACCAACACATCAATAAACGTGGATTTTTAAAGAATATTTTTTCGGGGACCTACACATCAATAAACGTGGATTTTTAAAGAATATTTTTTCAAGGACCATTAGATCAATAAACGTGGATTTTTAAAGAATATTTTTTCAAGGACCAACACATCAATAAACGTGGATTTTAAAGAATATTTTTTCGGGGACCTACACATCAATAAACGTGGATTTTTATAGAATATTTTTTCAAGGACCAATAGATCAATAAACGTGGATTTTTAAAGAATATTTTTTCATGGACCAACAGATCAATAAACGTGGATTTTTAAAGAATATTTTGTCAAGGACCAATAGATCAATAAACGTGGATTTTTAAAGAATATTTTTTCAAGGACCAATAGATCAATAAACGTGGATTTTTAAAGAATATTTTTTTAAGGACGAACATATCAATAAACGTGGATTTTTAAAGAACATTTTTTCAAGGAGCAACACATCAATAAACGTGGATTTTTAAAAAATATTTTTTCAAGGACAAACACATCAATAAACGTGGATTTTTAAAGAATATATTTTCAAGGACCCACACATTAAAAAACGTGGATTTTTAAAGAATATTTTTACAAGGACCAAGTCATCAATAAACGTGGATTTTTAAAGAATATTTTTACAAGGACCAAGTCATAAATAAGCATGGCTTTTTAAAAAATATTTTTTCAAGGCCAGCACATCAATAAACGTGGATTTTTAAAGAATATTTTTACAAGGACCAAGTCATAAATAAGCATGGCTTTTTAAAAAATATTTTTTCAAGGCCAGCACATCAATAAACGTGGATTTTTAAAGAAAATTTTGCAAGTACAAAAAGAACCAGGACTTGGAATTTTAATGAAAAATTTTGCCTATGTCTAATTCTCTTTCATCTTAGCTAAAAATACAAGAGACTGTACTCCTTACATTCTTGAATATACATCGCCATTGACCATTGCTCTATCAATGAAAGGAAGAATTATTTCTAACTTTTTACAGGATGACAAAGATTAACCTATAATACAATAAAGTCTATTATTTCCTGATAAAAAATCTATTCTCTATAGAATGATATTAAAAACCCCTAAAGAATAGAATCACCATAGACAATAATGTCCTTATAAGACTATTGAGTTCGTTTTTTTAGATAAGGAGAGAACAAAACCTAGAAAGACGCACACACACACGAACTATGACTCTGAAGAAAATCGCTTACAAAAGCGTTGCCTGCGAGCTGCGACAGACAAGCGTTTTTAACAAAAGGACGAGGTCCTCTGAGTATTTCAAGAGAAGAGGGAGCAGCAGCAGCAGAAAAAACGAATTGATCATGCGTTGTGCATGACTTTGTTGTTGCGTGGAGAAAAACATCTGCGCCTGTCCTTTGAGTCCGCTTTTTTCTTTCATTTATTTTTTAAGCAGGATAACGTGTACAGTCGTTAAGAAAGACACACACGCACATAAAAAAAAAACCTCTGAACAGGACACAGGATACTACACACTTGGTACAATATGGAAGTGTGCTGTGGAGATGAGCATGAAATGTGTTAGCAGTGTCCTTTCGATGTCATAAACTCATAACGAATGCGAGACAATTGAAACATACGCTTGCGCTCACAAAGAGCGTAGAGAACTAGATAAAATTAAAAACAATGTCAAGGTCAAAGCAGAAGGCAATAAGAATATGGATGACGAAACGATATGTCCTCTTGTATTGTGTTGGAGTTTTTTACAGGATAATGCTTTTTTTTGGGAGTCTAGAGGATACACATGTGTGTCTCTCGGGGCCTAGAAGCTGAAGTAAAGAAAGTAAAAAAATAACATAATATGACAGGATGATGTATGAGGATAAGTGCGTATCCTGCCCGGTTGTAAATAATATTTCCTAAAGGATGTTCTTGGTAAAGAGAGGAATTCAGCTGGAAATTCTAAGGAACTTTTTGTGAAAGAAAATAAGTCATACAAACGAAGATATTAAGGACTATTTTTTTAAAGACCAACTGACCGATAAACTTGACTTTTTAACGAATATTTTTCCAAGGACCGAATGTTAATATTCTCCTTCAAGGACCAAGGGTGGATTTTTGAAGAATATTTTTTAAAGGATCCTCTGACCAATAAACGTGTTTTTGAGAATATTTTTTAAAGGACCAATCGTGGATTTTTGAAGAATATTTTTTCAAGGACCAAACGTGGATTTTTGAAGTATATTTTTTCAAGGACCAATCGTGGATTTTTGAAGAATATTTTTCCAAGGATCAACAGATCAATAAATGTGGATTTTTGATGAATATTTTTTCAAGGACCAAGAGATCAATAAATGTGGATTTTTGAATATTTTTTCAAGGATCAAACGTGGATTTTTAAAGAATATTTTTTGAAGGACCAATCGTGGATTTTTGAAGAATATTTTTTCAAGGACCAAATGTGGATTTTTGAAGAATATTTTTTAAAGGACCAAACGTGGATTTTTGAAGAATGTGTTTTCAAGGACCAAACGTGGATTTTTGAAGAATGTTTTTTCAAGGACCAAACTGGACTTTTGAAGAATATTTTTTCAAGGACCAACAGACTTGGTTTTTAAAAAAATATTTTTTCAAGGACCAAACGTGGATTTTCAAAGAATATTTTTCAAGGACCAAATGTGGATTTTTAAAGGATATTTTTTCAAGGACCAAACGTGGATTTTTAAAGAATATTTTTCAAGGACCAAGCGTGGATTTTTGAAGAATATTTTTCAAGGACCAAACGTGGATTTTTGATGAATATTTTTTCAAGGACCAAACGTGGATTTTTGAAGAATATTTTTCAAGAACCAAACGTGGATTTTTAAAGAACATTTTTCAAGGACCAAACGTGGATTTTTAAAGAATATTTTTCAAGGACCAAACGTGGATTTTTAAAGAATATTTTTCAAGGACCAAACGTGGATTTTCAAAGAATATTTTTCAAGGACCAAACGTGGATTTTCAAAGAATATTTTTCAAGGACCAAACGTGGATTTTTAAAGAATATTTTTCAAGGACCAAACATGCATTTTTAAAGAATATTTTTCAAAGACCAAACGTGGATTTTTGAAGAATATTTTTCAAGGACAAAACGTGGATTGTTGAAGAATATTTTTTCAAGGACAAAACGTGGATTGTTGAAGAATATTTTTTCAAGGACCAAATGTGGATTTTTAAAGAATATTTTTTCAAATACCATACGTGGATTTTTAAGGAATATTTATTTCAGGCAGTTTCAAGGATATTTGTGAAAAGATTGCTTCTGATCTCGTATCTTTTTAGGGCATATTGATTCAATATTGAAAATTTATATCTTCCGAATTAGATGGATTTTTTGGCTGTTATCTTAAATATATATGCTTATGTAGGATGTTTATAAATTTTCAAAAGTCATTTAAAATATTCGTAATGTTTTCAAAGTACCCAATATATATGCGATTTACGTGTTCAAGAAATTTTTTTATCACAATATTTAACATTTGAAATATTCCAAAAAGATGCATTTGGAACCTGTAAATTTCTCTCATGTTTCCATTTCTCTCCCTTGCATAATCTGCATAGATTTAGGAACAGCAACCAATCAGCAAAATGTGAAAAATTCACGTAAAAATTGTGTTAAAAATACATTAAATTTAGGGAGATTTTCGGCAGCTGCACCATTTTCATTGCATCATTAGCGTGAGTAAAGCGCCCTAGCTAATGGACTTAAAAATGTAACAACGAGGGGATGACCCGATGAATTTTTGACACGCGTTCAAATGACATTCGACATTTTTTTTTATCCGATAATTTCTATGCAGCTCACATATGCCCCAAATTAATCGTCAGAAGAGAAAGAACGTCAAGGACTTAATAAATGATAACAAGACAAGGGGGGAGGAGACACGCACATTTAAGGAGGAATTCTATACATATATCTCAATCATTGTGTGATGTTTGGCAGAATCATTCATATGTACGGTAAGTATGTATGTATGTTTGTCATTCAGTCATTCGATGTTAAGTCATTTATCCTGCCAATGCAACCTGGACTTCCATTGACATAAAAAGTCTATGTGTGGATACGTATGCGAAGATGTGTGTGTGTCACCGCGCATCATTATTGTTATCATCGTCCTCTTCGTCTTCGTCATCATCATTGACATTTTACCTTACGCGCTTGTCACATCTGGCGCACATGCGCAATAAATCATAAAAAAGAGAGAAAGTTTTACTACGGCAACGTGCCAAAAGGCCTAGAATACAAAACAAAAATTAAAGTAATATCATGAAAAAATAAAATAAAAAAGGAAATGATGGAGGTCCGGAAAAGAACGAAGAATTTCCTGGAACATATAGAGAAATTATTCTATTTAAAAGTCTAACTTTGTTCCTTAAACAATATTCTTTAAAAATTGGTGTTTATTGGTCTGGTGGTCCTTAAAAAATATGCCTTAAAAATCCACATTTGTAGGTCAGAAATTCCTTAAAAAAAAATATTCTTAAAAATCCTTGTTTGTAAGTCAGAAGGTCATTGAAAAAATATTCCTTAAAACTCCAGGTTATGGGTCTGTTGGTCCTTGAAAAAATATTCTTTAACAGCTCAAGTTTATCTGCCTTTTAGTCCTTCAAAAAATATTTCTTAGAAATCCACATATATCGATTTGTTGGTCCTTGGAATAATATTCTTTGAAATCCACGTATATTGATCTGTTTAAAAAACATTTTTATCTGTCTTTTAGTCCTTGAAAAATATTCTTTAAAAATTCACGTTTGGTGGCCATTTGGTCCATGAAAAATATTCTATAAAAATCCACGTTAATCGGTCTGTGTGTTCTTGAAAAAATATTCTTTAAAAATCCACGTCTGTTGGTCCTTGAAACAATATTCTTTAAAAATCCACGTCTGTTGGTCCTTGAAAAAATATGTTTTAAATTCCAGGTCAGTTGGTCCTTGAAAAAATATTTTTTAACAATCCACGTCTGTTGGTCCTTGAAAACATATTTTTTAAAAATCCACGTCTGTTGGTCCTTGAAAAAATATTTTTTAACAATCCACGTCCGTTGGTCCTTGAAAACATATTTTTTAAAAATCCACGTCTGTTGGTCCTTGAAAAAATATTTTTTAACAATCCACGCCTGTTGGTCCTTGAAAAAATATTTTTTAACGATCCACGTCTGTTGGTCCTTGAAAACATATTTTTTAAAAATCCACGTATGTTGGTCCTTGAAAAAATATTTTTTAACAATCCACGTCCGTTGGTCCTTGAAAACATATTTTTTAAAAATCCACGTCTGTTGGTCCTGGAAAAAATATGTTTTAACAATCCACGTCCGTTGGTCCTTGAAAACATATTTTTTAAAAATCCACGTCTGTTGGTCCTTGAAAAAATATTTTTTAACAATCCACGTCTGTTGGTCCTTGAAAACATATTTTTTAACGATCCACGTCTGTTGGTCCTTGAAACATATTTTTTAAAAATCCACGTCTGTTGGTCCTTGAAAAAATATTTTTTAAAAATCCACGTCTGTTGGTCCTTGAAAAAATATTTGTTAAAAATCCACGTCTGTTGGTCCTTGAAAAAATATTTGTTAAAAATCCACGTCTGTGGTCCTTGAAAAAATATTCTTTAAAAATCCACGTCTGTTGGTCCTTGAAAAAATATTCTTTGAAAATCCATGTCTGTTGGTCCATAAAAAAATATTCTTTGAAAATCCATGTCTGTTGGTCCTTGAAAAAATATTCTTTAGAAATCCACGTATATTATTTCACGATTAATATCTAGTTAGTCCTTTAAAAATATTTTTTTTAAAATTCACGTTCATTGATTAGTTAGTCCTTGAAAAAATATTTTTTAAAAATTCACGTTCATTGTTTAGTTAGTCCTCGATTATTAGTCCACGATTATTGCCAAGTTAGTCCTTTAAAAATATTTTTTAAAAATTCACGTTCATTGTTTTTTTAAGTCCTTGAAAAAATATTTTTTTAAAAATTCACGTTCATTGTTTTTTTAAGTCCTTGAAAAAATATTTTTTAAAAATTCACGTTCATTGTTTAGTTGGTCCTCGAAAAAATATTCTTTAAAAATCCTGGTTCTTGGTTCTTTTGGTCCTGGAAAAATATTCATGCTTTCGAAGCCATGTTTTTAGATATAGGTCCTTTTATAATTTTCTGTGGCTTTCAAAGTATTACTTTCTCTTCAAAATGTATTGAAATTTAACTTCATGTGGGTGTCTCAACTAATACAGGTCCTTTTGTGTCATCTCCCAGAAATCGATAAAAACCATGCAACAAAATAACCATAACTAAGCTACCTGCTGATAGTTTATCCATCTCTCTTCTTTCATTTCATGCTTAAGCGTTTAAAATGGAACACATAAAATGAATGTCGAGTCCCAATCCCACATAATTGTTGTTGTTGCCGACTAGATTATAGATTAGTAACATTATGGTTACTAGGATTCCTGTCGGCAATTTATCATTAACTGTCGCAGACTATTTGAAATTCCAATACAATGTCTAGAAATGGTCGGTTTATGGAATTTGATAATCCAACATGTGTGTCCTTTTGCTGGCTAAGGATCACACACATTGCATGAAGTGATGGTCAGCTTCATGGACTTCATGGAATGCCATTGGCACGTGAAGATAGTCGCAAGGTGTGGTGTATTTTGATAGTTGCGTTTTGGATATTTGCTATGAATGCGGTACAAATTTTAATATTTTTCTAAAGAAGTCCTTTTCATGATTATCTGGTGTCTGATGATTTGTTTGTTTTAGCCAAGAGTACAAATGAGTTGGACAATAGTCCTTATCTGGAATTAATTTTAATGGTTTAATAGTTAGAGTGTCTGGAAGTAGGTGACTAACGAAGAGAGGTAATGACAGATAAAAAATATAGTTTATTTTTCAAGAATCCACACTTACTGGAAGAACTAAGAGTATTTTTGATAAAAATCCACGCATAATTGTAGGCGTTTAAATATATATTAAAAAAATCCAGGCCTAATAGTAGGGAATAAAAAATATATTTAGAAAAATGTACGCCTAATTTTATTGGTTAAAAAATATATTAAAACTACTTAAAAAGCCGTCAGATGTATATTCTCAGCCAATGTTCGATTATTTAAATTTATTTTGACTTCTGTTATGATTATTCAAATTGTTGACCCTCTATGGAGTGGATTCCGAAGGAATGAGAAAATATTATCCATTTCGTATCGGACCTAAATAAATATGGTATAAATATTGCGACGTGCCAGGTTTGGATTTCATTGCAAATTATGAAATATATATATTATAATCTTTAGAAAATGTTAAAATTTGCATTAGGTACCAGACATAGTCGATGGAAGTATTCCATTTTTTCAACTAAGAAAATCGAATATTTATATCCAATTTTATGCGGAATCATAAATTCCATATTCATCTCAGGTTTTTGGTTGAGAGAAATATTTATCCATAGCAAGGTGTAAAGAATCGCTGACTTGTTTCGCAAGTTATGGCAGATGAAACTATTGAAAATTGTGACCCTCTTTGGGCGAGGTACCAAAAGAGGTTGGCAGATATATATCGTCTTCACAACAGATCTTGTGGTAACAAAAACATTTGGATGTGTGAAATTTGAGGAGTGTTGGATGCATATTCCGCTTTCTTTGAGCGTTTTGTTTTTTAAAAATTTGAAACCTTTTTGTGGGAAGTACCAGATGAAATAGTCCGATTTATATTATCTTTATAAGAGATCTAGTGTTAATAGAAATATAGGAGTGTACCAAGTCTGAATGGAATCGGATATTAATTTTGGGTTTTATAAGCTTAATTGTTATTCCAAAATTTGACCCTTTGTGAGGAAGATACCAGAAGGAGTGGACCGATACATTTCATCTTCACAGCAGATCTTGTGTTAGTAGAAATAATGCGATGTGTGAAATATGAAGAGAACCGGATGCTAATTTTATAATAGTTTTGATTTTTCGAAATTTTGACCCTTTGTGGGGAGGTACCGAAAGGAATCATCCGATCTCTACCGTTTTATAAATTTCGACCTTTTGTGGGGGAGGTACCTGAAGGAGTGGACCGATATATCGCATCTTCACAGCAGATATTGTGTTAGCAGAAAAAAATGATATGTGCGAAATTTGAAGAGAACTGGGTGCTTATTTTGAATTGTATAATCGTTTTGGTTATTCAAAATGTTGACCCTTTGTGGGGGAGGTGCTAGAAGGAATGGTCCGATCTCTACCATCTTAATAGGAGATCATGTGTTGATGGAAATATTGAGATGTGTTAGATCCAAATGAAATTACATTTTAACTTTGCTTTTTATGAGCTTCATGGATATTCAAAATTTTGACCTATATGGAGGAGGTACTTGATGGAGTGAACCGATATATACCATCATCACTTCCGAAAATAATAAAAATATTGTGATGTGTGAAATTTTAAGACAATCGGATTCGTACATCACATTTTATAAGAGTTGTAATTATTCTAAATTTTGACCCTTTGTGGGGGAGTCACTTGATGGAGTGGACCGATAGTCCCTTTTCGCACCTGTCCTGGCAATGATGCAAGTATTCGGATTTGCATAGTTGGAGCAAAATCGGATGATCCTTTCTCTTTTTGTACAGTAAAATATTTTTATTGGTGGGAGGTGGAAGGAATGGACCGCTATTGCCCATATCCGAACTCGATTTAAGTTTAACAATAATATTACGATGTACCAAGTTTGGGTCAACTCGCTTCGAGAGTTATCGTGCACACCAGATGAACACACTCTAAATGAACTGAAACAGATTTGGTCCCAAGAGACCTTGGGTCTAAAACCATTATTTCGATGAGGCACGTTTTGGCCGTATCAAATGAGATCATTAACAACCCTCTATACCCTCTCTATCCATCTTGCAGAGGGTATAACAAATCCACTTCTAAAAATATATTTAAAAAAATCCACGACTAATTTTAGAGTTTGATAAAAAAATTTTCCTAAAAAAAATCGCCCCTAATTGTAGAGGTTAAAAATATGTTTAAAACAAATTAAAAAGCAGTAAGTTCGGCCAAACCGAACTTTAAATATCCTCCACCATTTGAAACGAATTTGGCAATATTCAAAAAAATTGTGATGAGTGTGTGATAGTGCCTATCTGGCTTTCCTTTTCACTGCAAATTTCAGATCATTAAGCTCGTCTCGAAATAGAAACAAATACATAAGTCCTTTAAAAATTCTGTTAGAATCTTAAAAATACCAAATGTAGCAGTTATATTAGGGTCAATGCGACGACGTGGACCTGCATAGGCACATTTTGTCATAACCCATTGCAATATTCAAATGCGAAACTTGGTGAATAATGTAGCTAAAATCATCCAAATTACCGAATATAGGGAGGTGCCGCTATATGGGGGCTATACCAAAACGTGGACCTGCACAGACAATTTTATGTCATAGGCTGTAGTATCCATTAGGAACTTCAAATATCAAAATTGAAACAATTCCGTTGAATAATGTCGCTAAAATCATCAAAATACAGAATATCGAGGTAGTTACCGTCATATGGGGCTATACGAAGACGTGGACCTCCAAAATGAATCACCAATATACCGAAAAGAGGGAGGTACCATTATATGGGGGCTATCCCAAAACGTGGACCTACATAGCCCATTTTCAATACCAAAAGTCATGCAGACATAATATACATTTGAGTAAAAATTTATCAACCTACTTCCTTTTGTTCAGAAGGTAGAGTGATTTCCACAGACGGACGGACATCGCTGAATCGATATAGATTTTTATGCTGATCACGAATATATACTTTATGGGGTCTAAAATGTATATTCCGATGTGTTACAAACGGAATGACAAACTTAATATACCCTCCAAACTATGGTGGAGGGTATAAAAATCCACGCCTAAAAATATATTTTTTAAAAAAATTCGCCTAGAAATATATTTAAAGAGATCCACATCTAAAAGTACATTTAAAAAAATCAGGACTAGAAATATATTTAAAAAAATCCACGCCAAGAAATATATAAAAAAATCCACGCCTAAAAATATATTTAAAAAATCAACTGCTAAAAATATAATTAAAAAATCCACGCCCAAAAATATATTTAAAAAAATCCACGCCTAAAAATATATTTAAAAAAATGCACGCTATAAAATATATTTAAAAAAAATCCACGCCTAAAAATATATTTAAAAAAATCCACGCTATAAAATATATTTAACAAAAAACCACGCCTAAAAATATATTAAAAAAATCAGGACTCAAAATATTTTTAAAAAAATCCACGCCTAGAAATATATTTAAGAAAAATCCACATCTAAAAATATATATTTGAAAAAATTCAGGACTAAAAATATATTTAAATATATTTAAAAAATCTACGCCTACAAATATATTAAAAAAATCCGCGCCTAAAAATATATGTTTAAAAATTCCACGACTAAAAATATATTTAAAATAACAACGCCTAAAAATATATTTAAAAAAATCTACGTTAACACTTAAAAATGTATTTAAAAGAATCTACGCCTAAAAATATATTTAAAAAATTAAAAAAAATATATTTAATGATTTAAAAAAAATATTTAACAAATGTTTTTTTAAGAAAACCACGTCTAATAACATATTTAAAAAATATATTTAACAAATTTTAATCCACGCCTAATTGTAGGAGTCAACAAACATATTTGAAAAAATCCCCGCCTATTTTATGTTTTAATATCTTTTGTATATTAAAAGAATTGTCTGTATATTTTTATTTTGCAGATGCCCCAAAAGCTATTGGAAGTATTTTTCTATTATCCTTAGCCGTTTCACAAAAGAGGACTTTCAAAACAATGTTTTGAAAACTTGGCGGTATTTGAATCTCCAAGCAGCTGTAACAAAACAGTGAACTCACTTTGAATATCCTTGAAAGCCCTGAAATGAGACTCTGTTTTGTTTGTAATGAAGATCAAAGGACTTCTTTATCTATTCAAGTTAATTTTTTATTCACTGATCTGCAAAGGAAAAGTCAAAGGATTTAAATTTCAAAGAATAAGAAACCGCCAAGGGAAAAGAGTTACAGCGACAAGAAAATTTGTAAAGGAATAAAGAATCCTTTCGACATTTTTTTTCATATAGATAGAGACAATATCATCATTTTCGAGGGAATCAAAGACAATAGCCAAGAAAATTACTGAAATTAATCCTTTTACAAAAGATCCTGGCAAACAAAGACAGCATAACTCATAATGGATAGAATGGATTTCAATCTGAAATGAAAAAACATTGAAAGAGTCCTTAGACAATGCAGCTCTTTACCATAGAAAATCTAAATATTTTCAAACAACTTTGAATACATTTGTTCGTATGCCTTGTGTAGGGGTTGTTTCGGTCGAAAAGAAAAAGGGTTTGTGTCATCGAATCAAGGTGTGCCAAAATTATTGACGGATGTTATGAGCCCCCATATTCAGGATATTTGTTACAAAGGTGCAATGTTCCACTTGAGTTTTGGCAATTTTCAAATTGTTAGCAAATATTGAATATATTTTTGGTATTTATTGGCTAATTGAGTAGCGAGAGGGAGAGAGAGCGGGTGTTTGATAATTTCATTAGGCGTTAATGTTCTTGGTAATAAAGGTGTTTTCATCAATTAGGAAATTCAGCTGTTTTTCTTTGAAGTACTTCATTGTATTTGAAGTGGGGTTTCGGTTGTTTTAGATTCCCAATTTGATTGATAGACAACAATTACAGAATATTTCAATGTCATTTTCCAAGAAATCCAAACAAGATGACTTTTTCTAATGACTATCACAAAACGTGGATTTTAGACTATATAACTTCAGGAATTATAAATTATAAAATTTATGTATTAAGAAAATTTAAAAAAAAAAAATACTTTAAGGCCTAATTGTAGTTGTGGATTTTAAATATCAGTCATTAAATATAATCGCCGTTTTTAAAAAATTTAATTCTGACTGTATGCCTAGATTTTTTTATCATTGCCATGTCATCTGATACGGCCAAAATGTGCCTCATCGAAATAATGGTTTTAGACCCTAGGTCTCTTTGGACCAAATCCGTTTCAGGACATTTGGAGTCGATCTAGCGAAGTCCATCCGACCGGCGTCCCACATCTTCTCGTACTTCACCACAAAAGTTTAACATTTTGATTAACAATTACTATCAAAATAATTGTTCGACTTTCTTTCTGCAGAACTACCCCAATAAAGGGTAAGCATTTTGAATAATCAAAACACAAATCACAATATATAAAATTAAACGGATAGTGCCTGAGGGTATACATCTGTCGGCAAATTCGGCTAATACTTTTTAACTTGTTTTTACCTGACATTCAGTAACAATAGCCTCGGCGCACGATAAATCTCGAAGGGAGTATTTGATTTGATCCAAACTTGGGACATCGTAATATTAATGTCAAACTTAGATCGATTTCGGAGATGGACAATATCGGTCCACTCCTTCTGGTGTCAAAATGTCAACGTTTTCAATGAAAATAATTTACTGTACAGAAAGAGAAAGGATAATCCGATTTTGCTCCAACTTTGCAAATCCAAACATTGGCATCAGTGCTAGTCCATGTGCAAAAATTGATAATATCGGTCAACTCCATCCAGTACCTCCCCCACAAAGGGTTAAATTTTGAATAATAATAACCTTATTGATCAAAAAAGGCAAAAAAGGTCGGAAATAGCATCAAATTTTAGAACGAGTTTAGATTTGTTCGAAGTGGTCACCTTTCGCACGAATTATGGCCATCAAACGGCCAATGAAACCGTCACACGCTGCCTGAATGTTGCCCTGATCGACACTTTGGTATTTTTTAGTGCCAACCTTGCTTTCCAAAATACTCCAGACACAATAGTCCAACGGATTGGTATCCGGGGATTTTGGTGACCATTGTGCGCTGGAAATGAAGCGAGGAACCTCATTTTGTAACCATTCTTGGGTGGCGCATTCTGGATGCGATGGTGCTGAGTCCTGTTGGTATGTCCAAGGTTCAAGTGTCCCTCCAGAAAATTTTCGCGATAATATTCGGCATTTATTCTGATGCCACGGTCGATTAATATGAGCGGAGAGCGACCATCGGCTCTTATGGCGGCCCACACCATCACCATGGCCAGCGCTTTAGTTCAGGTGGCCAACCGAAGGTGCACATTTTCAGTTGACCTCTTTGGCAAGTAAACACGATCATTTTGTTTGTTTACAAACTGCTGGACAACAAATGTATTCTCATTGGAGAAAATCAAATTCGGCAGTTCACCACTTTCGACCAAGCGATGCAACTCTTTAGCTCTTTTGAGTCTATTTTCTTTCTGTTGCGGTGTAAGTTCTTGCACTTTTTGGAATTTCAATGGCTTTACCTCGAGTTCATTTTTCATTATTTGTCGAATGAAATATTTCGATATGTTTAGCTCACGAGCCATTTCTTGGCCACTGCGATGCGGTTTTCGATCAAGTCGCTTCTTTACTTTTCGAACAATTTCTGCTGATGTCGCTGTTTTCTTCCGTCCACTTCCTTGACGTCGGGCTACGCTACCAATATCACGTTTACGAGCGATGGCACAAGACACGAACGATTTATTCACATTTAAATGCTGGAGTACTCTAACGATAGCCACTTTGGAAGGTTTTCCAGCCAAATATAAAGAAATCAGAGTATCACGCTTGAATTCCATCACGAATAACTTTTTTCTGGAAAATTCTCACCAAAATACTTTGGTACGTTTGTAAACAATATAATGAGCTGTCACTGGAATAATTTTAACAGCTGACGGACGAGTGGCTTAGAAATGACAGCAGTCTGAAGTTGCTTGCAGTTTTTTCATCTCATCCTGCATTGTATATTATCTATGGGCCACTGGATAGTCTTCACAACTTCATATGTAGAGCAATACAATATTTATACCCTACACCACAAGGTGGTCAGGGTATTGTGTCTTTGTGCATTTGTTTTTGTAACAGGCAAAAGGAAACGAGATAGACCCATAGTTCCTTTTGATGATCTGCATAGAATCACATTCTGAGTCGATGTATGCATGTCCGTCCGTTCGTCCGTCTGTCCGTCTCTCCATGTATTTTTGTAAACAAAGTACAGGTCGCATTTATTATTCGATTGAGATGAAATTTTGCAAAGATCTTTTGTTTGGCCCAAGGACGAACCCTATTGAAATTGGAGATAATCGGTCAAAATTTAGATATAGCTCCCATATATATCTTCGTCCGATTTTCCTTTTATTGTGCACCAAACGTGTAATATCAGCTTGAATTGTATGGAATTTTGCATATACACCCATATTAGGCCTGAAAATATGTATGCCAAATTTGATCGAAATCGGTTCAGATATAGCTATAGCTCCCATATATATTGTTCATCCGATTTGTTATTTTTGTCCTCAGCAGCCGTAATATACACTCTGTAACAACAATATTTGGGGAAATATATCAAATGCAGCTCAGAAATACCTTTGCTAAATTTTATCGAGATCGGTTCAGATTTGGATATAGCTCCCATATATGACTTCGTCCGATTTACCTTGGATTGTGCACCAAATGTCTAATATTTGCCCAAATTGGATGGCACTTACGATCGAATTGAGTCTAGAAGCTAGTACGTCAAATTTGGTGAAGATCGGTTCAGATATAGCTATAGCTGCCATATATGTTGTTCATCCGATTTGTCATATTTGTTACCCACAGGCGTAATATGCACTCCGAAACAAGGATATCCAGGAAAATATATCAAATACAGCTCAGAAATATCTTTGGCAAATTTTATCGAGATCGGTTCAGATTTGGATATAGTTCCCATATATATTTTTATCCGATTTCAAATTAATTTCACACCAAATGGGCAATACAAGTCCGAATTTAAAAGATACAAATGCTTCGGCATATTTAGTCCTTTGAATTTTAAATTATAATCATAATCATAGTGTGTATGACTGAATTCTCCCATAAAAACTTTTAATTGTTATGCGTAGTTCTACTAAATTAGCAAAGTGGTGTAGGGTATCATAAAGTCGGCCCCGCCCGACTTTAGGACTTTCTTTACTGGTTTTCAATATTAATTCATGCTTCATCTCTAAAATCTATTTGTAATTATTATCCTCAAAAATATTTGTAAATGGAATGTTGTTTCATGTTCGTTTCCTAAGTCTTTCGTTTACTAGAGGCATTTCATTACCGAAATATTAATTTCTCAGAATTGCCACATATGAGAATATATTCAGTATATTTTCTAAATGAAATGATATCTGGAATATCCTTAAAATAAAATACTCTCGTTTTCTAGAATATCCTTAAGTCATTAACAAAACAAACTTTCAATGTTTGTTTCTCATTGGAAAATTAAGTATTCCTAAATTTTGAAAACCAATTCACAACAAAACAGATCCTTTTACCTCACAAAAAAATATGTGAAGTAAAACAAAACAAAAAAAAAAAAAAAACAATAAAAAATTGCACCTTTATCCTGTTACGCTCTTGCATTATCATCGCCGAAACATCTTCAACTCCGACGCATATTTTTTTATGGTATTGAGTGTCGATTGTAATTTTATTACCTCATCAAGAAATAACAGCACCAACAACAAAAATAACTACAAATAGACAGCAGTTGTTTTCTTAAATTGAGTAATAAAAGATTTTTTAAAGATCATAAATCTATTGGTAATGGTGATCGGCAGCAGGTTTTTGTTGCAAGAATTTATAACCAAACTGCCCACATTGCCAAAGGAAACAAAAAAAGTACAGTTGTTTGGGTAAGGCCTAAGCAAAAATATATTTTTAGGGGATCGTATATTTAGCTTGTCATTCATTTATTCGTACATTTGCTCCATTTTGGATGCCTATTTTTTTATGAAAAGCAGTTGCTGTTTTCGTGGTATTAAGGCACGAGACAAAGCACATTAAATAGATCAAATCGATATTGAAATTTATGGCAAAAGGAAGAAAGTTTTTTTTTTGGAAGATAAATGTAGAGGAAATTTGTGGAGATGTATAGAAAATATCAAACATGGTTTATATAGGAAATAATGGGAAAATCAATAATATATGAAAGTATATAAAATACTGTCATTAAAAATATTTTAATAAAACCACCGGAAAATTTATAAAATTTGCCAATCATGTGATAACCTATAAAACTGTAATATATTGGCGAACCTCCTTATGTCCTATTTGGCCTATATTTATGCCCTTCGTCATGCTGATAGGTATTCAAAACAATTTTACATAAAAATTGTGCTCCATTTTACCCGCTAAATATAATCCTATAGCCATCCAAAATTCTGGTCTACCCTGCCTTAAATGCTAATTTATTGAGGTGTGAAAATTATTAATTTTGGTTAACTCCATCAAGTACCTCCCCCACAAAGGGTTAAATTTTGAATAATTATAACTCTTACAAAATATGAAATAAACGCCCGACTGTCTTCAAATTTCGCAAATCTCAATATTTTTTTTTCCAACGAAAGATCTGGTAGGAAAAGGCCAACAATTTTAATAACCATGAAGGCAATAAAAAGCAAAATGAGCATTCGATTCCTTTCAAACTCGTTACCCCAATATTTCTCTCAGTAGAAGATCTGCTGTGAACAAAAGAATTTATCCACGTTTATAGATTTTGCTAATTCTTATACCCTCCTCCATACATAGTATGGAGGGTATATTAAGTTATCGGCAACTTCAGATTTTAGGTATTTTAAAGGTTTTAAGAGAATTTTTAATGGATTTAATTTTTTTGAAAATTTTCTAATTCATTCCAAATGGTGGAGGGTATTCAAAGTTCGGCCCGGCCCAACCTACTGCTTTTTTACTTGATTTTTTATAATCCATCTTTATAGGTTTCGTTTAAAAGATATTTTTAAAAAATCCACGTTTATAGATTTTGCTTAAAAAATATTTCAAAATTTTGATCTTTCGTGTCTCGTACCATCGCCTGTTACCGTGATATTGGGAGCGTAGCCCGACGTCAAGGAAGTGAATGGAAGAAAACAACAATATCAGCAGAAATGGTTCGAAAAATAAAGAAGCGATTTTATAAAAACCCGCGTCGCAGTGGCCCACAAATGGCTCTTAAGCTGAATATTCCATTCGGCAAATATTGAAAAATGAACTTGGGGTAAACCCATTGAATTTCCAAAACGTGCCAGAACTTACACCGCAACAGAATGAAAATAGACTAAAAAGAGCTAAAGAGTTGCTTCGCTTGGCCGAAAGTGGTGAGCTGCCGAATTTGGTTTTCTCCGATAAGAAAACATTCGATGATCGTGTTTACTTTCCAAAAAGGTCAGCTTAAAATTGGCACCTCCGGTTGGTCACCAGAACTCAAGCGCGGCCATAGTGATAGTGTGGGCCGCCATAACAGCCGATGGTCACTCTCCGCTCGTATTAATCGACCGTGGCATCAGAATAAATGCCGAAAATTATCGTGAAAATATTTTGGAGGGTGTATTAACCTTGGAAATTCCAACAGGACTCAGCACCATCGCACTCAGCACGCGCCACCCAAGAATTATTACAAAATGAGGTTCCTTGCTTCATTTCCAGCGCACAATGGCCACCAAAATATCTGGGTAGCAAACCGTTGAACTATTGTGTCTGGAGTATTTTGGAAAGCAATGTTGGCACTAAAAAATATCAAAGTGCCGATCACCTCAAGCAAGCGTTTCGCCGGGAATGGGCCAAAATACCGCAACATTCGGACAGCGTGTGACGGTTTTTTTGGCCGTTTGAAGGTCATAACTTGTGCCAAAGGTGACCAAATTGAACAAATCTAAACTTATTTTAAAAGTTGATGCTATTTCCGACATTTTTCGCTTTCATTCAATAAAAATTCAAAAAAAAAAAAAAAAAAAAAACAGTAAAGAAAGTCCTAAAGTGGGGCGGGGCCGATTTTATTATACCCTACACCACTTTGCTAATTTAGTTGAGCTCCACTTAATAATTAAAAGTTTTTATGGGAGAATTCAATCATACACGCCATGATTATAATTATAATTTCTTCTGGTTTTTCGTTTGGCTCGAGGTCAGAATTTAAAAAAAACAGACGAATTTGTTTTTTTAAATATTTAAATTAATTTATTTGTCCGATATTTCGACTATCTTCGATAGTCATCATCAGGGATTTTGCAGTAGCTATACAGGTCGCAATTATAGACCAATCGACGCGGAATTTCGCATGTAGCTAGAGTTTAGGGAAGAGGTCTACCAATTTGGGTGGTCATCGGATAATATTTAGCGGGTAAAATAGACCATATCTTTTGTGATGAAAAAATTTAACATTTTTCATTAAACTGCGAAAATTTAAAATCCCGGCGAAATCACAAAGCCATGACAAGGTTACTCCTGATCTTTACATTGATGTTAACATCCAACAAATCGGATATATAGCAAAATATGTGCGATATATATGTCTATCAAAGAAGATATGCTTGAAAAATCTCTTATATGTCGAGAACGGCTGAATTGATTTCGACAGTTCTCATTAATTCAGAATGGCCTCTTGGCAGGACAGAAAAAACGTCTAAAAAAATCGCATAAAAATATCTCTCTAAAGATGAAAATATTCATTTTGTAAAATTTTCTCATATTTTTTCAATTTTGTCATATTTTTGACATATTTTCATTTTGAATTAAACATTTGGTAATATTTCTACAGCTAACAAAACTAAGTAGTTAGGATATCAGGATATCATATACAGATCGCATTTATGGCCCGATCCTTACGAAATTTTGCATGGGTATAAAATGAGGGTCAGAATAGAAGCCTATTCTTTTTGGAGATGATCGCCATATATTTAGGGGTTGAAATTTACCAACAAAACTGCAAAATTGTCAGCAGGTCGTACTTATTGCCCGATCCTCACGCACATTTGAATAAGGGTTACCGGACATTGCAAAACCCAAGCAGTTTTGGATGGCCATCCAAAAATATTCAATGTGCGAAATAGTTTGCCAACTTTTGTAGACAAAATACGAAAATGTTTATTCCAGTGACTCTTTGGAGAATTCACAAATACAGGAAAGACGCACTTCTGACTATTTCGATAACGCTGATTTCGTGGTAGAATATAGTCAAATGTCTGTATCTCATATAGATGCGTTTCAGTCAAAAACCAATAATAAATGTTAATCTTTTGCCACTTCTGAGAGATTATGGGTCTTTGGGAAATATTGGTTCCAGATCTAGGAAGACCATTTACGTGCAACATCTACCAATAAATTGGAAATGAGCAAATTAGTTTAAGTTGTTGTTATTCGAAAATTAGAGAAGGAAACCTGATGGTTTTCTTTTATAATTTGTCACAATATCTTGTGGAATTCTTTCGAGTATCTTGCCTATATAAACTGTATCACTTATTAAAGTGTTGTAGGGTATTCAACGGTCGGCCCCGCTCGACTGTAGCCTTTGCTTACTTGTTTTAAAATGTATTTAATTTTGTAATACAGATCAATTTTTACTCCACTTTTTCACTGATCCCACTGAAAACAGCACTTAACTACATTTTCTCTTTTTTGATGCTATTCTAGAAGTGGGCCGTTAGAATGAAGCCAAGATTATTATGTTTTCTAAAAATCTTAACCCCTTAAGAGTTCATTTGTACACATTTGACAATAAATATCTGATTTCATTTATTGAATTTTGGCCAATGGCAGCGACCACTGTGCAATGGATAGTTTTAATGAATATGTTTATAAAATACTCGTTTATGGACGATCTTTAAAGTGTCCTTATTAAGTGATGGACCTTCTAGTTTTTTTTTTCTAACAAGACTACTTTTATAGATATCCCTAAAAAATATATAAAAAATGTAAAAAATATGGCTTTTGACTTTGTTGCAGTTTTTTATCTCACCCTGTGTTTATTTTAAAAAATATTTTTTTAAATCTAAATTTAAATATATATTTATATAATTTTAAAATAATATAAATTTAAAATAGCTTTAAAAAATCCACGTTTATACCTTTTAAGTATTTTTAAAAATGCACGTTAATACATTCAAAATATTTTTAGAAAATCCATTTTTATATATTTAAAATATCAAAAAAAAATATTATTTTTAAGCTTGAAAAACTATTATTAAAAAAAATCACGTTTAAAACTTTTTAAAAATGTCCGCGTTTATATATGGTCCTTGCACATATATCTTTAAAAATCTCGATATTTTTTTAATTCACATTAAACGGTTGTCCTGGAAGGACATGATTTTTTTAAAATGGATAGTTTTAATAAATATGTTTATAAAATACTCATTTATGGACGATCTTTAAAGTGTCCTTATTAAGTGATGGGCTTTCTAGTTTTGTTTTCTAACAAGACAACTTTTATATATATATATATATCCATAAAAAAATATATAAGAAAAAACCACTTCAATAGGCGGTCCAAGTAAAAATATTAATTATTACATATTCATTTTCAAATTCACTTTCATAAAATCACGTCTACGTTTATAGATAACTTTAATAAAATCCAATTTTTAAGCGGCCCTAGAGAAAATATTTTTTATAATTCACATTTATAGGTGGACCTGGAAAAAATATATAAAAAAATACCAGAAATTCTGATAGATTATAGATTCCATTTAAAACACAGACAGGATTCCATTCAAAGTTCATTGCCACCTATAAAATTTAGAACCATTCTAAACGTTTTTTTCCCGTCTGGAAAAATTTATGAGATAAAATCGCGTGCCATATGCCGATTAGCTAAAACGTAATGAAGAAAAAAAAACTGATAACCATTGCAGCCTTCAAAAAAGAACCAAGTTTATGTAATTAAATCTCTACGCTTAACTTCTGATTTATTTACTGCACAAAAAAACACCAAAAAACGACCACCACCAGTGAATTAACAACAACAACAAAAAGCATGATACAAAAACTTCTAAAATCCATTGAAAATAATACCGACGACGACGATGATAGCAACGATAAAGGACTACAAAAGCCAGGCCTCACGAACAATGAGACGGACGACGACACAACCTGCTGCCCTGATTTTTATTGGCTTCTCGGTGTGGCGGTCTGTGCCGAATATCAACTTTTTGACAAAGACACAGACTAAACATTGTTGACCAGGTTAACATCGAATATATATGAACAGCACGAATTTGCAAAAAAAAAAAGAAGAAGAAAGACGAAGCTCATGAAAAACACCAACGAAGATCACCTAACCAATGTTGGAGTTAAGGCCCGGTTTTTCTTTGTTGGGTTTCAATGTTTGGAGTTGTATGGCTACTAGGATTCTTTTTTTGGTGGCCTTCTCTTGCTTGTAGCAAGGATTTCGTTTTGTGTACTCGCAAATTTCTGAATTTGAACAAAATTGATACCTACCATTATTAAGCAGCAATAAAATTCCTGAACCTTTATTGGGAGGTATTGTGTGTGTTTGTTGTAGTTGTAGCTGTTGTGTTTTCTTTGGGAGGCATTGAGAAACATGTTGTCATGATTTTTACAAGTGTTGGACCTTTCAGATGAATACAGTGGTGTTATAACTATTACGAAAAATATTTTTTAAAAAATCTACGTTTGCAGACGACCCTTAAAAAAATATTTTTAAAAAAATTTACGTTTGTAGTTGACCCTTAAAAATATTTTTTTTAAAAAATTAACGTTTGTAGACGACCCTTGAAAAAATAGTTTTAAAAAATCCATGTTTGTAGATGTCGCTTGATTGTAGACAATCTTTAAAAATATTTTTAAAAAATCCACGTTTGTAGTTGACCCTTGAAAAATATTTTTAAAAAATCCACGTTTGTAGTTGACCCTTGAAAAATATTTTTAAAAAATTCACGTTTATTGAGGATCCTTGAACAAATATTTTTAAAAAATTCACGTTTATTGAGGATCCTTGAACAAATATTTTTAAAAAATTCACGTTTATTGAGGATCCTTGAACAAATATTTTTAAAAAAATCCACGTTAATAGAAGACCCTTGAAAAAATGTTTTTAAAAAATCCACGTTAATAGAAGACCCTTTATGAAATATTTTTAAAAAATCCAAGTTTTTAGATGACCCTTGAAAATATTTTTAAAAAGTCCACGTTTATAGATGACCTTTGAAAAAATATTTTTAAAAAATCCACGTTTATAGATGACATTTGAAAAAATATTTTTAAAAAAACCACGTTAATAGAAGACCCTTGAGAAAATATTTTTAAAAAATCCACGTTAATAGAAGACCCTTGAAAAATATTTTTAAAAAATCCACGTTAATAAAAGACCCTTGAAAAAATATTTTTAAAAAATCCAAGTTAATAGAAGACCCTTGAAAAAATATTTTTAAAAAATCCACGTTTATAGATGACCCTTGAAAAAATATTTTAAAAAAATCCACGTTTACAGATGACCCTTGAAAAAATATTTTTAAAAACTCCACAATTTTATATTTCCTTGAAAAAAATCCATGTTTGTAGATGTCCCTTAAAAAAATATTTTTAAAAAATTCACGATTGTAGAAGTCGCTTGAAAATGTTTGTTTGTAGATGACCCTTGAAAAAATATTTTAAAAAAATCCACGTTTATAGATGACGCTTGAAAAAATATTTTTTTAAAAAATCCACATTGTGGATGACCCTTGAAAAAATATTTTTAAAAAATCAGCGTTTGTAAAAAATATTTGAAAAAATATTTTTTAAAAAATCTACAATTGTAGATGTCTCTTTGAAAAAAAATTTTATAAAATCGCTTGAAAAAATATTTTTAAAAAATGCACGCTAATAGATGAGCCTTTCCAAAAAATCCAGGATTATATGTGGCCACTGATTTTTTTTTTTTAAATTCCTTAGTTTTGGCATTCGAATATCCTACCACTGTTTTTGCAAAGATTGTTGCCAACAATTTTAAGTGTATTACTTTACAAACGGCATTGATATCAGAAACACCAACTGGTTCCCCGTATATCGTTTAAGTGTTTTCATGTTTTATATTGTTGTTGTTGTTTTTGATTTTTTTTTTGTTGCTTTTCGACCAATATCGATAGCCAAACACCACTGACCACCATACAAACGCCAACATAAAAATGACGGCAAACAACCGGCATTACCACCACCATATCCAACAGCGAGTTGGCATTATGAGGGCACCCCTAATACAGGTTACCCAGGCGATAAAAGTGAAGTCCATTCTACAGAGAGAACGAGCTTTTGATTTTGTTGTAAATTTATCCTGACAGCTGTTTGCGCTTGAGCGCCTTCTGTGATTTTTTTGTTTTATTTTTTTTGGCAAAATTGTTGTTACCAACTAATTTTGTTGGTTGTTTGTTGTTGTTGTTGTTGTTTGAATAATGTGTTCTTTATCGTTGCAGTTTTCTTTATAGGGGCTCATGATGGTCAATTTATGTTTTTAATGTATTTGAGTTTAAATATTATTATGGTATCTAATAATAGAGCAGGAATATGGACTATTAATTAAGGATATAAATGTAAATAAATAATAAATATAAAAAATATTTTTTCAAGGACAAATATCGATTCTTTAAAAATAATAACAAAATAAAATAATAAGAAGAGCGGATTTTTCCAGAATAAATTTCAAAGATTTATCTTTTACAACTAATTTTTAAGGACTTAGTATTAACTTGGATTTTTTTAAAATATTCTTTTCAAAACATTTATAAACGTGGAATTTAAAAAAAAAAATTTTAAGGGTCATCTATTAACGTGATTTAATATTTTTTCCAAAAACTTGGATTTTTTAAAGTTATTTTTACAAATCTGGAATTTTTAAAAACGTGATTTTTTCAATTTTTTTTCTACAAACTTTTAAAAATATTATTTCATTTACAAAATAATCTTAAAGTTAATATATTATTGTGGATTTTTTGAAAATAAAATTTAAGGGTCATATCATAATAATAACGTGTTTTTTTTAAATATTTTTTCGAGGGCCAACAATTAACGTGGATTTCTAAAAAAATATTTTTTCTAAAAACGTGGATTCTATAAAAATATTTTTTCTACAAACGTGGCTTTTTTAAAAAATATTTATTCTGAAAACGTGGAATTTTTAAAAAATGTTATTCTAAAAATGTTAATTTGTTAAAAATCTTCATTCTAAAAAGGTGGAATTTTTCTAAATATTTATTCTAAAAAGGTGGAATTTTTCTAAATATTTATTCTAAAAATGTGGACTTTTTAAAAACATTATTTCTATAGTCATCTGCAAATGGGGATATTTTAAAAATATTTGTCAAGGGTCAACTACTAACGTGGGGTTTTAAAAATATTATTTTTTTCATGGACAAACGTGGATTTTTAAAAATATTATTTTTTCAAGGACAAACGTGGATTTTAGAATATTATTTTTTTCAAGGACACACTTGGATTTTTAAAATATTATTTTTTTCATGGACACACGTGGATTTTTAAAAATATTATTTTTTTCAAGGACACACGTGGATTTTTAAAATATTATTTTTTTCATGGACACACGTGGATTTTTAAAAATATTATTTTTTTCATGGACACACGTGGATTTTTAAAAATATTATTTTGTTAAGGGTCAACTATTAACGTGGATTTTTAAAAATATTTTTAATGGTTTTTAACGTGGATTTTTTAAAAATATTTTTAATGATTTTTAACGTGGATTTTTTAAAAATATTTTTAATGGTTTTTAACGTGGATTTTTTAAAAATATTTTTAAGGGTCAACTATTAACGTGGATTTTTTTAAAAATATTTTTAATGGTTTTTAACGTGGATTTTTTAAAAATATTTTTAATGGTTTTTAACGTGGATTTTTTTAAAAATATTTTTTATGGTTTTTAACGTGGATTTTTTAAAAATATTTTTAATGGTTTTTAACGTGGATTTTTTAAAAATATTTTTTATGGTTTTTAACGTGGATTTTTTAAAAATATTTTTAAGGGTCAACTATTAACGTGGATTTTTTAAAAATATTTTTAAGGGTCAACTATTAACGTGGATTTTTTAAAAATATTTTTAAGGGTCAACTATTAACGTGGATTTTTTAAAAATATTTCTAATGGTTTTTAACGTGGATTTTTTAAAAATATTTTTAATGGTTTTTAACGTGGATTGTTTACAAATATTTTTAATGGTTTTTAACGTGGATTTTTTAAAAATATTTTTAATGTTTTTTAACGTGGATTTTTTAAAAATATTTTCTTCTAGGACACACGTGGATTTTTAAAAATATTATTTTCTTCTAGGACACACGTGGATTTTTAAAAATATTATTTTCTTCTATTTGGATTTTTAAAAATATTATTTTTTTCAAAGACTAACGTGGATTTTTAAAAATATTATTTTTTTTTCAAGGATAAAAGTGGATTTTTAAAAATATTATTTTTTTTCAAGGATAAACGTGGATTTTTAAAAATATTATTTTTTTTCAAGGATAAACGTGGATTTTTAAAAACATTATTTTTGTTTTCAAGGACACACGTGGATATTTAAAAATATTATTTTTGTTTTCAAGGACACATGTGGATATTTAAAAATATTATTTTTTTCTAGGACACACATGGATTTTAAAAAATATTATTTTTTTCAAGGACACACATGGATTTTAAAAAATATTATTTTGTTAAGGGTCAACTATTAACGTGGATTTTTTAAAAATATTTTTGAAGGGTTTTAACGTGGATTTTTTAAAAATATTTTTGAAGGGTTTTAACTTGGATTTTTTAAAAATATTTTTGAAGGGTTTTAACGTGGATTTTTTAAAAATATTTTTGAAGGGTTTTAACTTGGATTTTTTAAAAATATTTTTGAAGGGTTTTAACGTGGATTTTTTAAAAATATTTTTGAAGGGTTTTAACGTGGATTTTTTAAAAAATATTTTTGAAGGGTTTTAACGTGGATTTTTTAAAAAATATTTTTGAAGGGTTTTAACGTGGATTTTTTAAAAAATATTTTTGAAGGGTTTTAACGTGGATTTTTTAAAAAATATTTTTGAAGGGTTTTAACGTGGATTTTTTAAAAAATATTTTTGAAGGGTTTTAACGTGGATTTTTTAAAAATATTTTTGAAGGGTATTAACGTGGATTTTTTAATAAATATTTTTTCAATAAACGTGGATTTTTTAAAAAATATTTTTTTAATAAACGTGGATTTTTTAAAAATATTTTTCAATAAACGTGGATTTTTAAAAAATATTTTTTTAATAAACGTGGATTTTTTAAAAATATTATTTTTTAATAAACGTGGATTTTTTAAAAATATTTTTTCAATAAACGTGGATTTTTTAAAAATATTTTTTCAATAAACGTGGATTTTTTAAAAATATATATGTCAAGGGTCAACTATTAACGTGGATTTTTTAAAAATATATTTTCAAGGATCAACTATTAACGTGGATTTTTTAAAAATATTTATGTCAAGGGTCAACTATTAACGTGGATTTGTTAAAAATATATTTTCAAGGATCAACTATTAACGTGGATTTGTTAAAAATATATTTTCAAGGATCAACTATTAACGTAGGTTTCTTAAAAATATTTTTACAAGGTAAAAAGTGGATTTTTTAAAAATATTTTTTTTAGGGTCAACTATTAACGTGGATTTTTTAAAAATATTTTTTTAGGGTCAACAACTAACGTGGATTTTTTAAAAATATTTTTTTAGGGTCAACTACTAACGTGGATTTTTAAGAAATATTTTTAAGGGTCAACTATTAACGTGGATTTTTTAAAAATATTTTTTCAGGGGTCAACTATTAACTTGGATTTTTTAAAAATATTTTTTTCAAGGGTCATCTATAAAGTTTAATTTTTAAAGGGTTACCTTTTTTAAATATTTTTACAAGGGTCAAATATAAACGAGGATTTTTTATAAATATTTTTTAAACGATCATATTAAACGAGAGTATTTCCCCCTGTGTACTCAGATCAAGATCTTCGTTTGCATTCTATTGATATTATATTGCAATACCACGAACTGTGAAATATAAATATTTACACTCTAACTACAAAGGATACAACCTCTACAATAACATTCCCGAGAATTGTAAAACATGACAATGCAAAAACAAGGATTCCAGTCATTCACTCGAATTCTAGCAAATCCTTGCTAAATACAATTTTATGCAATTTTCTGAAAACGACCAACAAAAATATCCTTCCTAAAACTAACACCACAGTGGGTAGGCATTGATGTTGGCAGTTATGTTTGAACAAGCCACAGTAGCGCTGGACAATACAATTGCAACATCCAATCAAACAATTGACATTGTTTGATGGTGATTCAGATATTTCCTTTTTCTTTCTATGAAGAAAAAAATCCTATATTTCCTGTTAAAAGTGAGAATAAAAATTCTTGAAAAAAATGATCAAAATTTCATTCTTAGAGAAATTTTTCTTTTGTCACATTTGGGTATCCCCATTTACAACAGCTTCCTTTTTTTTGTATAATTTGTTATGCTTGTAGAGTTGGCCGTGTAGCGCATTTGACTGATTACTCTGTGACTTTTGACACCTACAAGCCAAGATGTATTACTGCTCAGGGGGTGTTTGTTACAACAATTCGGTGACAACTGCGTAAATAATCATTTATTTGACTTTGGCAATGTAACATGTATGGATGATGGAAAGCCATGACTAGTCTTTTGAATAGCATTGAAAAAGACGATCTTAAATCTTATTAACTATTTGTTTTTCGACTGACATTTATGATCCACAGCATCGGCCGTCATATGGTGCCGTCATGAGACAAAAGGATGCGCAGCAAATGCTGCTAATGCAAATCGTATTCGTTCCTCCAGATTTACTTAAAGAGATACATACTTACATACATTGTTGAGGGATTTATGATATTAGGTTTTAAGGCATCTTCGACTGGAAAAAGGATAGCAGGAAACATACTTCCAGGGGGAATAAATGTGAATAAAATAAATTGAAAAATATACTCAAATAGTCACATTAATAGTCCTGGCAGCCGTGCATTTAATATTTCCCTTAAAAATTCGTGATAATACCTCAGCTAATTCTTGAAAAAAAAAAAAACAAAAGTTCCAGATTCACGAATTTAACTTTTATAGCTACAGAAAATACAAGAATATTTTATGAATTCAGAATTAAAAAAAGTAAGCAAAGGCTATGGTCGTGCGAGACCGACCATGTGATACCCTACAACACTAGAATACGTTGGAAGGCCCCTTATGCCCAAATACATTTTGGAAAATTTCGTTTCTGAAATCATGTCATAGAGCCCTGCCCAAATGTTAACCCTAGGTTTTTGAGCGTAGGTCTTTGCCCAATATTTCCGAACTCCATAGTGTTGTTAGGCATTCGAAACAATTTCACACGAAAGTTGTGGTTCATTTTACAGCTAAATATAATTCAATAGTGATTCAAAATGCTGGACTCTTTCTCTTTTCAAGCAAAATTCCGTGACAATTGGTTTTCAATCTACGACTGCGACTGCAAAGTCAGAAAAATGTAAAAATGTTTTTGTCTATTTGAACCCCTAAGACAACAGGCTTTAATTCTGACCCTAATCCTATCTCCTTGCAAAATTTCGTGAAGATCAGACGATAATTGCGAACTGTATATAAAACCCTCAACACAGAGTGTTGGAGGGTGTATAAAAAAATTACTAAATATTGAATTCAAAATTGTAAGTCAACTTGAAAAAATCGCATGCGATAAACGATATGACAAAAATTTAAAAAAAAAATGTAACAAAAATATTCAATATTTTTTTAAAAGATTTTCTTACATTTTTTCCTTTTCTGGCAAGAGACCATTCCGAATTTCTGAGAATTGTGAAAATCAGTGTGATTTATAAGCAGAATAAATAAGATATATTTCTTTTCACATATCACATATCTTGGCTATCAGCATCACTACAGGATGAGATAAAAAAAACTGCAACTAAGTCAAACGCCATAATTTTTACATTTTTTTTTAATTTTATTGAGTGAAAGCAAAAAATGTCGAAATTTACATCAAATTTTAGAATAAGTTTAGATATGTTCGAATTGGTCACCTTTAGCACGAATTATGGCCTTCAAACGGCTAATGAAACAGTCACACGCTGCCTGAATGTTGCTCTGCAGTATTTTGGTCCATTCCCGGCGAAGCGCTTGCTTGAGGTAATCGACACTTTGGTATTTTTTAGTGCCAACCTTGCTTTCCAAAATACTCCAGACACTATAGTCCAACGGATTGGTATTCGGAGTTTTTGGTGGCTATTGTGCGCTGGAAATGAAGCGAGGAACCTCATTTTTTAACCATTCTTGGGTGGCGCGTGCTGAGTGCGATGGTGCTGAGTCCTATTGGAAGGCCCAAGGTCTGTGGCCAAAATGTTTACGTGCCCAAAGTTTTAATACACCCTCCAGAATATTTCGATCGGAGTATGGGACTCCCCCGCCGTCTCCAGGACAGCAACCTTTACCGCAGTCCCTAACGCCTTATGTTGCTGTTCTAATTCCGGATACTGCATCATTCTTGCAATTCAATTGCAGCGGACTCCGAGGTAAAATTGATAAGATAGTGGATTTTATGAATCGGATGAATATTTAGATCGCAGCGGTGCAGGAAACCAAAATCAACAAAAATTATAGCTTACAACGTTGCATTGGTTACAACGTATTGAGGAAAGATCGCACCAGAAGTGAAGGTGGAGATTAGCGTTCCTGTTACACCATTCTGTTCAATAAAGACCTATCTCGCTAGAGCTAGTCTCCAGTGACCCATACATGAAGTGTATGGGGGTAGCAGTCAAGTGTGGAACTGCCGAGGTAGAGGTGCTTAATGTGTATATCCCGCCGGTTAATAGCTGTGAACCGCATTACTTGCCTAATAAAGCTCACTTTTGAAAGGCAATAACCGCCTGTTACTAGGGGTTTTCAATGCCCACCATGAGTTGTGGCATTCCATCCTAGGTATTGACCAGAGGGGATCAGCGTTGGCAGAGCAGATTGACTGCTCTACATTTTGCACTGTAAACGAGGATGTCCCCACCCGAATAAGAGGAGAGTCACAGTTCGCCAGATTTAACCATTGTGTCACCCGGTCTGATAAATGACGTGACTTGGCATGACGTCTCTTGGCTCAGATCATCTCCCGATAATCGTCTCCATCAGCATCGATTTCATAACCTCCACACTTTCCTTAACCATGAGAAAGCCCACTGGCCTAAGTTCAGAGATTTCACCAACCTTCGCTTCAGTGAACTGCCCAATCCTTCTGATGTTCGGGTAGCTGTAGCGATTTTCCGGGACACCATCAAAGCTCCAGCCGCTCGCTACATACCTGCTGGTCGAATACCCAAAGTAAGACCAAATTTGCCAGCAGAGGCAGAGGGATTTGCGAATGAGCGTGATGAGCTCCGACGTACCAACCCTACTGATCCCAGAGTCAGTGAACTAACAGTGAAAGTCAACAGGTTGGTACAGGAGCATGAGCGGAAAAAGTGGCTAGGCCATCTGAAGTGTTGCAAAATTGAAACCGATTTGAGTAAACTGTGGGTAACGGTAAAGTCAATCTCGAACCCTGGGAAAAAGGATGATAGTACAGGAGTCACATTTAACGACGTAACGGTGACTGATCTGAAGAGGTGCGCTGGCCATTTTAACCGTCAGTTTGTCGAGCACCACGAGAGTGATAGGGCGAGGCGAAGAGTACTACGTCGTATAAGAGCTCTTTCCGCCGAGGATGTACCTCCATAGTATACGATGGGTGATGTTGCGAATGTCATCCGAAATGCTAAGTCATCTAAAGCGTTGGGCCCGGACGGAATATCAATGGTAATGTTGAAGCAGTTCTGACCCAACTACATTTTAGACCCATAAAGTATATATATTCATAATCAGCATAAAATTCTAAGTCGATTTAACGATGTCCGTCTGTCTGTCTGTCTGTCCGTCTGTCTGTCTGTCTGTTGAAATCACGATACAGCCCACATTATTTGACGTAGAGCTCCCAAATTTAGCAGAGCTATTTGCATTGTGTCTAGGATGGTTGGTATTGAAAATGAGATATATCGGTCCACGTTCTGGTATAGTCCCCATATAACGGTACCTCCCGATATTCGGTATGTTGATGATTAATGCCACATTTTTTCACGGATTTGTCTTAAAATTGGTATTTGTAGGTCATAGCGGGTCCCTGAGCGTGTGGCAAAACATTGCATGTATAGGTCCACGTTGTGGTATAGCCCCCATATAAAGGTACCTCCCGATATTTAGTATTTTAGTTTTTTTTCACGGATTTGTCTAAAAATTGGTATTTGTGGGTCATAATGGTTTCCAGCTCCGGTGGCGGAACATTGCATGTATGGGTCCATAATTTGGTATAGCCTCCATATAACGGTACCTCCAGATATTCGGTAATTTGATGATTTTTGCAACATTTTTTCACGGATTTATCTGAAAATCGGTATTTGTTGGTCATAATGGGTTCCAGCTCCGGTGGCGAAACATTGTAATTGGTATAGCCCCCATATAACGGTACCTCCCCATAATCGGCATTTTAATGGTTTTTGCCACATTTCTTCTAATGTTTCTTTTACCCTAAGGTGGAGGGTATTAAAAGTTTGGCCCGGCCGAACTTAATGTTTTTTTACTTGTTAACTTTCTTGTTGGCAAAAATACACGGACAGACGGAAGGACAGACGGAGTTCGGACATGGATAAATCGATTCAGAATATGATTGTATGGAGATCATCAAAAGAAACCATATCGTTTTCTTTGACACAGTGTGGTGTTGGATATAGAAATTGGGCGTTCATTCCGACTACAGAAGTCCTTAATATCTTTTTAAAAAAATTAGAAAGAGTTGGTTATCTATAGAAAACTCGAAAAATTCGGAAAATTAATGTCATCTACTTAACATCCGAGCAACTTGCATGCAGTTGAAGGAGAAATTTGAAGGTAAAACAACAGAAAAATCATTTACTCTAGCCCTCAATTTCATGATTATTTGACAATGAGAAATTCGTAGCAAAACAAATTTCACAAACATTTGTTTTTTTTTGTTGTCCATGAATTTCGCTTCAATTTTTGGCAGTACCAAAGTTTGAGTCATGCTTCAGATTAGGGAAAGGGTAACAAAATTCACTCCCCCAAAAAAATAAAAAAACAAACCAAACAAAAGATTTACCATCGACTCTCTCACACTTTACGAGATTCGGTTGGCGGTATCTTTCCAGACATGTAATGTTTCATGGCTATGTTAAATAACTATTAAAAATCACCGAAAAGAAACGACTCCAACTTCAGACCAAAAAAATAAAACCCAAAATAAAAGTCGCCGGCTGTCGGTCTCATTAGTATGCGTGAAATGCAATCAAGTAGCTGTACATTGTCTCTTTTACGAATGTGATTTTTGAATGAGCGGAATGGAAATATATTTCGTTTGTGTGTGTTTGGCTTTTGGGGGAAGGCAACAGATAACCCCATCTATGGCTGACTGGCTGGTTGTCTGTCCGCAGCCCCTGTTTTTGGTTTTTTTTTTAAGTGACGACTGGGCAACGTCATGTGAATTGTGTGACTAGGAGGAGATGGCTTCTGTTTGGAGATATAACAGATAGATAAACACCAAGGCAAAGAAACCCCAACAACATTTGGGAGGGATTTAATGGTTGAAATAAAAAACACAAAATTTAATTTCACAACTCAGAGATTCTTATCTCTTTTAAATCTATTGCAAATTACTCATTCTTTAAAAATAAAAAATATCCTCATTAAATTGCGAAGAAAAAAAAACAAAAATCCTCTGGCTCTTTGTTTACAATCTGTTGCTTCGGCCATGAAATATGTACCTGTTGTCTTCACTTCCTTCAACCAGATGTCCGTTTGTTTATTTCTGCCTTCCTCCGCTTCCATTTCTCATTCACTCTGCAAAAACGAAATCCTTAGAGATTTGTTTTGATTGCATTTCAAGGATGCGGAAAACGGAAGTTGTAAACATCATTAGGATAGCGAACACCAGCAGCATCACAATACAAATGCGAAATCATGCCTTGGGAGATTTGTTTTGCGATTTTTTGTTTGTTTTGTTTTCGGTATTTTTTATCTCCTTGTTTTCCAGGAGGAAGTAAAATACTAAAGACAATGTTTTGAAACGGAAGCTGAAGGAATATGCTAGTTTTTTCTTTTCAACTGAATGCAACAGATGAGTGGCATTCATTCAGAGGTTGTATTAAAAGTGTTTTTGGGGTTTTAAGGAAACTTTGATTTTTTAGAATATTTTTTCAAACCTCAAACGAACTCAAAACTGCAATATTTAAGAATATTTATCTTTCCAAATAAAAAATATAAAAATAATCAAGGATATTTTAGAAATATTTTCTAAAGACAATTAAAAACTCAAATTTGGAAGGAAAGGATTTTTTAAAAACTTATAAATTTATTTCTAAATATTTTTTATTATAACATCAACAGACCATTTAAATAAAATAATTTTTAAAGAAACATTGAACGTGGATTTTTAAAGAATATTTTCAAATGATCCTCGGATGTGGATTTTTTAAAAGACCCTTTATAGGACCCTTTTTTGAAGAATATTTTTTAAAGGACTCTCGGACGTGGATTTTTTAAAAAATATTTCTTAATGGACTCTCGGACGTTGATTTTTCAAAGAATTTTTTTTAAAGGACCCTCAGACGTGGATTTTTTAAAGAGTATATTTAAAAGGACCCTCATACGTGGATTTTTTAAAGAATTTTTTTAAAGGACCCTCAGACGTGGAATTTTTAAAGAATATTTTTTTAAGGACCAAAAAAAAACGTGGATTTTTTAAAGAATATATTTTAAGGACCAAAAAAACGTGAATTTTTAAAGAATATTTTTTAAGGACCAAAAAACGTGGATTTTTTAAAGAATATCATTTGAAGGAACATCGGATGTGGATTTTTTAAAAAACATTTTTTTAAGGACCAAAAAAACGTGGATTTTTTAAAAAAGATTTTTTAAGGACCAAAAAAAAACGTGGATTTTTCAAAGAATATTTTTTTAAGGACCAAAAAAAAAACGTGGATTTTTTAAAGAATATTTTTTAAGGACTCTCTAACGGGGATTTTTTAAAGAATATTTTTAAATGGCTTTCGAACGTGGATTTTTTAAAGATTATTTTTTAAAGCACCCTCGGACGTGGATTTTTTGAAGAGTCCTCGGACGTGGATTTTTTAAAGAATAATTCTTAAATGACCCTTCTTTAGAGAATATTTTTTAAGGTCCAAAGAAGAACGTGGAATTAAAAAAAATATTTGCAAAGGACTCTCGGACGTGGATTTTTTAAGGAACACTCGGACGTGGACTTTTTAAAGAATATTTTTTAAAGGACCCTCGGACGTGGAACTTTTAAAGAATATTTTTTTTTTTAGAGGACCCTCGGACGTGGAATTTTTAGATTATATTTTTTATGGATGCTTGGACTTAGATCTTTTAAAGAACATTTTTTAAAGGATCCTCGAATGTATATTTCTCAAAGAACATTTTTTAAAGGATCCTCGGACTTGGATTTGTTAAAGGACCAGGTTTTTTAGATTTTTTTTTAAAGAACCCTTTTTAAGGAATATTTTTTAAAGGGCACTTTTTTTAAAGAATAGTTTTTAAAGGACCATAAAGAAGCGGATTTTTTAAAGGGTCTTTTTTACGGAATATTTTTTCAAGGACTAAAAAAGTGGATTTTTTAAAGAATACTTTTTAAGGGCGCTTTTTTAAATTTTTTTTTCAAAGGACTAAAAACGTGAATTTTTAAAAAATTATTTTTTAAAGGACCCTCGGGCGTGGATTTTTTTAAAGAATATTTCCAATGGACCAAAAATAATATTTTTAAGGACAAAAAAACTTGGATTTTTAAAGAATATTTTTTAAAGGGCCCTCGGACGTGGTATTTTTAAAGTTTACTTTTTTAAAGGATCCTTTTTTACGGAATATTCTTTCAAGGACTAAAAAAGTGGATTTTTAAAGAATAATTTTTAAGGGCTCTTTCTTAAAGAATATTTTTTTAAAAGGACTAAAAACGTGAATTTTTTAAAGATTATTTTTTGAAGGACTCTCGAACGTGGTATTTTTAAAGAACATTTTTTAAGGATCTTTGGACGTAGATTTTTTAAAGAACATTTTTTAAGGGACCCTCGATTGCGGATTTCTTAAAGACCATTTTTTTAAGGGAACCTCGAACGTGAATTTTTTAAAGAATTTTTTGAAAGGTCCGAGGGTCCTTTAAGGGGCCTTTTTAAATTTTTTTTTCAAGGACCAAACAAAAATTGATTTTTTAAAGATTACTTTTTTAAAGGACCCTTTTTTAAGGAATATTTTGTCAAGGACCAAAAAAGTGGATTTTTTGAAGAATACTGTTTAAGGAATATTTTTTCAAGGACCAAATACGTGATTTTTTTAAAGATTATTTTTTAAAAGCTCTCGAACATTGATACTTTAAAGAATATTTTTTAAAGCACCCTTTTTAAAGAGTATTAATAATAAGGGCAAAAAAAACGTGTTTTTTTAAGGAATATTTATACCCTACAACACTATGTGTTGGGGGTATTATAAGTTTGATTGGGCCAAAAATTATGTAACACCACGAAATATTAATTTCCCACATAGGAAAGTATATATGGATCTTCCTATCTCGCCGAGCTGAGTCGATCTAGCTATGTATGTCCGTCCGTCCGTCTGTCCATGTTAATTTGTAATCACTCTACAGGTCGCAATTATGGCTCGATCTTCACGAAATTTAGAATGGAGATGGGGCTAGGATCAGAATAGAACCCTATTTCTTTTAGAGATGATCGCCAAATGTTTAGGGGTTGAAATGGACCAAATACCGAAAAAATGTTGGATTTTGCAGTAGCTATACAGGTCGCAATTATAGACCAATCGACGTGGAATTTCGCATGTAGCTAGAGTTTAGAGCGGGGAAGAAGCCTACCAATTTGGGTGGTTATCGGTTAATATTTAGCGGGTAAAATAAAATTTTTCATTAAACCGCGAATATTTTAAATCCCGGCGAAATCACAAAGCCATGTCAAGGTTACTTCTGATTTTTACATTGATGTTAACATCCAACAAATCGGATATATAGCAAAATATGTGTGATATATATGTCTATCAAAGAAGATATGCTTGAAAGATCTCATATATGTCGAGAACGGCTGAACTGATTTCGACAGTTCTCATTAATTCAGAATTGGCAGGAAAGAAAAAACGTCTAAAAAACGCATACAAATATCTCTCTAAAGCTGAAAATATTGATTTTGTAACATTTTCTCATATTTTTTCAATTTTGTCATATTTTTGGCATATTTTCATTTTGAATTAAACATTTGGTAATATTTCTACAGCTAACATATAAAGATCGCATTTATGGCCCGATTCTTACGAAATTTTGCATGGGGATAAGATGAGGGTCAGAATAGAAGACTACTCTTTTTGGAGATGATCGCTATATATTTAGGGGTTGAAATGGACCAAAAAACTGCAAAATTGTCGGCAGGTCGTAATTATCGCCCGATCCTCACGCACATTTGAATGAGGGTTACCGGACATTGCAAAAGAAAAGCAGTTATGGATGCCCATCCAAAAATATTCAATGTGTGAAATAGTTTGCCACTTTTTGTAAACAAAATACGAAAATGTCCATTCCAGTGACTTTATGGAGAATTCACAAATACAGGAAAGACGCACTTCTGACTATTTTTTTAACGCTGATTTCGTTGAATGTATTCAAGTGTCTGTATCTCATATAGATGCGTTTCAGTCAAAAACCAATAATAAATGTTAATCTTTTGCCACTTCTGAGAGATTATAGGTCTTTGGGAAATATTGGTTCCAGATCTAGGAAGACTATTTACGTGCAACATCTACCTATAAATTGGAAATGAGCAAATTGGTTTTCTTTTATTATTTGTCACAATATCTTGTGGAATTCTTTCGAGTATCTTGCCTATATAAACTGTATCGTTTATTATAGTGTTGTAGGGTATTCAACGGTCGGCCCCGCTCGACTGTAGCCTTTGCTTACTTGTTTTTTATAGAACCGTCGAACTTGGAGTTTTTAAAGAATATATTTTTAAAGTTCTAAAATTTTTCTGGGACTAAGACGTGGAAAATTAAAGACTAATAAGTAAAAAGGCTATAAATAGTGGGCTGAACTTGGAATACCCTCCACCATTTGGAACGAATTTGGCAATTTTCAGAAAATAAAACCATAAAAAAAATTCTGTTAAAATCTTGAAAATACCGAATGTAGCCGTTATATTAGGGTCTATACGACGACGTGGACCTGTATAGGCAAAATTTGTCATAATCCATTACAATATTCAAATGTGAGACTTCAATCTACCGAATATCGGCAGGTGCCGTTATATGGGGGCTATACGAAGACGTGGACCTGAACACACAATTTTCTGTCTTAGGCTGTAGTATCCTTTACAAACTTCAAATACCAAATTTGAAACAATTCCGGTAAATATTGTCGCTAAAATCATCAAAATATCGAATATCGGGAGGACCATCATATGAAGGCTATTATAATTATTGTCTTGAGGTTATAACAGACCCTTTTCTTTATATATTTTCCCTTGGGTTACCAACTTTCATTTACTTATTTTCTTTCTTTTTGTACACCTTCTTCTTTCACTTCGCTCTTTCTTTATTTTAATTTTTTTCAAATCGATTTTATGCTAAAAGGAATTTTTAAATGTTGAACTGGAAACGTGACAAGCTTATTCAAGATTTATGGAGTTCGAATTTGGTACAAGGCACAAAAAGAAGTGTGAGGAGAAGCCATGGTGACAGTGGGAGAACAACGGCCGGGAGTTTGGGGCAGTAGGCTTTTTCAAGAAGTTTAACATGTTGTCGCCAGTTGTGTTGTTGGCTTCACATTTTCATTGACTTTCGCTTATTGGATTTGTCGGTTTGGCGGTGTTGACGGTTGACAATGCCGCTGGTGATAGCTTGTGTTGTATTTTTTTTGTTTGTTTTTTTTTTACATTTTGAGCGATCACAATTCCAGGGTCTTGTGCTTGTGACTCGTTTTGATTTTATACGTATGTACATATCGAGCGATTATCTTTGCAGTCGAAGGGTAATTGACGCCTCATGGAATTCTCACGATCATTTATTTGAATAATAAATGACCAAATACAAGTGACCAGAAAAAACGGAACGGAACGGCCACATGGCTATGTGGGGAGGAGGAGAAGGCGTAGGACAGCCAAAAAATCGATTGAAGTTTCAATGTTATCTTATTTTCGGTGTATTTTTGTTTTTGTTGGTCATTCATTCATTCATTCATTCACTCATTCCGGTGCTACAAAACGAACGAATTGGTTTATGGTTTTGTGAGCTCTTCGTACGTGTGCGTGTTTAATCATGCATTAACCATCATTGATTTTTAATTTGTCCATTAAAATGCAATCACATCGACCGATGGCGAGCAAATCCAGAGAAACCAGAAAAAAATAACCCATTGACAGTTTTAACAAATTTTTGTTAACCAAAAAACGGACTACAACAGCAACAAAAACAATGTTTCAAAGAAATTTGGACAAAAAAGAAATCGATAATCGGGGGACATAAATGTACATCCTTTGCATTAAATTGTGGTAACATTGTTAAATGTATTTTCGATATTTTTTTTTCAATTAATTTTGGAAATGGTTACATCGGAGAAGTTGTTTTACCCTACAAGGATTCAATTTAATTTTTGGTTCAAATAATTGTTTGTATTTTGAAATATTGGTTCTGGAACTGGCATTCAAAAATAATAAGGCATCTAAGGATATTGCAGAGATAAGAGGTTGACCTAGAAGATAGGAGATTTTTTTACAAATATTAAATGAAATTAAATTAATTAAAAAAAATTAATCCGTCTAATTTTTTGGGCTATAAACCGCAATATTTCCGACATCATTTTATATTGAAAAGAAGTATCAGTCGGTTTTGCCGACAGATGGTATACATCTCAGCCAATGTTCGATTATTTAAATATATTTTGACTTCTGTTATGATTATTGAGTAGGTTCCGAAGGAATGGGCCAATATTGTCTATTTCGTATCGGACCTAAATAAATGTGATATAAGTATTGCGATATGCCAGGTTTGGACTATATTGGCTACCTCCTTGACTTTATATGAGACATGTGATAATTTTTAGCTAAAATGTGCTTGAGGTACCAGATGTAGTCGATCGAAGTATTCCATTTTATGTCTCCCACCATCATAGTACGGAGGGTATATTAAATTCGCCATTCCATTTGTAACCCATTGAAATAATCATTTTAGATGTAACAAAGTATTAGGCGTGGATTTTTTTAAATATTTTTTCCAGGGTCTATCAGAGTATTAGGCGTGGATTTTTTTAATTTTTTTCGAGGGATCTAGGCGTGGACTTTTAAAATATTTTTTCCAGGGTTTATCAGAGTCTTAGGCGTGGATTTTTTAAATATTTTTTTTCCAGGGTCTATCAGAGTCTTAGGCGTGGATTTTTTAAATATTTTTTTTCAGGGTCTATCAGAGTCTTAAGCATGGATTTTTTAAATATTTTTTTCCAGGGTCTATCAGAGTCTTAGGCGTGGATTTTTTAAATATTTTTTTCCAGGGTCTATCAGAGTCTTAGGCGTAGATTTTTTAAATATTTTTTTTCCAGGGTCTATCAGAGTCTTAGGCGTGGATTTTTTAAATATTTTTTTTTCAGGGTCTATCAGAGTCTTAGGCATGGATTTTTTAAATATTTTTTTCCAGGGTCTATCAGAGTCTTAGGCGTGGATTTTTTAAATATTTTTTTTCCAGGGTCTATCAGAGTCTTAGGCGTGGATTTTTAAAATATTTTTTCCAGGGTTTATCAGAGTCTTAGGGGTGGATTTTTTAAATATTTTTTTTCCAGGGTCTATCAGAGTCTTAGGCGTGGATTTTTTAAATATTTTTTTCCAGGGTCTATCAGAGTCTTAGGCGTGGATTTTTTAAATATTTTTTTCCAGGGTCTATCAGAGTCTTAGGCGTGGATTTTTTAAATATTTTTTTCCAGGGTCTATCAGAGTCTTAGGCGTGGATTTTTTAAATATTTTTTTCCAGGGTCTATCAGAGTCTTAGGCGTGGATTTTTTAAATATTTTTTTCCAGGGTCTATCAGAGTCTTAGGCGTGGATTTTTTAAATATTTTTTTCCAGGGTCTATCAGAGTCTTAGGCGTGGATTTTTTAAATATTTTTTTCCAGGGTCTATCAGAGTCTTAGGCGTGGATTTTTTAAATATTTTTTTCCAGGGTCTATCAGAGTCTTAGGCGTGGATTTTTTAAATATTTTTTTCCAGGGTCTATCAGAGTCTTAGGCGTGGATTTTTAAATATTTTTTTCCAGGGTCTATCAGAGTCTTAGGCGTGGATTTTTTAAATATTTTTTCCAGGGTCTATCAGAGTCTTAGGCGTGGATTTTTTAAATATTTTTTCCAGGGTCTATCAGAGTCTTAGGCGTGGATTTTTTAAATATTTTTTCCAGGGTCTATCAGAGTCTTAGGCGTGGATTTTTTTAAATAATTTTTTCCAGGGTCTATCAGAGTCTTAGGCGTGGATTTTTTAAATATTTTTTCCATGGTCTATCAGAGTCTTAGGCGTGGATTTTTTAAATATTTTTTTCCAGGGTCTATCAGAGTCTTAGGCGTGGATTTTTTAAATATTTTTTTCCAGGGTCTATCAGAGTCTTAGGCGTGGATTTTTTAAATATTTTTTTCCAGGGTCTATCAGAGTCTTAGGCGTGGATTTTTTAAATATTTTTTTCCAGGGTCTATCAGAGTCTTAGGCGTGGATTTTTTAAATATTTTTTCCAGGGTCTATCAGAGTCTTAGGCGTGGATTTTTTAAATATTTTTTTCCAGGGTCTATCAGAGCCTTAGGCGTGGATTTTTTAAATATTTTTTTCCAGGGTCTATCAGAGTCTTAGGCGTGGATTTTTTAAATATTTTTTTCCAGGGTCTATCAGAGTCTTAGGCGTGGATTTTTTAAACATTTTTTTCCAGGGTCTATCAGAGTCTTAGGCGTGGATTTTTTAAATATTTTTTTCCAGGGTCTATCAGAGTCTTAGGCGTGGATTTTTTAAATATTTTTTTCCAGGGTCTATCAGAGTCTTAGGCGTGGATTTTTTAAATATTTTTTCCAGGGTCTATCAGAGTCTTAGGCGTGGATTTTTTAAATATTTTTTCCAGGGTCTATCAGAGTCTTAGGCGTGGATTTTTTAAATATTCTTTCCAGGGTCTATCAGAGTCTTAGGCGTGGATTTTTTAAATATTTTTTCCAGGGTCTATCAGAGTCTTAGGCGTGGATTTTTTAAATAATTTTTCCAGGGTCTATCAGAGTCTTAGGCGTGGATTTTTTAAATATTTTTTCCAGGGTCTATCCGAGTCTTAGGCGTGGATTTTTTAAATATTTTTTTCCAGGGTCTATCAGAGTCTTAGGCGTGGATTTTTTAAATATTTTTTTCCAGGGTCTATCAGAGTCTTAGGCGTGGATTTTTTAAATATTTTTTTCCAGGGTCTATCAGAGTCTTAGGCGTGGATTTTTTAAATATTTTTTTCCAGGGTCTATCAGAGTCTTAGGCGTGGATTTTTTAAATATTTTTTCCAGGGTCTATCAGAGTCTTAGGCGTGGATTTTTTAAATATTTTTTTCCAGGGTCTATCAGAGTCTTAGGCGTGGATTTTTAAATATTTTTTTCCAGGGTCTATCAGAGTCTTAGGCGTGAATTTTTTAAATATTTTTTTCCAGGGTCTATCAGAGTCTTAGGCGTGAATTTTTTAAATATTTTTTCCAGGGTCTATCAGAGTATTAGGCGTGGAATTTTATAAATATTTTTTGAAGGATTTTAGGCACGGATTTTTTTTTAAATATTTTTTTCGAGGAACTATCAGAGTATTAGGCGTGGATTTTTAAAATATATTTGAAGGGTCTTAGGCATGGAATTTTTTAAATATTTTTTTCGAGGGACTATCAGAGTATTAGGCTTGGATTTTTAAAATATTTTTTGAAGGGCCCCTCTGACATTTAGTAGTGGATTTTTTGTAGGGTTCCTCCGACATTTAAGCGTAGATTTTTAAAATATTTTTTGAAGGGCCCTCTGACATTTAGTAGTGGATTTTTTGTAGGGTTCCTCCGACATTTAAGCGTGGATTTTTCAATTATTTTTTCCATGAAGTTCTCTTTCAACCCTTAGGAGGTTTCGAAATATTATATGAAATTCTGGAAGTCTTCTATATAAAGAAGGTCTCTTTTAAGTCTCCTGTACATGGAAGAACTTCCGGAGATCTTGTGTATGTCGAAGACATTTAGGATGTCTTCTATTTATAGAATACCTAGAGGAAGTCTTCAATACCGTTTAGACTCTCTCGAGGTCTTCAATACGGAGACCAACCCCTGGGGCTTCTTGAAAAGGAAACCTTGTGGAGGTTTTCTGGAGTCAATCTATACATAGAAGGCCAGGATACCTGCAATTGCAAGAAGATCTTCCAAATTTAATTCCCTCAGAAGCCTTCGCCAAAGCCCTCCAAATGCCACATTACTGTAAAATTAGTTTTCCAACGCCTCAGCAAAAGAAAATCCTCTTCACTGTTAATTGCAATCTAAATCAGCGTAAAATTCCGCCCTCTTTCCGACTATCAGTCTGTTTTAATCTCTTTTTTAATCACGCCAGAGGCAAAACGAATAAAGATAGGAAGCTAAAATTTTGCACAGATCAGTCTTTTTTGTCTGCAGGCAGGTAAAGTTCGAAGATGGACTACATCTGTCCACGAAATCGTATAGTACTCATATAACGGTTCCCCCCGATATTCGGTATTTTAATGATCGTAGCCTAATTTTTCAATGAAATTGTCTGAAAACTTACAAAAGGAGTTCATTATGAGTGCTTTACCAACTGGAAGTATTGTCTATATAGGTCCACGATATCGTATAGCTCCCATATAACGGTACCTCAATATATTCCCTATTTTGATGATTTTAGCTACATTTTTCAAAAGAATTGTATAAAAATCCACACGAGAAGTTCTTTCTAAGCACTTTACCTCCTGGAAGAGAATTTTCTACATAGGTCCACGATATCATATAACCCACATGCAACGTTACCCCCGACGGATAATCGGTATTTTGACGATTTTAGGGACATTGTTCTACAGAATTGTTTCAAATTTTGTATTTCGAATCGGTAATCGGTACAACAGCCTCTGACAAAAAATTGCGTATGTATGCCCACGTCTTCGTGTAGCCTCCATATAACGGTACCTCCCAATATTCGGTATTTTGACGATTTTAGCGATATTATTCACCAGATTTGTTTCAGATTTCGTATTTAGAGTTCGTAATAGGAACTACAGTCTATGTCAGAAAATTCTCTACGCAGATCCAGGTCTTCGTATAGAGCCAATATATCAGTACCGCCCAATATTCGGTATATTGAAAATTGTAGATACAAAATTGTTTGAAATTTCGTATTTGAAGTTCTTAATAGGTATTATAACTTGTGACAGAAAATTGCCTATATGGGTCCAGGTCTTTGTATATCCCCGATATAACGGTACTTCCCTATATTCGGTATTTTGATGATTTTAGCTACATTATTCACCAGATTTTTGTTTTTTTTTTTTTTCAAATAATGAATATTGTAATGACTTATGGCAAAGCTTGCCTATTCGGGTCCACGTCTTCGTATAGTATATATTTTTAAGGGATTTTATATTTTTTGGAAGTTTTAAAGTTCGGCCAGGCCTTGTTTGTACTAAAACCCCCAAAATTTCCGACATAATTTTGTACCAAAAATTAAATTTTGGCAAAATCTTATTGTCACATTTAATATTAACCCCTTTTATTTAAATAACGGTTTTAGACCCTAGGTCTAAAACCAAATCCGTTTCAGAACATTTGGAGACGATCTAGCGATGTCTGTCCATCAATCTGCAGATAAAGGGAGTATCCGATTTCGTCCAAACTTGGCACATCGTAATATTCTTATCAAACATAGATCGAGTTCGGAGATGGGCAATAGCGGTCCACGCCTCCCCCACAAAAGGTCGAAATCTTTAGAAAAAAGTATTTTACTGCGCAAAAAAATAATCCGATTTTGCTACAACTTCGCAAATCCTAATATTTGCATCAGTGCTAGGTCAGGGGCGAAAATGAACAATATCAGTCCACTCCATTAAGAACCTCCCGTACAAAGGGTCAGAACTTTGAATAATTATAGCTCTTATGGAGTGTGATGTAAGAGTCCAATAGTCTTCAAATTACACACATAACAATATTTTTTTATTAACCCAAGGTCTGATGTGACGATGGAATATATCGGACCACTCCTTCTGGTACCACCGCCACAAAGGGTCAAAATTGTAAATATCCACGAAGCTCATAAAACGCGAAATTAACATTCGATGTCATTCAAACTAAGTACATCTCAATATTTCTATCAACACAGGATATGTTATAATGATTGTAGAGATCGGACCATTCCTTCTTGTACCTTCTCCACCTCATAGGGTTCAAATTAAAAAAAAAACTCTTAAAGAAAACGAAAAAAGCATCCAACTCTCTTCAAATTTCACACATACAAACATTTTTGCTAACGCAAGATCTGATGTGAAGCTGTTATATATCTGCGAATCACTTCGGGTACCTCACCCACAAAGGATCACAATTTTCAATACTTTTATCTGTCATAACTTGCAAAACCAGTCTATTTTTTAATGGAACAATTCGAATTGCAATTGGAATTTTCAAATTACAATTCGAATTATTCGAATTACAAATAGAATTCTTAAATTACAAATAAAATATTTCGAATTACACCTAAAAAAGCTGTTGTAACCAAATTTACCCACCTCTTCTCCACATATCAAAGGTGTTCCATGATCGGCTTCAACGACCCCACTTTCATGTAAGTACATGTTTATTTTTTGTAATTTTGTGGTCAAGAAACCGATTTAATTTCTTTTTATTTTCGTTTTTTTTTTTCAAGATTGCAAAGCAGCAACTACAACAACTACATGACATGATTTCATTTTTAATTTAATTTGAATTTTTTTTTGTAGTTTTATTTTTGACTTTGTTTATTTTTTTAATTCGTCTTTGGTTTTATTTGGGATTTCTTAGAATTTTTTATAGGTAATACTGCTACGCCGTCTTACCATGGACAAATTGTGACCAGTATTTTGTTGTTGTATTTGGTTTTTTTTTTTTTTTTTTTTTTTGTAAAATTTAAAATGCAGTTTGTGTTGTCGAAAACATCAATTTACGACTTTTTGCTTTGAGAAATTTTTCGGTCACAAAATTCAAGAATTATGGCTGCACGATGCGTGGGTGAATGTCACAGGAGCGGACTGACGGACTAATTGAGAAAATAAAATCGGTGATTCATTTGAAGGAATTTATTGGAGCCACTATTGAGGAAGTTAGCTGAGTTTGGGAGAGGATTACAATTATTTCATTTATATTCCAAAGTTGAGCTAATTGCCATAAAGACATTGTTTTATTGTGTGCTCCATTAAAATGAGGGGAATTTTCTAAAATTATTCTCACACGGTGGATATTTTTCAATAATCGTGGATTTTAAAGAATATTTGCAACGAGTCGTAGTCCTATAATGGTGGATGTATTTTGATTATTTTTAAGGACACTTACAGGGTGAGATGAAAAAAATGCAAGCAACTTCAGACTGCTGTCATTTCTAAGCCACTCGTTCGATAGCTGTTAAATTTATTCCAGTAACAGCTCATTATATTGTTTACAAGCGTACAAAAGCATTTTGATGAGAATTTTCCAGAAAAAAAGTTATTTGTGATGGAATTCAAGCGTGATAGTGTGATTTCTTTATATTTGGCTGGAAAACCACAAGTGGCTATCGTTAGAGCACTCCGGCATTTAAATGTGAATAAATCATTACCGAGATACCGGTAGCGTAGCCCGACGTCAAGGAAATGGACGGAAGAAAACAGCACCATCAGCAGAAATGGTTCGAAAAGTAAAGAAGCGACTTGATCGAAACCCGTGTCGTATTTCTGTTTCGGTTTTCGTGATTCTAAGAAAACAATATAAAACATAGTTTCTTGTGCCAAGAAGAAAATAACGGAGCCCAATGTGGTGTCCACAAAAAAAATCTAAAATATTAATTCAATGGTTTTATTATCTTCAAAGTCTTATTTTTTTTTTTGGACCCTTTCAGAAATCTGGAAAAAATCATTTTTAGTTGGATTTGCAGGGGTCCTCCAAAAAAGGTGTCTTTTAAAATTATGTAAAAATTGTGTTTACCTGTATTGAGAGAAGAAATGGCGCCCAAGGTGGGGTTCACTACAAAAAATTAAAAATATTCAAAACAATCAACGGTTTTGTTTGGGTGCTTCCAAATTTAACAAACTCGGCGATTTTGATTTTGTTGAATTTAACAGGGGAAAACTTTTAGGCCCTTTAAGAAATCCTAAAAAAATCCGTTTTTTTGAAGTCTTTTGGATCCTTCTACAAATGTTCAAGTGACATTTACGATTACATAAAAATAGTAATTTCCTGAAACGAAAGAAAAATATGGCGCCCAATGTGGAGTCCAATAAAAACAGTAAAAACAAATATAATCAAAACAATTCTTAGGTGCTCCCAAAGTTTTTAACACTCTCTGCGATTTTTATCCCGTCAAATGTTAAAGCAGAAACCCCCCTTCAAAATTTGGATTTTGCGTCCTTTATAAATCGTGAAAAAATCATTTTTTTAGTTTTCTTGGTTCCTATTAAAAAATGTTTTAGTATCTCTTAAAATTGTGTAAAAATAAGATTTATGGCGCCCAACGTGGAGTTCATTAAAAAAAATATTTAAAATAGAAGTCCAAATTTGCATTTTTGAGCATATTTTTCAATTTTTTTTAGAATCAAAATTTGAAATGTTGTTGAGAATATTGTTCAAGGATCTTCGGGAGTTTTTGAGAATATTTTTTAAGGCCGAAAAATGACTCGTGAGCTGAACATATCGGAATATTCCATTCTTCAAATATTGAAGATGAACTCGGGGTAAAGCCATTGAAATTCCAAAAAGTGCAAGAACTTACACCGGAACCGAAAGTAAATAGACTCAAAAGAGCTAAAGAGATGTTCCGCTTGGCCGAAAGTTGTGAACTGCCGAATTTGATTTTCTCCGACGAGAAAATATTCGTTGTCCAGCAGTTTGTAAACAAACAAAATGATCGTGTTTTCTTGCCAAAGAGGTCAGCTGAAAATGTGCACCTTCGGTTGGCCAGCAGAAATCAAGCGCCAGCCATGGTGATGGTGTGAGCCGCCATAACAGCCGCGAAATATTCTTGAGGGTGTATTAAAGCCTTGGACGCGCAAACATTTTGGCCGCAGACCTTGGACATTCCAACAGGACTCAGCACCATCGCACGCAGCACGAGCCACCCAAGAATGTTAACAAAATGAGTTTCCTCGCTTCATTTCCAGCGTTCAATGGCCACCAAAATATCCGGATACCAATCCGTTGGACTATTGTGTCTGGAGTATTTTGGAAAGCAAGGTTGACACTAAAAAATACCAAAGTGTCGCCGAGCAATATTCGTGCAGCGTGTGACGGTTTCATTGGCCATTGTTGTTTGAAGGCCATAATTCGTGCCAAAGGTGACCAATTCGAACAAATCTAAAATTATTCTAAAATTTGATGCAATTTCAAAAATTTTTTGCCTTCATTCAATAAAATCTAAAAAAATTTAAAAATTATGCCGTTTGACTTTGTTGCAGTTTTTTTTTATCTCACCCTGTATATCACCTGATAAAGCCAAAACGTGCCTCATCGAAATAATGGTTTTAGACCCTAAGTCTCTTTGGATCAAATCCGTTTCAGGACAGTTTGAGTCGATCCACTGATGTCCGTTCTTCCGTCTGTCTGCCTGGCTGTTGCGCACGATAACTCTCAAAGGGAATATCCAATTTTATCCAAACTTGGTACATCGTTATATTATTATTAAACTTAGATCGAGTTCGGAGATGGGCAATATCGGACCACTTCTTCTGGTACCTCCCACAAAAAGTGTCAATATTTTCAAAGAAAAAAATAATTATTGCACAGAAAGATCCAATTTATCTCCAACTTCACGGAGCCTAATATATGCATCTGTGCTAGGTCAGGTGCGAAAATTGACGATATCGGTCCACTCCATCAAGTACCTCCCCCACAAAGGGTCAAAATTTTGAATAATTATAACTTTTATAAAATGTGATGTGATAAAATGTGTGATGTAAATTTATTAACACAAGGTCTGGTGTGAAGATAGAACGTATCGGTCCACCCCTACTGGTACCTTCCCCACAAAGGGTCAACCATACAACACTTTGTGTTCGGGGTATTATAAGTTTGATTGGGCCAAAAATTATGTAACACCACGAAATATTGGTTTCCCACATAGGAAAGTATATATGCTCGCCAAGCTGAGTCGTCCGTCCGTCTGTCCATGTTAATTTGTAATCACTCTACTGGTCGAAATTATGGCCCGATCTTCACGAAATTTAAAATGTAGGTAGGGTTATGGTCAGAATAGAACCTTGTTCCTTTTGAAGATGATCGCATAATATTTAGGGGTTGAAATGGACCAAAAACTGAAAAAATTCCTGATTTTGCAGTCGCTCTACAAGTCACAATTATAGACCAATGGAAGTGAAAGTTAGCATGGGGCTAGAGCTTTGGGCTGGGCAGAAGCCTTCCAATTTTGATGGTCATCGGGTAATATTTAGTGGTTGAAATAGGCCATATCATTTGTGATAAATAAAAGTCAAATTTTCCATTAAACCGCGAAAATTTTCACAAGGGTAGAATTAGGCTCAGAAGTGCTAAGTCTATCGTTTTCAAAGATGTCCGCAATATATTTAGAGGTTGAAATGGACCAACAATTAAATATATTCCCGATTTTGCAGCCGTTATAAAGGTCACAAATAGAAACCAAAGAACACCAAATCTCGCATGAAGTTAGAGTTTAGGACAGCGGGTAGAATGAACCACTACTTTTGTGTGAAAAAAAAAACCAACATTACTTACAGGCGATTTTCGAAATACACAAAAGGCGAACTTCTGGTTTTTTTAATGCTGGTTTCGTGGACCAATATAGCCAAATATCGTAGACAAGAAAATCATATAAATTAGTCTAGATTTGGAGATACAGAGGGGCCTCTTGCTCTTGGAGATGATCGCAAAATATTTAGGGGTTCAAATGAACCAAAAACAGAAATATGTTCCCGATCACACAATTGAAGCAAATCGACAAGCCTGAGAAGAGAGTTAAGGACAGGAAAAAAGTCTAGCATTTTGGATGACCATTGGATTATATTCAGCTGTAAATGGACGACAACAACTAACAGCATAATTTCAAAAACGAAATCTCCCAAAATGGATTTGGACATAAGGGGTCTTCTATCATATTGTGGTGTTGTAGGGTATCACATAATATTCGTGAAGATCATAGAACACGAAAATAACATCGGATTCCATTTAAAATTCGTTAATCTCTATACTTCCTTCAAAACAAGACCTGTTATAAAGATGTCAAAGAGTCAAAGTTTTGACAAAAAAAAAAAAAAAAAAAAAAAAAAAAAAAAAACATTAAAAAAATTCGAAACTAGCATTCGTTCTCTTCAAATTGCACATATCACAATATTTTTATTAACCCATGGTCTGGTGTGAAGATGGAAAATAGCGGTACACCCATTATGGTACCTCTCCCACAAAGGGTCACATTTTTGAATATCCACGAAGCTTATTAAGCGCGAAATGAACCACCGTTTCCATTAAGACTGTGTACTTCTCAATACTTCCATCAACACTAGATCTGCTATAAAGATGGTCGAGATCGGACCATTTTTTCTATTACCTCCCTCATATAAGGTTCAAAAATTTTTCAAAGATCTGTTGTGAAGATTATATATATCTGCGAACCCATTCTTGTACCTCACCTACAAAGGGTTACAATTTTCAATACTCTTATATCTCATAACTTGTTAAAGAAGTAAAGTTCTTCAATCAGAATCTAAATACGACTGTCTATTTTAATACTAAGATGAAATATTTTTTCTCTAAAAAAAAATGTCCTTCCTCGCCAAATCTACACCCCATCGCAGAAGATCGACCATCTCCAATTATCACAAATTGACCAATTGCCAATGGCTATTAAATAACACTCCGATCCCCCCAATCCCCACCAAAACATTAGAGACCCATTTTTAAAAAGCCATAAAATATTCTCCTGGGAACGAGTTGCCATTTCAAATCAAATTAACCAAAAAAAAATTGAAATGTTTTTATTTTAATGCGACAGCAATCATTTGTCAATTGTTTCAACAAAAATTGCCACCAACTGAATGGCAATTGAAGAAGACACACCTTGATTTCGGTGCTAACTTCTGGGACCGACACACATTCATTGGCACACAGAAGTGCTGCAAATGTGACTGGAAATCTAAATCTACACACATTTGTTTTTTATGACTTCAATTCTCTTTATTTTCTACTTCTTTATTTCTTCATTTTTTTGGCAAAATATCAAACAAATCAATTAAATTCTTTGACTTTTCAATGATGTGCCACATCGCAGCAATCATCGAAATGTCTCCGAAACTAACAAAAGATAACATTCAAAATCTCTAATATCCTTGTCAAGATTTTGAGGTAATGATAAAAAAATCCACCGACTGCTGCAAATGCTGATAAAAAACACGCACACACACACATACACAGAACATCATAAATTTCTCGAGACAAACAGAAAATGAGAAAAAAAAAAGAAACATCTGCCCATCTGTTGCTTTTGCCTACTACAAAAAAACAAATCTCTAACAGCTTTGATTTCATAGCTCCTCCGCCAATTGGAACATGTACAAGAACAATAAAAAGGCGGACAGGCCAGCCTGTTGCATTGGAAGTCACAGAACAACAATGCTCATGAGGGTACAAAGAAATGGAAAAAAACAGACGCTATGATTTTGTGTTTTCAATTTCAGGCAACGGTACAAAAGGATACATTTTTAAGAGATTTTTTTATTTGTGAGAGAGTGTGTGTGTGTTTCTTGTTTTTTTATTTTGCAGGATATTCTCAAAAGTACCTGCTGCTGTGTATCGAATGCAACAAATGTTTGTTTGTTCAGCAGCATACAATTGTTATTGTTTCCATGTTTTCGTTGCAGGATCAAAGTGGCAGGGTTCGTCTGACGAGTTTGGTTAATGGATATTTGAGTGTTGGCAGGTGGTCGGGTCTGGGAGAATTTCTGATGGTCTTAGACAAATGAAAAAATTTTTCATAATCAAAGATACTTTGAAAGGTCCTCAGAAAGATCCTATGTAGATATGAGGCTTCCGATTGGAAGGTCTTCGTTAGATTTATATAAATTAAGACCGTTGAAAGTTCTGCTACAGGCATTGGACCTGTGAAGGGTATTTTAAAAACACAAGATCATGAACACATTTGCAAGGTATTTTATAGACAGAAGGTCCTTACAAAGGTTATATCAGAAATTAACTTTTGGACTGTTTTCTTAGGTGGAAGTCCTTTCAATTGGGTTCTATCAACAGAAGGCGTTTCAGAGGTCGTTTGTAGAAATAAATGAATTTTATATAGTAAGAAAACCTTTCGAAGGGCTGTTATGGAGAGAACACCTCTGGGAGAATTTACAGAGAGATGGTATTAAATGGCTTTCTATGAAAATCACTTTCAAGAAAATTTGCTTAAGAAGACTGTCCGTAGAACACCTTTCGAAATCTTCCTCTCTAAAAAAGTCCTTTCAAAGGTCTTGTCTCTATAGAAGTGCTTCCAAAAATCCTCCCCCCAAAATAGACCTTTCACAGATCGAATACCTTAAAATCATATTCTTCCAGATTTTAAGGTTATTAATACACCGAATACCTCTGAAAGGTCTATTTGGAGGAAGATCTTTAGAAGGACTTATATAGAGACAAGACATTTAAAAGAGGTTTTCATGGAGGGATAGATTTTGAAAGGTATTCTACGGAAAGAACTTCTTCGTAGGGAAATAAGAAGGAAAGTTCTATGGAATGTATTCTTTAAAAGGAAGAAGGGTCAATACTTTTTTTGTGGAAAGTTGGGGAAAATCTCCAGATACAAAATTATAATTTCGTTGCAAAATGTCATCAAAACCTTAGAAATACATGAAGTGGAGTATTTCTAATTTGAAAAATATTTCTTAAACAATGTAGTATACTTCTTCTATAAGCTGAATAAACTTATAGACTGAAAAAGTCGCTATCAGCAGAAAACCCTTGACAGATCCCCTAAAAATCGAAAAATTTTGAAAGAGATTTCATTGGTCAAATGTGTATTCTACTGAGGGTCTCGTCCATGGACCGAAGACCCTTGAGAGGTGTTCTAACATCCGAAGACACTTGGGAAGTCTTTTTCAGAGGGAAGACTTTTGAAAGGCATTTTAACGACCAAAGACCCTGTAAAGGTTATTTTTATTCGCCTAAGACCTTGGGAATGCCATTGCTCAAAAACCAAAGAAATATATTCCAAATATAGAACATGCTTAAAAAGTCTTCTTTGGCCGAAGACCCTGGAGGTCTATGGAAGATCACTGAAAGATGTGGTATTAACGGTAAATTCTTAAAGTAGCTTCTGCACTTAAAGGACCTTCGAACAACAAAATAATATTTTATTCCGAAGACCCTGAAAGGATATACTAAAGAAACTCATTTATCCAAGAATCTTGAAAAAGAATCTACCAGCGGAATACCTTTGACTGGTCTCCAAATGATCGTAGAACCTTGAAAGGGATATCATTGGTCATAGAGCCGTAAAATGCCCTTTATTGATATAAGACCCAAGAGATCGTTTCTGGACAGAAGGCCCTTTAAAGGTCTTTTAGCTACCGAAACCCTGAAAAGGGTTTTTATTGATCTAAGGCCCTTGATCAAAAAAGGAAAGGAAGATCTTCTATTTATAGAAGACGTTAAGAAGATCTTCTGTAGAGCGAAGACCCTAGAGGTCATCAATCTAGCGACGACAATTGAAAGATCGTAGATAACTGTACATTTAAAAAAAATCTTGTGTTGGTCAAAGACCCTTAAAAATTATTCCACCGATCCAAAGCCCCATTAAAGGGTCTTCTAACGACGTAAGACCTTTAAAAAGGTATTTTTTTATTGAAAGTATTAAAAAGGCCTTCTAACGTTAAAGGGATAATGTATTGCGAAGACAACCCAAGGATCTTCGACATACCGAAAACTTCGTAGTTATTTTACCCGTTGAAGACCCTTAGAAGATATTTTATTGGTCAAAAGCCATCTAAAAAGCATTCTGTACACCGAAGGGATTTAAGAATTAAGATTCTTAAGGCCTTCGATCAATCGAATAATTTTAACTCACTTCAAAAGGTCTTCTGTTGACCTAATTTGTTTAAAAGATATTTTTATCGATTGACGGAACTTAAAGGGCCTCCTAACGATACAGTATATTTTATTCCTAAAACCATCAACGGTCTTACTAATGTCGAATAACCTCATATGTATTTTATCCGCGACTATTATTATTTATCAATGGGAGGCACTTAGACGATCTTTGAAGGCCCTCTAAAAGGTCTTGTATCCATTGAAGACTCTTGAGAAGCCTCCTTTATACCGAATACCCATGAAAGGTATTCCTTCCACCGAAGGCCCATAAAGTTTTTTTTTCGACCGCATACCCAAGAATGGTCTTTTATCGTCTGAAGACAATTAAAAAGACATCTTTCGTCCGAAGATCCTTGATATATTGGCCAAAAATCCTCAACAAATTTTCAATAGACCGATGACCAAAAGTTTTCTATCGACTGAAGAACTTTTAAAGGGTCTCTAACCACCCACGACATTTGAACCATCTCGTATCGGCCTTCAATCAAACAAAACGACTTTGAAAGGTTTTAAAAGCTCTCCTATCGACCGAATTCCCTTAAAAGATTGTTTATCGGCCGAAGACCCTGTAAAGACCATTTATCGGCGAAAGGTCTTTTAAAGGAAATCTATCTACAGAAACCCCTTTAAAGAGGTCCAAACGATCTAAAACTCCTTAAACGTTATTTTTAAACCAAAAACACTTGAAAGGCTAATGTCGACAGAAAGCCCTTTAATCGACGGATGACGGTGCAAGAGCTTTGAAAGGCGTTCTATTGGACAGGAGCCCTTGAAATGTCTTCCATCGACCGAAGGCTTTTTACAATGTTCTTTTGACGGAAGGTCACTTGTCACGACGACCTTAAGTCTTCGGACCTGTAGTAGGTCTTTTGCATAAATAAGACCTTTTGAGTATCTCCCATACAAGCAAGTCTTTGCGAATGTCTTCTATATAATGACATTTTGAAAATCTTCTATATAAATAAGGCTTTTGAGGGTCTTCTAACAAAAGAAGAATTTTTGAGATTTTTCCACACAATAAAGTCCTTGTAAATGTCTTTCTGTTGGAGATCTTAAATAAAAGAAGACCCATAAAAGGACTTCTATTAACCAATGAACTTTGAAAGGGCTTCGTACTACCCAAAACCCTAAAAGGATGTCCCATCGATTGAAACCAGTTAAAGTTATTTTTATGGACCGAAGGCCATGCAGAGTTTTTATACCCTACACCACAGAGTGGTCAGGGCATTATGTCTTTGTGCATTTGTTTGTAACAGGCAAAAGGAAACGAGATAGACCCATAGTTCCTTTTGATGATCTGCATAGAATCACTTTCTGAGTTGATTTATGCATGTCAGTCCGTCTGTCCATGTATTCTTGTGAATAAAATGCAGGTCGCATTTATTATCCGATTGAGATGAAATTTTGCACAAATCATTTTTTTGGTCCAAGGACGAACCCTATTGAAATTGGAGATAATCGGTAAAAATTTAGATATAGCTCCCATATATATCTTCGTCCGATTTGCCTTTTGTTGTGCACCAAACGTGTAATATCGGCCCGAATAGTATGGAATTTTGCATATACAACCAAATTAGGCCTGAAATTAAGTATGCCAAATTTTATCGAAATCGGTTCAGATATAGCTACAGCTCCCATATATATTGTTCATCCGATTTGTTATTTTTGTCCTCCGCAGTCGTAATATGCACTCTGTAACAACAATATTTGGGGAAATATATCAAATGCAGCTCAGAAATACCTTTGCTAAATGTTATCGAGATCGGTTCAGATTTGGATATAGCTCCCATATATAACTTCGTCCGATTTACCATTTATTGTGCACCAAACGTTTAATATTTGTCCAAATGGGATGGAATTTGGCACATACGACCGAATTTAGTCTAGAAGGTAGTATGCCAAATTTGGTGAAGATCGGTTCAGATATAGTTATAGCTCCCATATATATTGTTCATCCGATTTATTGTATTTCTTACACACAGCCGTAATATGCACTCCGTAACAACTATATTCAGGGAAATATATCAAATACAGCTCAGAAATATCTTTTCCAAATTTTATCGAGATCGGTTCAGATTTGGATATAGTTCCCATATATATTTTTATCCTATGTCAAATTAATTTCGCACCAAATGGGCAATACAAGTCCGAATTTAAAAGGTACAAATGCTTCGGCATATTTAGTCCTTTGAATTTTAAATTATAATTATAATCATAGCGTGTAAAAATTAAAACTTTTAATTATTAAGTGGAGCTCAACTAAATTAGCAAAGTGGTGTAGGGTATCATAAAATCGGCCCCGCCCGACTTTAGGACTTTCTTTACTGGTTTTTACTGGCGAAAGATGAAAAGAAATCTATCGATCGAAGACCTTTTCATGAGTTCCGATCGAGCGAAGACCTTTTATAGGTCTTATGCCAATGAAAGGTCCTCTATCTACCGATGACCCTAAAGAGGACTAAAATCGAAGTAAACGTTTATCAACCTTCTACATTACGTTCTAGAGTTATTTCCACAGACGTACGGACGGACCCACTAAGACGACATAGAATTTTAAACTGTTCAAGAATATACAGACTTTGTGGGACCTAAAATGAAAATTTCGAGGTGTTATAGACGGAATGACAAACTTAATATACCCTCCATATTGTGGTGGAGGTTATAAAGTGTACAGGGTTGCCCATATTCGACGGACCCATGACTCTTTGGGCCCATTCAAATCGACGAGGCTTGTCCGCAGGCAACATTCTTTGCGTCAACTGAATTGTGTACGGGAACAAATGCAAATCAATGCGAATAATTCGTTGTAAAGTGGACCGAGCCATGCCCAACTGCTGAGAACGGCGTTTTTGGGATGTTCTTGGGGACCTCTCAACACTGGCTCGTACGGCAGCGATATTCTCGGCCGATCGCCTTGGTCGACTTTTATATGGCCTCTTCGGATTAGAAAGAGCCTTACCAGTCGAAAATTTTTCGTATAAACGTTTAATGGTGTTCTTAGAAGGCGCACTTCTCACATTTTTTTTTCACAATTGACTTCTTCTGTTGAATGTAAATTTCAACTATTTCAGAGCGCTCGCGTGGCGTGCATTGGTTCATGGTAAAAATCTGCTTGGACTGACGCTTCAAACGCGGTATGTCATTAAGCGATGTGACATCTCTGTCAAAAGTTATGGCGTTGCCAGATGGGTCCGTCGAATATGGACAACCCTGTATTCGTAAAGAAAGTTCACATTCAATAAAATATTTTCTAGGAATCTCCTATAGAGTGAATACCGTACTCTCTCTCTCTTTATCTCCTAGAGAAGAAGACCTTTAGTCTAAGTTTAATAAAAACTGAATATTATAATTTTTTTCTTTAAAATTCCAAAATCATTTCACCTGCCTCGTACATTACCGCAATTTCTAGCTTTCGTTATTGAAAAAAATCCCTTACCCTCTTCCTACTTTTTCCCTGATCTTTTTCCAATGTTTTGATATTTTTTGGTTTCTAGAATTTATTGATGTTTTTTCCATACAGCCAGCCAGCCATCCACTTTTGCCTTTGTCCTGTTCTTATTCCACTACTCATGTTTTTTATTTCATTCCCTCAGTTGTATTTGCTGAGGGGAAACACATGTTGCAGCTTGCATTGATTTGGACAAAACAATAACAACAGAACAATACAAAGGCCAGACATGGACATTCATTATCCTGTAGAGGATTTTCGGTGATGATGATTGTGAGACTGACGCTACCGCCGAAGTACCTGCTCTATGGAGTCAAACAACAATCTGTTGCATTTCAAGAGCTGTAGCAAATGATACAGTTTCGCCATTTCACTTTTTTACACATGCTGGCTGGCTGAATAACTCTCTCTCCCTCTCTCTTTGTCTACAAACAAACAAACCTGCATTTGTTTTCGTCTGCTCGTCCCAGCAGCATTTCTTCGTTGCAAAGGAAATCCTCATCAAAATTGGCGTTTCGTAAAAAAATAAAACGAAATAATGTTTTCATTGCTGTTGTTGTTGCATTGTCCTCTACATGTTGTTGTTTTTTTAAAGCGTTGGTGTTTTGTAGCCGATGTTTTTGTATTTTACTTTGTGTAGGGAATGAAATAAAAAATCAAGATAACTGCATCATTTGCAAGGTGTTCCACTTTACCACTGACCTTATTCTGAACAGAAATGTTGTTTTGTTTTTTTTTTTCAAATTTGTTTTTGTACCTGAGATTGTTGATGTTTTCCTTGCTGACAAGTGTTTCTTATTTGCTCTCCTAAAATATCCTGGTGTGTTAAGAATTTATAGAATTTCTAGGTGGATTATGGCAGATGTTTGGGAAAATTTATAAAGTGTAAAATTTAGAGAAATTATTTCGAATATAATTCAGTTTTGGATTCAAAAATCATTAGTCAAGGTTTTTAAGGGGAACATGTGCTAAGAAATGAAATATAAATTTGTAAAAAATATCAGTCGCATTTGTCGACAGATATATAACCTCAGCAGGGCTATTAAAAAGCCAGGACCTACGTTGAGTCTGTTTTGCCAGAATATGTTCTACCCATTAAGATATCATAAAAATATTAAAATAAACCCACTTCATTCAATCTAGAGTCTTTAAAATGCTCAAAGTTTTTCAAGTTCACTATGTGGGTCTCAAAAGGTCTTTTAACCACCGATGAGCCACCACCTTGCTTGCAAGGACTCCTATCTACTAAAGAGCCTTTACAAGGACTCTGATTCTTTAAAGTTTCTTTTTTTTTTTTCAATCAAGGACCCTTAAAGTACTTAATGTCACTGTATTTGGTATTGGGTGAAGTGATGGAGAGATTTCATATTTAGATTATTGATGATATCTGTGATAAGACTGGAATCCTCTCCAAGAAATAATAAAGAAATTGTGCACTTTGAGTACTAAAATGTACTTGGGGAACGAATTATAAATTCTAAGGTGAATTTTCCTGACGAAATTTTGTGCCCTTGCTAGTATTCCACATTAAAAAAAGTAGGGAAAATAAAAAGTCGGTTGGGTCGACTACTTGATACCCTACCCCACTATACATATTTAGTAGAGCTCCCGCAACAAAAGAATTCATTTCAAGTAGATCATACCATTTATCAACATTTGCCTCTAGAGCAGTTATAGTTTGCCATAGAGTGCATGCTATGTAGAAGGATTATATCAAAAAAATATATGTCGGAGCCGAGTTGCACAAAATGGACACGTACGTCCCGACTCCATTTGGGATGATATTATCCATCATTTTCACAATAAACCTGAAATTGTATTAAGGATATATGTGGGAGCTATATCCAAATCTTAGCCGATCTCGATAAAATTTGGCAAATGTATTTCCGAGCTCTATAAGATATCTGGTATAAAATATCATTGTTGTAGAATGCATATTACAAATTTGAGGGACTTCAAAACCAAATCGGATGAAACATATATATGGGAGCTATAGCTATATCTGAACCGATCTTCTCCAAAATGCTGTACTAAAATTCAGGACTTCAATTTTATTTTATTTTTCTAAATCGGTTAAGGATATATATGAAAGCTATATCCAAATCTTAGCCGATCTCGATAAAATTTTACAAATGTATTTCAGAGCTGTATCTGATATCTGGTGCCAAAGATCATTTTTGTGGAATACATATTCACTTGTGAGGACCTTGCTACTAGACTGAATTCGGTCGAATGTGTCAAAATTCAGGTCATTTCGTCTGATATTGGCCATTTGGTGCACAATTAACCCGAAATCGTTTGAAGACATATATGGGAGCTCTATCCAAAGTTGATCCTATTATCGCCAATTTCAATATGGTTAGTTCTTGGGCCATACACATTTTGTTTGGAAAATTTAATCTCAATCGTATAATAAATGCGAGGTTCCTCGCTCCATTTCCAGCGCACAATTGCCACCAAAATCTCCGGATACCAATTCGTTGGACTATTGTGTCTGGAGTATTTGGGAAAGCATGGTTGGCATTAAAAAATACCAAAGTGTAGATCACCTCAAGCAAGTGCTTCGCCGGGAATGGGCCAAAATACCGCAGAGCAACATTCGGGCAGCGTATGACGGTTTCATTGGCCGTTCATGCCAAAAACGACCAATTCGAACAAATCTAAACTTATTCTAAAATTTGATCCTACTTCCGACAATTTTTCGCTTTCATTCAACAAAATTTAAAAAAAAAATAAAAAAGGTGGCATTTGATTTTGTTGCACTTTTTTATGTCACCCTGCATGCTTCTTCCTCTTACAAAATACCCTTTACATGTCTTCGGTGCAGATTTATGCATTTAATGTTTTTTGAAGCTTTGAGTATAAATATCAACGGAGTTTGAAATTTAATTTGAAGAATTTACTATTTACACACGCAGTTAAATAATAAACATCAGAACCTAGAATTTCCTCATTATACCCTACACCACAAGGTGGTCAGGGTATTATGTCTTGTGCATTTGTTTGCGACAGGCAAAAGGAAACGAGATAGATCCATAGTTCCTTTTGATGATCTGCATAAAATCACATTCTGAGTCGATTTATGCATGTCTGTCTGTCGGTCCGTCTGTCCGTGTATTTTTGTAAACAAGGTACAGTTCGCATTTATTGCCCTACCCAGATGAAATTTTGCACAAATCATTTGTTTGGCCCAGGGACGAACCCTATTGAAATTGGAGATAATCAGTCAAAATTTAGATATAGCTCCCATATATATCTTCGTCCGATTTGCCTTTTATTGTGCACCAAACGAGTAATATCACCCCGAATAGTATGGAATTTTGCAGATACAGCTATAGCTCCTATATATATTGTTCATCCGATTTGTTATTTTTGTCCTCCGCAGCCGTAATATGCACTCTGTAACAACCATATTTGTTGAAATATATCAAATACAGCTCAGAAATACATTTGCTAAATTTTATAGAGATCGGTTTAGATTTGGATATAGCTCCCATATATAACTTCGTCCGATTTACTTTTTATTGTGCACCAAACGTCTAATATTTGTCCAAATGGGATGGAATTTGGCACTTACGACCGAATTGAGTCCAGAAGCTAGTATGTCAAATTTGAAGATCGGTTCAGATATAGCTATAGCTCCTGTTCATCCGATTTGTTATATTTGTTACCCACAACCGTAATATGCACTCCGTAACAAGGATATTCAGGGAAATATATCAAATACAGCTCAGAAATATCTTTTCCAAATTTTATCGAGATCGGTTCAGATTTGGATATAGCTCCCATATATATCTTTATCCGATTTCAAATTTATTGTGCACCAAATGGGCAATACAATTCCGAATTTAAAATATACAAATGCTTCGGCATATTTACTCCTTTGAACTTTAAATTATAATTATAATCATAGCGTGTATGACTGAATTCTCCCATAAAAACTTTTAATTGTTATGCGCAGCTCTACTAAATTAGCAAAGTGGTCTAGGGTATCATAAAGTCGGCCCCGCCCGACTTTAAGACTTTCTTTACTGGTTTTTTTAGAAATATTGAAATGTGCCAAATCTCAATGAAATTTCCCGTTTTATGAGCTTCATGGATATTCAAAATTTTGAAACTTTGTTGGGGAGGTACTAGAAATAGTGAACCGATACATTCCACTTTCGCATCAGTAGAAATAATGGAATGTGTGAAATATGAAGAGAACCGGATGCTTATTTCGGATTTTATAATCGTTGTTGTTATTCAAAACTTTGACCCTTTGTGGGGGTCGTAGCGGACCACTTATTGTCCGATCTCTACCATCTTTATAGTCCAATTTCTACCTTCTTTATAACAGAATTTGTTTTGATAGAAATATTCAGATGTGTCAAGTCTGAGTTCGCGTTTTTTGAGTTTCATGACTATTCAAAATGTTGACCCTTACCAGAAGGTACCAGAAGGAGTGGACCGATATATTTCATTTTCCCACCAGACCTTTGGTTAATAAAAATATCATCATCGCATATTAAGAGAGTTATAATTATTCAAAATTTTGACCCTTTGACTTTATGGAGTGGACCGATATTGTAAATTTTGGCACATGACCTTGCATTGATTCAAATATTAGGATTTGTAAGGTTGGTGCAACATTGTTGGATAATCTCTTTCTGTGCTGTAAAAAATTTGTTTGAAAATTTCGATATTTTGTGGGGGCGATTCCAGAAAGAGTGGACCGATATTGCCCATCTCCGAACTCGATGTATCAAGTTTGGACCAAATCGGATACTCCCTGCGAGAGTTATAGTGCGCACCAGCCAGCCAGACATACAGACGGACGGACATTGGTAGATCGATTCCAAATGTCCAGAAACGGATTTGGTCCAAAGATAGGGTCTAAAATAGTTATTTCGATTAGGCACGTTTTGGCCGTATCAAATTATCTCTATCTCTAGCCATATGGCTGAGGGTATAAAATATATTTAGATTTCCATGGACAAAAACTGTAACAATGTCAAACGCCACAAATTTTAAATTTTTTTTAAATTTTATTGAATGAAAGCAAAAAATGTCGGGAATAGCATCAAATTTTAGAATAAATATTAGTTTTGTTCGAATTGGTCAGCTTTGGCACAAATTATGGCCTTCGAACGGCCAATGAAACCGTCACACCCTGCCCAAATGTTGCTCTCTAGTATTTTGGCCCTTTCCCGGCGAAGCGTTTGCTTGAGGTGATCGACAATTTGATATTTTATAGTGCCAACCTTGCTTTCCAAAATATTCCAGACACAATAGTCCAACGGATTGGTATCCGGAGATTTTGGTGGCCATTGTGTGCTGGAAATGAAGCGAGGAACCTCATTTTGTAACCATTCTTGGGTGGCGCGTACTGAGTGCGATGGTGCTTAGTCCTGTTGGAATGTCCCAGGTCTGTTGCCAAAATGTTTGCGTGCCCAAGGCTTCAATACACCGTGCCCAAGGCTTCGGCATTTATGCTGATGCCACGGTTGATTCATACGAGCGGAGAGCGATCATCGGCTGTTATGGCGGCCAATACCATCACCATGACCGGCGCTTGAGTTCTGGTGGCCAACCGAATGTGCACATTTTCAGCTGACCTCTTTCGATTAGTTTGTTTGTTTACAAACTGCTGGACAACGAATGTTTTCTCAACGGAAAAACCAAATTCGGCAGATCACCACTTTAGGCCAAGGGAAGCAACACTTTAGCTCTTTTGAGTCTATTTTCTTTCTATTGGGGGGTAAGTTCTCGGAATTTTTAATGGCTTTAATCCGAGCTCATTTTTCAATATTTGCCGAATGGAATATTGCGATATGCCCAGCTCACGAGCCATTTTTCGCCACTGCGACGTGGGTTTCGATCAAGTTCTTCTTTACTTTTCGAACCATTTCTGCTGATGTTGCTGTTTTCTTCCGTCCACTTCCTTCCATCGCGCCACGCTACCTGTATCACGGTAATCGGAAACTAGAATTCTCTCAATTTCATTAAAAAAAAACGGAATTATTAATATTTTAAAAAAGTACTTTTTATTCCATAAACATTTTAAACGTAATATAAACTATCTTATCCAATTGCTTTATGAAGCTATTAGCCCATTTACTTCTTAAATCACCTGCTTGTTTTTTGTTAATCTACATTATCTGCAGTCCCCCCTCCACCAACTGGCATGAAGCTCGAGTAATTAACGTCATAAATGTATTTCATTTTTCTGTTCAATATTTATTTATTTAATAAAAGCTGGAAATTATCCATTTGGCCGGCGACTTGCATTTAAACCTACATACATATGTAAACATTCAAAAAAAGAAAAAAAGTAACACTTTTTCGTAAAATTTGATATGTTTTTAATGTTTCTTTCTTTTTGGTTACAACAATGAATGAAACCGAATTGCCGATATGAATGAATGAAAAATATTCCACCTGCCGCCACAAAAACCAAATATTTAGTTGTACTTACCGCATGAGTGTTGTGACAGAGAGAGAGAAAGAGGGAGAGCGGGCGAGTTGCTCATCAAAGAAGTACTCGTAGGTACTCAAATAACAATAAAAATGTATGGCACTTGACCACAATATTTATTTATGGAATAAATATGTTCGCATACGAGTATTCATATGTATATCATATGGAAATGTGTGTATGTGTGCTCCCCAGTTGTGGAAGTACTTGTGGATACACCTCCATATACGTATGGATGTGGTTGGTGTACGCATGAATTCATATTTACAAATACCTGGTCACATGGACTCAACGCATAATGTTGATTGCATAGAGTACTTAGCGTTTATGGGTTATATTGGGTGAGTTTTTTTGGCGTGATATTAAGTGAAGATTTTCTAAATTTTAGTATTTGAAGTGTTTCAAAATTGTCCGTCAAGAAGAAAAAAATATAAACAAACTAAATTTAAATTTAAACAGTATTCTTCGGAAATTTGAATTTTTGGGCTTTTATTTTTTGAAAAAATATTTTTTTCAAATTCCACGTTTTGCCAAATACCAAGTTTGATGAAAAACTTTTTTTTAAATTCATGATTGATGATTCTTAAAAAACTAGGTTTGATGATCTCTTGGTTCTTGAAAATATTTTCGTTAAGAAATCCAAGTTTGATGATCCTTGAAAAAATATATTTTTTTAAAAAATGCACATTTATTGGTATGCTGATCCATAAAAAATTATCCTTAAAAAAACTTTTATTGCTCCGTTTGTCGTTGAATTTTTTTTTTTTTTTTTTTTTTTTGAAAAATCCACTATTGTTGCTGTATGCCCTTGAAAAAATATTCGTTAAAAAATTCACGTTTTTTGTATGATGGTTCTTGAAAAAATATTCTTAGAAAAATGGTCGTTTCATGCCGTATGTCCTTAAAAAACATTCTTTAAAAAATCCACGTTTTTTGGTCTGATGGTCCTTGAAAAAAATATTTTTCAAAAAATCCACATATGATGCTGTATGTCCATTAAAAAATCTACGTTTGGTCGTTTGATAATAATTTGCTCCTTAAGAAATATATTTTAAAAAATATACGTTTGATAATCTTTTGGTCCTTAAAAATATGTTTTAAAAATCCACGCATGATGCTGTAGGACTTTTAAAAATCCACGTTTGATAATCTGTTGGTCCTTAAAAAAATATGTTTTAAAAAATCCACGCATGATGCTGTAGGTCTTTTGAAAAATCCACGATTATTGAACTGTTGGTCCTTGAAAAAATATTTTAAAAAAAATCCGCGTATGATATTGTAGGTCCTTTAAAAAATCCATGCTTATTGGTCTGTTGTTCCTTGGAAAAAATATTCTTTAAAAACTCCACGATTGATGGACTGTACGTCCTTGAATAAACATCCTTAAAAATCAAAGTTTGTTGGTCCCCCTATAGGTCCCTGAAAAAATATTCTGTAAAAAATCCACGTTCGATGGTCTGTTGTTCCTTGGAAAAAATATTCTTTAAAAAATACACGTTTAATATTCTGTTGATCCTTGGAAAAAATATTCTTAAAAAATCACGGTTATTGGTTTGGTGGTCCTTAAAAAATTCACGGTTTTTGGTCCCTGAAAAAATATTCTGTAAAACATCTAAATTTGATGATCTAGGTCCTTGAAAAAGTTTCTGTAAAAAATCCACGTTTGATACTATGGGTCCTTGAAAAATATTCGTCAAAAAATTCCTCGTTTATTGGTCTGTTGGTCTTTGAAAAAATAGTCCTTAAAATCCACGTTGAGTGGTCTGTTGTTCTTGAAAATATTCTTTAAAAATCCAAGATTTTTTGACCTTGGAAAAATATTCTTAAAAAAATCCACCTTTGATTGGCTATTGGTCCCTGAAAAAATATTCTTTAAAAAATCCACGTTTGATTGGCTATTGGCCCTTGAAAAATATCCTTCAAATCAACGTTTATTTATCTGTTGGTCCTTGATTCTTTAAAAAGTCCACGTTTATTGATCTTTTGGTCCCTGAAAAAATATTCTTTAAAAAATCCACGTTTATTGATCTTTTGGTCCTTGAAAAAATATTCTTTGAAAAATCTACAATTGTTGGTCTGTTGGTCCTTGAAAAAATATTCTTTAAATAAATCCACGTTTGACTGTCGGATGATCAATAAAAAAATATTCTTTAAAAAATCCATGTTTATTGGTCAGTTGGTCATTGAAAAATATTTTTTAAAAAAAACCAACGATTGATGATCTGCTTGAAAAAAATCTACGCTTATTGATCTGTTGATCCTTGGGAAAATGTTATTTTAAAAATACGCGTTTATTGGTCTGTTGGTCCTTGAAAAATATTTTTTAAAAAATCCACGTAGGATAATCTACGTCACTTAAAAAACCCCACGATTGATGGTCCAAAGACCTTGGTCCTTAAAAAATCCAAGTTTGATTGTTTGTGGGTCCTTCAAAAAAATTTTTTTAAAAATCCAATTTTTAAGGACTATTGGTCCTTGAAAAAAAATTCTTAAAAAAATCAGTGTTGATGATCTTTCTGCCCTTGAAAAAAATATTATTTAAAAATCGACGTTAAATCCCTTAAAATCCTCCTTAAAAAATCCCTCCTTAAAAATCCCTTTTTACGGTCTGTTGGTCCCTTAAAAATATTCTTTAAAATATTCACGTTTGAGGATATGATTGTCCTTGAAAAAATATTGTTTACAATGATCCTGGAATGGTCCTTGAATGAATATTATTTAATAAATCCACATTTAATGTTCATTTGGTCCTCGAAAAATTTCCTTTAAAAATTTAGTTTATTTATCTTTTTATCCTTGAAAATTTTTCTCTAAAACTCTGTTTGTTCTTGCATTTTTTTCATAAAAGATTCATATCTTCTCGTGTTTCTTAAACGAAATATCATCCCAAACAATTCCCACCCTTTTCCACTTGCCATGGATAATGCAATAAAGCTTTCACACACACACACCACCATGTGGCAGTACTTCCTTTTATAAACTTCACTGAGCGTCACTTAAGTGTCCACAATCACCATTAACTTCATCTGGCGTTGATATCACATCTCACACAAAAAACCCTTTACTGGGTAACCGTTAACTGGGTCGTTTTAGCCAGATACGTGAACCGCTAGCTAGCTCCAACAATGAAAGGACCAGTACATTAAAATGTGTTAAACAAATAATAAAATAAAGAAGGCAATTCACTTGAAATGCACGGCACTCAAGAGAAAGAAACAACAAAACAAAAAAGAAGAGTTCATCCCAAATATGGATTAAGTGTAACAGGCCAAGACGAAGTTTTTTTTTATTTCTAAATAACACCTGATCGATACAGTTCTTCTTTTGCAGTATCTTTAGCTTAATGACGACGGCGGAGTGGTTTCTTTTGAGTTTACCGTGGTTTTAAAGAGCAGCGGAAGTATTGACTGCCACAAAACTTTCCATAGGTGTCCACATGTTTTTTTTAAAGTAACTTCAAATGTTTTTATAAAATTATTTAAAGTCTATGGTATTAGATCTGGAAGGCGCCTTTATCAAAATATTTAAATTGTAGAAAAAAGAATTCACGTTATGGAGACCTGTGGAGATCTTTGTAGAATTTTACGAGAAGGGTACTGTAAAAATTTATTATTAAATTTCTCAACCAGTAATTAGAGACAAAAGTCGGGCGGTACCGACATTATGATGATATACAGCACCACTATGAATATTTAACTAACCTGTAGCAAATAAATGTTCTTATTGGCAGTTTAATTTATAATTGCGTATTTTGGCTTTAGAACAGTTAAAGTATGAATGAAATCGCGTGAAACTAACCTATGAAAGTTTTATCTTAAGCAATCTCTACTAAACTTGACCGGGGTAAATAAATGTTGTTTGAGACCTCTCGAACCAAATTTCGTTGCTATGGAATGCATGTTATGACGTTCAGAACACTTTAATATCAAATTGGAATAAAACAGCTTAATTAAGCAAACTTAGCATCCTAAAAAAATCAATTGATATGGAATTATATATGGTAGATATATGAAAATCTGTACAGTTGCCTAAAAACATCCAAATCTGGTGTTTATCAATTTTTTATCATTTTTTTTCGGCCGAATCCCCATCAACCTAAGGACTACAATAATTAAGCCACTCGTCCGACAGCAGTTAAAATTATTCTAGTGGCAGCTTATTATATTGTTTACAAGCGTACTAAAGCATTTTGGTGAGAATATTCCAGAAAAAAAGTTATTCCTGATGGAATTCAAGCGTGATAGTGTGATTTCTTTATATTTGGCTGGAAAACTTCAAGTGGCTATGGTTAGAGCATTGCAGCATTTAAATGTGAATAAATCTTTTGTGTCTCGTACCATCGCTCGTTACCGTGATACTGGTAGCGTAGCTCGACGTAAGGGAAGTGGACGGAAGAAAACAGCAACATCAGCAGAAATGGTTCGAAAAGTAAAGAAGAAGTGGCTGAAAAATGGCTCGTGAGTTGAACATATCGCTATATTCCATTCTGCAAATATTGAAGAATGAGCTCGGGGCAAAGCTATGAAATTTGAACTGCTGAATTTGGTTTTCTCCGATGAGAAAACATTCGTTGTCCAGCAGTTTGTAAAAAAAAACAAAATTATCTTGTTTGCTTGCCAAAGAGGTCAGCTGAAAATGTGCACCTTCGGTTGGCCACAAGAACTCAAGCGTCGGCCTTGGTGATGGTGTGAACCGCCATTACAGCTCGTATTAATCGACCGTGGAATCAGAATAAATGCCGAAAATTATCGCGAAAATATTCTGGAGGGTGTATTAAAACCTTGGGCACCCAAACATTTTTACCGCAGACCTTGGACATTCCAATAGGACGCAGCACCATAGCACTCAGTACGCGCCACGAGGATGGTTACAAAATGAGGTTCCTTGCTTCATTTCTAGCGCACAATGGTCACCAAAATCTCCGGATACCAATCCGTTGGACTATTGTGGCTGGAGTATTTTGGAAAACAAGGTTTGCACTAAAAAATACCAAAGTATCGATCTCCTCAAGCAAACCCTTCGCCGGGAATGGGCCAAAATAGCAAAGATCAACATTCGGGCAACGTGTGAAGGTTTCATTGGCCGTTTGAAGGCCATAATTCGTGCCATAAGTGATCAATTCAAACAAATCTAAACTTATTCTATAATTTGATGTTATTTCCGACATTTTTTGCTTTTATTCAATAAAATTAAAAAGAATTAAAAACATGTAAGCAAAGGCTATAGTCGTGCGGGGCCGACTATGTTATACCCTACAACACTACAATATGTTAAAAGCCCCCCTATGTCCAAATCCATATTGGAAGATTTCGCTTTTGAAATTAGGATTTTGACTAGGGACATTTTCCCAACATTTATGCACTCCGTCGAGCTGTTAGTTGTTGTACTCCATTTTGCAGCTAAATATAATCCAATGGTCATCCACAATGCTAGAATTCTTCCCTGTCTTTAACTCTCTTCACAGGCGTGTCGATTGGCTTCAAATGTGTGATCGGAAAAACATTTCTGTTTTTGGTTAATTTGAACCCCTAAATATTTTGCAACCATCTTCAAAAGAAAGAGGTCCCTCTGTATCTCAAAATTAAGATTAATAGATATGACTTGCTTGTGTATGATTTTTGGCTATATTTGTCAACGAAATCGCCTGTTATGTATTTCAGATACGCCTGTAAGTAACGCTGGTATTTTTTCACACAAAATTAGTGGTCCATTGTACCCGCTGTCCTAAACTCTAACTTTAGGCGAGATGTCGTGTCCATTGGTTTCTATTTGTGACCTTTATAACGAATGTAAAATCAGGAAAAATTTTAGTTGTTGGTCCATTTTAACCCCCTAATATACTGCGGACATATTTAAAAAAAAAAAAAAACATATATTTAAAAAACCTTGTGAACATTTTCGTGAGGATCGGACGATATTTGCAATACTTATATAATATCCCCAACCTGTAAGGTGAAAAAATATTACAAAATTTTATAAGTCAAATTGAAAAAATCGCATGCGATAAAAAATATGAAAAAATAAACAAGTAAAAAAGCAGTAAGTTCGGCCGGGGCGAACTTTAAATACCCTCCACCATTTGGAACGAATTAGAAAATTTTCAAAAAAAAAAAATTCAATAAAAATTCTTTTAAAATCTTTAAAATATCTAATATAGGAAGGTGCCGATATATGGGGGGATATACGATATTGTGGACCTATAAAGACAAATCTATGTCTGCGTGTAAAGTACTCACAAGGAACTCCATGTGTGGATTTTCAGGCAATACGATTGGAAAATGTGGCTAAAATCATCAAAATACCGAATATCGCGGGGTACCGTTATATGGGAGCTATACGTTATCGTTAACCTATATAGAGAATTCTCTGTCGGTGGGTAAAGTGCTCACAAACCATTCCGTTGAAAAATGTGACCATTCCGTTGAAAAATATGGCTAAAAACATCAAAATACCGAATATCGGGGGTACCGTTATATGAGGGCTATACAATATCGTGGATCTATATAGATCATTCTCTGCCGAGGTATAAAGTACCCACAAGGAGCTCCTTGTGTGGATTTTCAAACAATTCCTATGAAAAATGTGGGTCAAATCATAAAATACCGAATATCGGGGGGTACCGTTATATGGGGGATATACGATATCGTGGACCTGTATAGACAATTCTCTCTCAGGGGGTGAAGTACTCACAAGGAACTACTTGTGTTGATTTTAAGACAATTCCATTGAAAAGCGTGGCTAACATCATCAATATACCGAATATCGGAGGTTACAGTTATATGGGGGATATACGATATCGTGGACCTATATAGACACTTCATTTTGAGGCGGTAAAATGCCCACAAGGGACTCCTTTTGTGGATTTTCAGACAATTCCGTTGACAAATGTGGGTAAAATCATCAAAATACCAAATATCGGGGGTACCGTTATATGGGGGATATACGATATCGTGGACCTGTATAGACAATTCTCTCTCAGGGGGTGAAGTACTCACAAGGAACTACTTGTGTTGATTTTAAGACAATTCCATTGAAAAGCGTGGCTAACATCATCAATATACCGAATATCGGAGGTTACAGTTATATGGGGGATATACGATATCGTGGACCTATATAGACACTTCATTTTGAGGCGGTAAAATGCCCACAAGGGACTCCTTTTGTGGATTTTCAGACAATTCCGTTGACAAATGTGGGTAAAATCATCAAAATACCAAATATCGGGGGTACCGTTATATGGGGCTATACGATATTGTGGACCTATATAGATAATTCTCCGCCAAGGTATAAAGTACCCACAAGGAACTCCTTGTGTGGATTTTCAGACAATTCCGTTGAAAAATGTGGGTAAAATCATCAAAATACCGAATATCGGGGGGTACCGTTACATGGGGGCTATACGATATTGTGGACCTATATAGATAATTCTCTGCCGAGGTATAAAGTACCCACAAGGAACTCCTTGTGTGGATTTTCAGACAACGGGGTACCGTTATATGGGGGCTATACGATATTGTGGACCTATATAAATAATTCTCTGCCGAGTTATAAAGTACCCACAAGGAACTCCTTGTGTGGATTTTCAGACAATTCCGTTGAAAAATGTGGGTAAAATCATCAAAATACCAAATATCGGGGGGTACCGTTATATGGGGGCTATACGATATCGTGGACCGATATAGCCCATCTTCGAACTTGACCTGCCTGCAGACAAAAGAGAGATCTGTGCAAAATTTTAGCTTCCTATCTTAATTCGTTTAGACTGTAGCGTGATTACAACAGACGGACAGACGGACGGACAGGGCTAAATCGTCTTAGAATTTTACGCTGATCAAGAATATATATACTTTGTTGGGTCTAAAATGATTATTTCGATGAGTTACAAACGGAATGACAAAGTTAATATACCCTCCACACCTTTTTTGGTGGAGGGTATAAAAAATGTCACAAAATACTACAAAATCTATATTAACATCTTTATTGGCATATTATTCTGCGATTTTTTTTACATTTTATACTTTTATGTCAAGAGGGCATTCTGAATTGACAAAATTTGTCAAAATCGGTACAGCCATTCTTGAGATATAAGCATTCTAACAAACATCCCCTTAACACAAACATACACATTGCATATATTTCGCTATATATAATCGATATATTTACTATCGGCATCTACGTCAGAAGTGACCTGTTCGTCTATTTGTGATTTCGCCGGGATTAAAAATATTCGCGGTTTAATGGAAAATTTGACTTTTATTTAACACAAATGTTGTGGCCTATTTCACCCACTAAATATTACCCGATGATGATCAAAATTGGAAGGCTTCTGCCCAGCTCTAAGCTCTAGCCCCATGCTAACTTCCGCTTTGATTGGTCTATAATTGCGACCTGTAGAGCAACTGCAAAATCAGGATTTTTTTCAGTTGTTGGTTCATTTCAACCCCTTAAATATTATGCGATCATTTCCAAAAGAAATATGGTTCTATTCTGAACCTAGCCCCACCTCTATTCTAAATTTCGTGAAGATCGGGCCATAATTGCGACCTGTAGAGTGATTACAAATTAACATGGACAGACAGACTGACGGACATTCATAGCTAGATCGACTCAGCTCGGCGAGATAGGAAGATCCATATATACTTTTCTATGTGGGAAACCAATATTTAGTGTTGTAGGGTATAAAAATTAAAAATTATGGCATTTGACTTTGTTGCAATTTTTTTTTATCTCACCCTGTATAGTCAATCTACAAAAGGGAACCTGATTTAAGCGGACTTAAACAGGTATCTTTAAAAATTCTGAAATTTTATTAGAACTAAGTGCGGTCTTTTTTTAAACATCCGCTCACATCTTTTCCAGTTTCGAATTTGTCCAACCATTTTTCCTCTTTTTTGTATTTATGTACAGCAGCTGCACAGCAAACATTGTGACTTCACCAAAGAAATATTATCGCATGTTATTCCATTTAATAATAATGGAAATGCATTAATATTGAAGTAATTTTTATTGTTAAAAAAATTAAGGTGATATTAAAGCAAATATTCATATTCCTATGTAAGATAGCGTTAAAAGTGTGTAGCCAAAATTGTGGCATTCTCAGCAAACCTAATACCCTACAATTGGTTATTTTCAGTTATTAATTTTTTATAGATATTTGTTAATGCTTCTATTGCTATGGAGGGATGAAATAAAGCCTTTGCACAATTATTAGCAAATAAAGTTTGTTTCTTAAGTCTTTCGTTTTCAAACTCCAAATATTTTTAACATTCTTAATTCGCCTCCATATTGGCTTATATCTAAAGCTTTCTAATGACGAAGCTTGGAAGCCAAAAATATGCATGAATCCTTCCATGTATGGCGGAGAACTGATGGTTTGTACAGCTCTGGACAGTATTGTTTCCACTTGATCTTAGTCTTATGTACAATTTTTATTGGCTTATTAAGTTATGTTTAGAGTGTCCCGCAGTCTACCATTTCCGAAAACATCTTCCTTTGCAAAATATCCCCCCAAAAAATTAACTTCACAAAAATTGTTCATTTACAGTTGCCTTGCATTTGCAGTTGCTTGTTAAAAGCATATCAAATACAACGAGGAAGGAAAGACCCCTTTTTTCGGAACGATGATGAGCTTCTTTTGTCATTATCTTTTGTAGAATCAACAATAAAACCCAAAAAGCTATAAAGGAACCCCATATATAAAAATTCAACAATAACAACAAAAAATAACCCTTTTACGTTTAAAGCTGTCACAAAAAGCCCAACTGCAAATGACCAAAATATATGAAATGTTGAATTGCCACAACAAAGTATCTGGGGGATGGATGTGCCGGAGTGTTGATACTATTCCATTAATGCATAATTTAATGATCAACATCTTCAATCAAATAGCTCGTTGTTGTTGTTGTTTTTGTTGGAGTTGCTCGTTTCATTCATCCATTTGCAGGGGTTGCCTGGCAAACAGGTGTAATGATTTTCTTTTGACTCTTTGATTTCAATTCGAGATTGTCCGTTGAAAGTTTCGTGAAAAGAAGAAAAAGTACAAAAACGCGCCAGCATATTGTGTGAAATAAATAAAGGCTGGGATAATTTATATTGATAAAACTTATCGATGTTTCCGGTACATTAATTATTGAAATTACTTCCCAGCCCCAGAATAAAGAGAATTTTGGGAGAAGAAAGATATAAAAAAACAAGTAAGCAAAGGCTACAGTCGAGCGGGGCCGACCGTTGAATACCCTACAACACTATAATAAACGATACAATTTATGTAGGCGAGATACTCGAAAGAATTCCACAAGATATTGTGACAAATTATAAAAGAAAACCATCAGGTTTCCTTCTCTAATTTTCGAATAACAACAACTTAAACTAATTTGCTCATTTCCAATTTATTGGAAGATGTTGCACGTAAATGGACTTCCTAGATCTGGAACCAATATTTCCCAAAGACCTATAATCTCTCAGAAGTGGCAAAAGATTAACATTTATTATTGGTTTTTGACTGAAACGCATCTATATGAGATACAGACATTTGACTATATTCTTCCACGAAATCAGCGTTATCGAAATAGTCAGAAGTGCGTCTTTCCTGTATTTGTGAATTCTCCAAAGAGTCACTGGAATAAACATTTTCGTATTTTGTCTACAAAAGTTGGCAAACTATTTCGCACATTGAATATTTTTGGATGGCCATCCAAAACTGCTTGGGTTTTGCAATGTCCGGTAACCCTTATTCAAATGTGCGTGAGGATCGGGCAATAAGTACGACCTGCTGACAATTTTGCAGTTTTTTGGACCATTTCAACCCCTAAATATATGGCGATCATCTCCAAAAAGAATAGGCTTCTATTCTGACCCTCATCTTATACCCATGCAAAATTTCGTAAGGATCGGGCCATAAATGCGATCTGTATATGATATCCTGATATCCTAACTACTTAGTTTTGTTAGCTGTAGAAATATTACCAAATGTTTAATTCAAAATGAAAATCTGCCAAAAATGTGACAAAATTGAAAAAATATGAGAAAATTGAAAAAGAATATGAGAAAATTTTACAAAATCAATATTTTCATCTTTAGAGAGATATTTTTATGCGCTTTTTTTAAACGTTTTTTGTTTCCAGCCAAGAGGATATTCTGAATTAATGAGAACTGTCGAAATCAGTTCAGCCGTTCTCGACATATAAGAGATCTTTCAAGCATATCTCCTTTGATAGACATATATATCTCACATATTTTGCTATATATCCGATTTTTTGGATGCTAACATGGCTTCGTGATTTCGCCGGGATTTAAAATGTTCGCGGTTTAATGAAAAATTTTGAATTTTTTCAACACAAAATATATGGTCTATTTTACCCGCTAAATATTATCCGATGACCACCCTAATTGGTAGGATTTTTCCCCGCCCTAAACTCTAGCTACATACGAAATTCCGCGTCGATTGGTCTATAATTGCGCCCTGTATAGTTACTGCAAAATCCGATATTTTTTCAGTATTTGGTCCATTTCAACCCCTAAATATTATGCGATCATCTCCATCTTCTATTCCGACCCTATCCCCACCTCCATTTTAAATTTCGTGAAGATCGGACAATAATTGCGACCTGTAGAGTGATTACAAATTAACATGGACAGACGGACAGACGGACGGACGGACATACATAGCTAGATCGACTCAGTTCGGCGAGCTAGGAAGATCCATATATACTTTCCTATATGGGAAACCATTATTTCGAGGTGTTACATAATTTCTGGCCCAATCAAACTTATAATACCCCCAACACATAGTGTTGTAGGGTAAAAAAATATATTTTTGTATGACGATTTTGAACACAATTTGGTTTCATGATTAAGCATACCTTTAAATAAAATATTGCGAAGAAACATTATTGGAAATAAATGATTTAAGCACACACGAAAAATTATCTTTAAAAACTAATGTATTTTAAAAGGCTCGAAAGAAATATGGGCCACGATACTTTATATTTTCAAAAATCAACTATTGTTGACAAGCTTGAAAAAATATATTCCTTCAAAACCCATATATTTTCGATATAAGTTTCGAGGATTCAGGGATATATTTGTCCATTAAGCTTTTATTATTAGGAAGCTATATGCCGGGAGAAAGCTGATTACAAAATTAAACCAGTAAAGAAAGTCTTAAAGTCGGGCGGGCCGACTTTATGATACCCTACACCACTTTGCTAATTTAGTACAGCTCCGCATAACAAATAAAAGTTTTTATGGGAGAATTCAATCATACACGCTATGATTATAATTATAATTTAAAGTTCAAAGGACAAAATATGCCGAAGCATTTGTATTTTTTAAATTCGGACTTGTATTGCCCATTTGGTGCACAATTAATTTAAAATCGGATAAAAATATATATGGGAGCTATATCCAAATCGGAACCGATTTCGATAAAATTTGGCAAAGATATTTCTGAGCTGTATTTTATGTATTTCCCTGAATATCGTTGTTACGGAGTGCATATTACGGTTGTGGGTAAAAAATATAACAAATCGGATGAATAATATAGATGGAAGTTATAGCTATATCTGAACCGATCTTCACCAAATTTGACATACTAGCTTCTAGACTTAATTCGGTCGTAAGTGCCAAATTCCATCCCATTTGGACAAATATTAGACGTTTGGTGCACAATAAAAGGTAAATCGGACGAAGTTATATATGGGAGCTATATCCAAATCTGAATCGATCTCGATAAAATTTAGCAAAGGTATTTCTGAGCTGTATTTGATATATTTCCCCAAATATTGTTGTTACAGAGTGCATATTACGGCTGCGGAGGACAAAAATAATAAATCGGATGAACAATATATATGGGAGCTATAGCTATATCTGAACCGATTTCGATAAAATTTGGCATACTTATTTTCAGGCCTAATTTGGTTGTATGTGCAAAATTCCATACTATTAGGGTTGATATTACACGTTTGGTGCACAATAAAAAGCAAATCGGACGAAGATATATATGGGAGCTATATCTAAATTTTTACCGATTATTTCCAATTTCAATAGGGTTCGTTCTTGGGCCAAACAAATGATCTGTGAAAAATTTCATTTGGATCGGGCAATATATGCGACCTGTACTTTGTTTACAAAAATACATGGACAGACGGACTGACGGACGGACATGTATAAATCGACTCAGAATATGATTTTATGCAGATCATCAAAAGGAACTATGGGTCTATCTCGTTTCCTTTTGCCTGTTACAAACAAATGCACAAAGACATAATACCCTGACCACCTTGTGGTGTAGGGTATAAATACAAAAGTTCATAAAACAAAATACTTAAGAAATAAACATTGTTTCTGCATGATCACATTAAGAATTTGGGATATAATAATTCCTGTTTTTTACAGGGTGAAAGAAAAAACTACAACAAAGTCAAACGCCAATTTTTACTTTTTTGAATTTCATGGAATGGAAGCAAAAATGTCGGAAATAGCATCAAATTTTAGAATAAGTTTAGATTTGTTCGAATTGGTCAACTTTGACATGAATTATGGCCTTCAAACGGCCAATGAAACCGTCACACGCTGCCCGAATGTTGCTCTGCGGTACTTTGGCTCATTCCCGGCGAAACGCTTGCTTGAGGTGATCCACACTTTGATATTTTGTGGGGCCAACCTTTCTTTCCAAAATACTCCAGACACAATAGTCCAACGGATTGGTATCCGGAGATTTTGGTGGCCATTGTGCGCTGGAAAAGAAACGGGGAACCTATTTTTGTAACCATTCTTGGTTGGCGCGCGCTGAGTGCTGATTCCTGTTGGAATATCCAAGGTCTGCGGCCGAAATGTTTGCGTGCCAAAGGCTTTAATACACCCTGCAGAATATTTAATATTCGGCATTTATTTTGATGCCATGGTCGATGAATACGAGCGGAGAGCGACCATCGGCTGGCCAACCGAAGGTGCATATTTTCAGCTGACCTCTTTGGCAAGCAAGCACGATCATTTTGTTTATTTACAAACTGCTGGACAACTTATGTTTTCTCATCGGAGAAAATCAAATTCGGCAGTTCACCACTTCCGGCCAAGCGAAGCAAGTCTTTAACTATTTTGAGTCTATTTTCTTTCTGTTGCGGTGTAAGTTCTTGGACTTTTTGGATTTTCAGTGGCTTTATCCTGAGATCATTTTTCATTCTTATTTGCCAAATGGAATATTGCGATATGTTCAGCTCAAGAGCAAATTTTTCGGCCACTGCGACACGGGTTTCGATCAAGTCGCTTCTTTACTTTTCGAACAATTTCTGCTGATGTTGTTGTTTTCTTCCGTCCACTTCCTTGACGTCGGGCTACGCTACCAGTATCACGGCAAAGAGCGATGGTACGAGATACAAAAAAAAAAAAAAATATTCACATTTGAATGCTGGAGTGCTTTAACGATAGCAATTGTGGTTTTTAAGCTAAATGTAAATAAATCACACTATCACGCTTCAATTCCATCACGAATAACCTTTTTTTCTGGAAAATTCTCACCAAAATACTTTTGTATGCTTGTAAACAATATAATGAGCCGTCTCTGGAATAGTTTTAACAGCTGTTGGACGAGTGGCTTAGAAGTGACAGCAGTCAGAAGTTGGTTGTAGTGTTTTCATCTCACCCTGTATATCCGATATATTTGCTATCGGCATCTACGTAACGGTCAGAATTGACCTTTTCGTCTATTTGTGATTTCCGGTATTAAAAATATTCGTGAAGATCGGGGCATAATTGCGACCTGTAGAGCGATTACAAATTAACATGGACAGACGGACGGACATACATAGCTAGTACGGCTCAGCTCGGCGGGATAGGAAGATCGATATATAATTTCCTATGTGGGAAACCAATATTTCGAGGTGTTACATTTTTTTGGCCCAATCAAACTTATAATACCCCCAACACATAGTGTTGTAGGGTATAAATATATTTTTGAGAATCCTTATTAATTGGAATATAATTAAAAAATATTCTTTTTTTAAAAATTTTACTTTTAAAAAAAAAGAAGAATCTGTTTTAAATGTGAAATAATTTTTTAGTTAATATATTAAAAAAAATAGGCGAAAAATAAATATTTATATTTTTCATTTCATATTTTTTCATCTTAGCTTAGGTGCAGTTCAAAAAATATAATTCTCCTGTCCGAAAGACCAATGGAGGGCACTCTTTTTAAAGGAGGTGTTTTTCTTGAGGTCTCTTAATTTGTATTTGGTACAGAACACCTGCAAATTTCATATTTACTTAAAAATCATGGAGAGGGTCTTATTGACATTAACCATCTTATTGATATGACCAAATTCCAAACAAAGATATATTTTCAGTTTTGTATACTTTTTTATTTATTTGTTTTTGTATTTATATTTTTGTATTTTTTAAATAATTTCAATTTCATATATTTCCCTCACGTTTTTATTTATTTTCAATTGTATGACCAACGCATGCCTATCAACACGCAATTTTTGGGCTCATCTTTCTATGCGGATCCCTTCAATTGACCAGACTCTAATTTATCATTCATAGCCATAATTTGCTCGCAATCAGAAACGGTTCAAATTCCAAACAAACTACCGAACAAAGCAATTATACCTACAAACATAATGGCATAACTAAGTCAATAAATCGGTGAATAATGTTACTCACGTAAGTGCGGCTACACACTTTGCAGACATTTGTTCGCGTGTTAGGTTATTATGTTTTGTTGTCTTACTTATGCTCGATATGTTGAACCTGTCAAGTGCCTCATTGTCCGAGTGAAATTTTCGGTTCATATGAAAAGTTTTGTGAATCTTTAATTCATAACATGAATTTGGATGACAATAACATTTAGGAATTTTGTATCGCGATTTTATGTTCATTGTGCCGAAAATGTTTGTGAATAATAGCAGGTATTTTTGAAAATGTTAGATTTGATTTGGAAAAATAAAATAAAATAAAAAAATAAAAATAAGCCTCAGTTAAATGGCTAGGGAGGGTATATGTCATTTGATACGGTCAAAACGTGCCTAGTCGAAATAAGGGTTTTAGACCCTAGGTCTCTTTGTACTAAATCCGTTTCAGGATATCTGTGTCTGGCTGGCTGTTGCGCACGATAACTCTCGAAGGGAGTATCCGATTTGGTCCAAACTTGGTACGTTGTAATATTTTTGTCAAACCTAGATGAGTTCGAGATGGGCAATATCGGTCCACTCCTTCTGGTACCATCCGACGAAAGTTCGAAATTTTCAAAAATATATTTTCCGCACAGAAAGACAAAGGAAAAATCGATTTTGCTACAACTTTGCAAGTCCTAATATTTGCGTCACAGCTAGGTCTGCTGCAAAATTTCGGTTCACACCATCAAGTACCTCCCCCACAAATGGTCAAAATATTGAATAATTACAACTCATAAAAAATGTGATATAATATTCCGATTGTCTTCAAATTCCTCACATCCTAATATTTTTATGAACTCAAGGTCTGGTGTTAAGATGGAACATATTGGTCCACTCCTTCTGGGAACTCCCCCACATATGGTCGAAATTTTTAAAAAATTATATTTTCTGCACAGAAATAGAAACGATAATCCTATTTTGCCCGTAATTTGCAAATCCTAATATTTGCATCAGTGCTAGGTCAGGTGCGAAAATGGACAATATCGGTCCACTCCATCAAGTACCTCCCCCACAAAATGTCCAAATTTTGAATAATTACAACTTCATAAAATCTGATATAATAGTCCTCAAATTGTCTTCAAATTTCACATATCCTAATATTTTTATGAACCTAAGATCTGGTGCCAAGATGGAATACATCGGTCCACTCCTTCTGGTACCTACCTCACAAAAGATGGACATTAAAAAAAAATACTTTCTCCGCAGAAAGAGAAGCAATAATTCGATTGCGTCAGTTCTAGGTCAGGTGCAACAATGGATAATATCGGTCTGGTACCTCCCTCACAAAAGGTCGAAATTTTGAATAACCATTGAGCTCATAAAACACGAAATTAATATCCGGTTCCATTTAGACGTGACACATATGAATATTTCTACCAACACAGAATCTGTTATAAAAACGGTAGAGATCGGACCACTTCTTCTGGTACCTTCCCCACAATGGATCAAAGTTTTGAATAACCAAAATGTTGATAAAATCCGAAATAAGCATCAGGTTCACTTAATATTTCACACATCCCATTATTTTTTACTAACGAAAGATCTGTTGTGAAGATGGGATATATTGGTCCACTCATTCTGGCAACTTCCCTCACAAAGGCTCAAAATTTTGAATATCCATGAAGCTTATACAAAGCGAAATTAACATCCGATTCCATTCAAGACTTGATACATCTCAATATTTCTCAATACAAAATCTGTTATAAAGATGGTAGAGATCGGACCATTTCATTGGCTACCTGTTTCAAGATTTTGAAAAACGAAACGCTCAAAGAAAGCGAAGTAAGAATTCAACACTCTTCAAATTTCACACATACGAACATTTTTGCTAACACAAGATCTGTTGTGAATATCATATATATCTGCAAACACCTTCTGGTGCCTCGCCCACAAAGGGTCACAATTTTCCATACTTTTATCTGTCATAACTTGTGAAAGAAGTCAGCGATTCCTTATAACTTGCTATACCCAAATATTTCTCTCAACCAGAAACCTGAGATGAACATGGAATTTATGATTTTCCATTAATTGGATATGTTCGATTTTCTTGTAATATAGCCCATACCAACATTTTTACATGATAATGGAATACTTCGGTCAATTATATCTGGTAACATTTTCTAAAGATTAGCATATATGTCATGTAAGGTGAATATAGACCGAACCTGGCTCGTCGCAATATTTATATGATATTTGTTATAGGCCCGATACGAAATGGTCAATATTGGCCTATTCCTTCGAAGGGGTTAAGCGTCTGAATAATTATAACAGAAGTCAAAATATTTTTAATTCATCGTACATTGGCTGAGGGTATATATCTGTCGGCAAAACCGACAGATACCTTTTAACTTGTTATGAAATCATTTCGAAATTTATCCCTGAGTCTAAAAATTTATTTTTTTCAAGTTTTTTGTTAATTTTTATTGATTGAAATATAAAGTTCTTTTCATCTCTTCGTCGAAAGTCTCTCTGAATATCCTATTCGAAAAAAATAAATTTTAAACAATTAATTTTTCATTTTTATTTTGAGCGTTCAATATTCACACTTTCATTGCCCTTCAAAATATTGACATTAAATGAAATATGTCCCAAGATTCCCCCATTTGCCAATCAGAAAGTGAAATCTCGTTGCCAAAAAACTTCACACACACGCAAAGGTGCTTGAATATTAATTGGTTTCGCCACCTTCTTTTCGCACAAAATGGAATTAATTTGAATTTTTCAAAAAAAAGTGTTAATTAAGGATTGTATTAATTATTCACAGTCTCCTGTTTTATGTGATGGCGCCAACAGATCAGGTGGCGTCTGAACGTTCCCACAATGAAGCTACAACAACATATGGAAGCATCACTCCATAAATCTTAAATAAAGAAACAACGATCAAAACACAAGCAATAATATCCATGGGTTAATGCGGAATAGTTTTGGTATAAAATGTTAAAAGTTTTTACTGGCTCAAGGTAAAAAAGATGGTTAAAAAATTTTGAATTATTAAAAAATAAATTTCGAAGTAGTAAGTGAATTACATTTCATTTTTAAAGCATATTTTCTACCATTTACAAGGAAATAATTTTGGAATTTTAAAAATATGTATTTAAGGACTAGCAAAGCAAATTTATTATATTTATAATTATTTTAAATGATTTCCGGCTTTTAGGCAAATTTTGAAAATTTGGTGTATTCTAAGACCCATATAAAAATACGATGAAATTTTGAAGGTTTTTTTTTTGTTGTGGCTAAAATCGTAAGCATCCTAATATCGGGAGGCCATACCCATCAAGAACTCCAAGTACCAAGTACTATACGAAGCCGTGGATCTCTAAATGGAATTTTCTGTCATAGAAGGAAGCACTCCATTATTTAAAGCAATGGTGGAAAATGTGGCTATAATAGTCATATGGAAGCGATACGAACACCTGGATCTGCTTAGGTAATTTTCTGCCATACCCATCACGATCGCCAAGTACCAAATTCCAGTAATAAATGAAAATATATAGTATTAGGAAGTTCCATTATATGGAGACTATACCCAAAAATTGGGTCTCTATAGACAGGTATATTCTACATATGGGGAACTCAAACCGACAATTTCAAATCGAACAAATCGATATGTCCAATTTTATGCGAAATCATAAACTCCATATTCATTTCAGGTTTCTGGTGGAAAGAAATCTTTAGCAAGTTATGGCAGATAAAAGTATTGAAAATTGTGGCATTTTGTGGATGAGGTACCAAAAGGGGTTCGCATCTATATATATATACTCTTCACAACAGATCTTTCTTTAGCAAAACTATTTGTATGTGTGAAATTTGAAAAGAATTGGATATTTATTTCGTTTTCTTTGAGTGTTTTTGTCCATTTTCGCACCGGACCCAGCATTGATGTAAATATTAGGATTTCAAAAATCGAGCCAAATCGGATTCCTCTTGCCGCGCAGTAAAATATACATATATTTTGTTTTGGAAATTTCGAACTTTTTTGTGGGAGGTAGCAGAAGGAGTGGACCGATATGCCCATCTCCGAACTCTACCTAAGTTTGATAATAATAATATACGATGTACCAAGTTTGGACCAAAATCGGACACTCCCTTGGAGAGTAATCGTGCGCTAGATTGACTTCAAATGTCCTGAAACGGATTTGGTTCCAAGAGACCTAGGGTCTAAAACCGTTGGAGTGAAATCGGATTATCGTTTCTCTTTCTGCGCAGAAAAAATATTTTTTATACCCTCCACCATACTATGGAGGGTATATTAATTTTGTCATTCCGTTTGTAACTCCTCGAAATACTCATGTCAGACCTAACGAAGTATATATATATTTTCTTGATCAGCGTAAAATTCTAAGACGATTTAGCCATGTCCGTCTGTCTGTCTGTGTGTCTGTCTGTCTGTGTGTCTGTCTGTCTGTCCGTCTGTCTGTCTGTTGTAATCACGCTATCTTTCGAACAAATTGAGATAGAAGGCTAAAATTTTGCACACATGTATATTTTGCCAGTAGGCAGGTTAAGTTCGTAAATGGGCCATGTAGGTACAAGTTATCATATAGCCCCCATATAACGGTACCTCCCGATATTCGGTATTTTGATGATTTTAGCGACATTATTCACCGGAATTGTTTCCAATTTGGCATTTGAAGTTCGTAATGGATACTACAGCCTAAGACAGAAAATTATCTGTGAAGGTCCACGTCGTCGTGTAGCCCCCATATAACGGTACCCCCCGACATTTGGTATTTTGATGATTTTAACGACTTTATTTACCGGAATCGTTTCAAATTTGGTATTTGAAGTTCGTAATGGATACTACATCCTAAGTCAAAAAATGAGCCATGTAGGTCCACGTCTTCATATAGCCCCGATATAACTGTACCCCCCTATATTCGGTATTTTGATGATTTTAGCGACATTATTTAACGGAATCGTTCCACATTTGGTATTTGAAGTTTGTTATAGATACTTCCGCATAAAACAGAAAATGGGCCATGTAGGTCCACGTATTCGTATAGTCCCCATATAACGGTACCCCCCTATATTCGGTATTTTGATGATTTTAGCGACACTATTTACCGGGATTGTTTCAAATTTCGCATGTGAAGTTCGTAATGGATACTTCAGCCCATGCCAGAAAATTGTCTGTGCAGGTCCACGCCTTCGTATAGCCCCCATATAACGGTACCTCCCATATTCGGTATTTTGATGATTTTAGCTACATTATAAACAGATTTTTCTTCAAGTTTCGCATTTAAATATTGTAATAATTTATGACAAAAGTTGCCTATGCAGGTCGTATAAGCATTCGGTATTTTTAAGATTTTAACAGAATTTTAAACGGATTTTTTCCTTTTTTTGGAAATTTCCAAATTTGTACCAAATGGTGGAGGGTATTAAAAGTTCGGCCCGTCCGAACTTACAGCTTTTTTACTTGTTTTTTGATAATTTCGACCTTTTGTGGGGGAAGTACCAGAAGAAGTGGACTGATATATTTCATCTTAATAACGTACCTTGGGTTAATAGAAATATTGGGATGTGTGAAATTTGAAGATAATCGAACTTTTACATCGCATTTTATAAGAGTTATAATTATTCAAAATTTTGACCCTTTGACGGGGAGGCACTTGCTGGAGTGAACCAATATTGCTCATCCGATTGGCATCTTACCTAGCACCGAAGCAAATATTAGGATTAGCAAAGTTGGAGAAAAATCGGATTTTCCTTTCTCTTTCTGTGGACCGATTATGATATACCATGTTTGGGTCAAATCGGGTCAAATACTTTAAATAAGGGTATACTCTTAAATGGGAGCTTTTTCCAATGGTAGACCGGCATGACCCATATTTTGTACAAATGATTGTATAAGTAACCCAAAGGCCTGTATCAAATTTTGAAGCTCTATTTTAAATTGTTTAAAGTACAGAGCGAAATTTTCGAGGCCTTTTATGTACGGTTAAGGCTATATAAAATGGTTCATAAGAAAAACATTTGGCCTGGGAAGCCAAAACCCTTTCTGGGATTTTGATCTACAAACTAAATACTATACCTCCATTTATAGTTTTTCAGGGACCAACAGCGCCACAAACAAAAAATATATTTTTAAGGACCAAAAGACCTTGACTTTTGAAAAAATTATTTTCATAGGCCATGGTCGGTTGGCAAACGTATATGTTTTAAGGATATTTTTACAAGAAGCATCAAACGTTTTTTTTTAAGGAAAAAAATTACAAAATTCTTGGGTATTTTTAAGAATACTTTTTCCAAGACTATCTGAGCCATAATCTGTTTTTACGTATATTTTCGAAGGACTATTAAAATCCTTATAGGATCCAGGACTTTTATCTCAAAAAAATTATCGAATTGTAATTCAATTAAAAATTATTTTCACTTCGTTAATAGTCTCTCAGGAAACAATGTCATTCCTGGAATTTTCTCAACATAATTAGATTTGAAAAAAAAAATTTCTCCCCGCCAAATTGTCCTTGAATGTCGGATGATATCAATTAATTTTCAAAGAAATCTTTACAATTGAATTAAATCATTACAGAGAAATGCCGATCGGAGTACCTGTTTCCCTACGCCCCTATACAAATCGAACGCATCAAAAAATCCTCCCTCGATCAGGTGTATCCTAATTTGTTCTACGATGTTCTTTTGCCAGTCGCCTTTTGTTGTTAGCACTTGTGTGTCCTTTTTTTCGCTGGGTGTGGCATTGTAGGTGACACTTTTAATCTACCACCACTTTATTTAATTCGTTCGAATGTGTGTGTGGCACACACAATTGAGACAAAAGGTCCCCTGTATTCATTGACAAGCATATCCTTCCTCGTATATCATTTGCAGAAAAAAAACAAGTGATATTTTCCCAAAAAGAACTGCATTTGAAGGACAAAAATAGAGTCCTTTATAACTGAAAATATGAAATACCCTATGAAATCCTATACAATATCCTTTTGAACAAAAACTACCTGTTTCCTTTTAAGAGACATTGAAAGCAGAATGAATGTTTTGAAATATGATTAGGCAGGTGTTTGGCTGACTTAGAAACAACAACAACAACACAAAATTAGTTCTCAGGATTAAAAATTGGTTGGATTGCATTTAGGTCGTCAATGTTGGATGGATGAATGGAAAAAGAAATATCCTGGGAAATAAAGCTATTTTCGCACAGCCAATTGTTTTTGCACTGAGTTGGATGACAAAAAATAATATTCGGATGCGGGAACATATATGTTCCCGGCACCTGTATTCCATTCGGCAAAATCCTTTCAAATTTTAGGAAGATTTTTTAAGAATATTTTTTAAATGCCCAACAGATTAATAGACGTGGATTTTTTAAAGGATATTTTTCAAGGACCAACAGATCAATAAACGTGGATTTTTAAGGGATATAATTTCAAGGACCAACAGTTCAATAAACGTGGATTTTTAAATGATATTTTCCAAGGACCAACAGATTAATAAACTTGGATTTTTCAAGCACCAACAGATCAATAAACGTGGATTTTTTCAAGCACCAACAGATCAATAAACGTGCATTTTTAAAGGATATTTTTTTCAAGGACCAACAGATTAATAAACTTGGATTTTTTCAAGCACCAACAGATCAATAAACGTGGATTTTTAAAGGATATTTTTTTCAAGGACCAACAGATTAATAAACTTGGATTTTTTCAAGGACCAACAGATCAATAAACGTGGATTTTTAAAGGATATTTTTTTCAAGCACCAACAGATCAATAAACGTGGATTTTAAAGGATATTTTTTTCAAGGACCAACAGATCAATAAACGTGAATTTTTAAAGGATATTTTTTTCAAGGGCCAACAGATTAATAAACTTGAATTTTTTCAAGCACCAACAGATCAATAAACGTGGATTTTAAAGGATATTTTTTTCAAGGACCAACAGATCAATAAACGTGGATTTTTAAAGAATATTTTTTCAAGGACCAACAGATCAATAACGTGGATTTTTAAAGAATATTTTTTCAAAGACCAACAGATGAATAAACATGGATTTTTTTGAAGGATTTTTTTTCAAGGACTAACAGATGAATAAACTTGGATTTTTAAAGGATATTTTGAAGGACCAACAGATGAATAATCGTGGATTATTTTAAGAAGTCAATAACCGTGGAATTCTAAAGAATATTTTTCAAGGACCATGTGTTTAATAAACGTTGATTTTAAAGAATACTTTTTCAAGACCAACAGATCAATGAACATGGAAGTTTTAAAAAATATTTTTTCAAGGACCAACAAACGTGGATTTCTTAAAAAAATATTTTTTCAAGGACCAACAAACGTGGATTTCTTAAAAAATATTTTTTCAAGTACCAACAAACGTGGATTTCTTAAAAAAAAATATTTTTTCAAGTACCAACAAACGTGGATTTCTTAAAAAAAAATATTTTTTCGGGGACCAACAAACGTGTATTTCTTAAAAAAATATCTTTTCAAGGACCATCGGATTTTTAAGAATATTTTTTTCAAGGACCAACAAACGTGGATTTCTATAAAAAAAATATTTTTTTAAGGACCATTGGATTTTTAAGAATATTTTTTTAAAGGACTAACGCTATTTTAGGAATACTTTTTCAAGGGCCAATCGCTCAATAAACGTGTTTTTTTTTGAAAAATATTTTTTCAAGGATCAACAGATTTTTAAGAATATTTTTTTCAAGGACTAACGGTTTTTTAAGATTTTTTTTCAAGGACCAATCGATCAATAAATGTGGATTTTAAAAAAATATTTCTTCAAGAACCAACGGAATTTTAAGAATATTTTTTAAGGACTAACGGATTTTTAAGAATATTTTTTCAAGGACCAATCGATCAATAAACGTGGATTTTGAAAGAAAAAAATTTCAAGGACCAACATTTCATTAAACGTGGGTCTTAAAAGAGGACCAATGCAAAGTATTTCCTGTTTTTAATTTGTGTGTACCTAAAACTGTTTATTCATGATAAATTTCTCAAAAAAATTATTATTATTCTTCCAACTTATTTTCAAACCCCAAACACGTATATCTTCCCATTAAAAATACCTACATTGTTGCATTTTATTTATATACAAATGTCAAATCATTAACAATGCATAACCAAAAAACAACAAAAAAAAAACCTGCAGATCACCTGCCAAATTTATTAAGATCTCATTCATTTGCAATAACAAATTAACCCATCCATTTAAAAATAAAAACGTAGCAAGTAGATACAGCCACGACAACTCCACTGCTAAATAACAATAATAACAAAAGACTTAAGCAACAAACTTGCAAAAATAATTAACTACCAATTGCAACGCTTCGTCTTTTTCTTCTTCTCACCATTTGTTGGGACCATATCCTTCGAACTTGAGATAACAATCTAAAGGCTAGTATTACCGCATAAATTAAATTTATTGATGTTGCCCTTTAAAACAACATTGTTTCACATTTTGACACGGAAAACAAATGAAAACGCAATAAAACATTCGTGGGTTATACTACTAGCGTCGCAGCTTTCACTGTTCCCTTCCGGAAGTTCAAGTCAAGCCAAGGTGTGGCCATTTATCGAAAGGTGTTTTCTTTTAAAGTGTGGTTTTTTATTGGCTTACACGAAATAATTTTGGCAAAAAAAAATGTAGGTTAATGTTATAAATGGAAACACGTGGATTGATAAATTATAACATTAAGGGCCGCTTTGGGGGGCTAATAGAAGGATCTATAGAATCATCAGAGCAATATACGTATTTTTTTTTCTTATGTTTTCAAAGTGCCATAAACGAGAGGTTTTAAGACCAAATGACAGATTAACGCGAATTGTTAAAAATATTTTTCAAGGACCAAGAGATCAATAATAGTGAACCTTTTAAGGTATTTTCAAGGACAAGGAAAAACAGATATACGTGGATTTTAATATAATATTTTTTGAAGGATCCACAGATAAGTTTTTCTGAATTTTTAAAGAATATATTTTGAAGGATATTGATATTGAAAGAATATTTTTTCAAGGACCAAAAGACAGAAAATCTTGGATTTTTAAAGAATTTTTCAAGGACCATCAGATTTACAAACGTAAATTTAAAAAAAGGACCAGGAGAATTTTTCAAGGACCAACTGTTCAATTAACGTGGATTTTTAAGGAGTAAACTTTTCAAGTACCAAATGACAGAAAAAGGTGGATTTTAAACCAATAGACAGATAAACGTTGATTTTTAAGGATTATTGTTTAAGGGCCAGAAAACTGAAATACGTAAATTTTCAACGAATATTTTTCCAAGGACAGAGAGACAGAAAAACTTGGATTTTCAATGAAAAGTTTTTAAAGGACCAAGAGACAGATAGACGTGGATCTTCAAAGAATATTTCTTCAAGAACAAAAGACTGATAAAAGCGAATTAAAAAAATCAACAGCTAAGATATAGATAGACGTGGGCCTTCAAAGAATATTTCTTCAAGAAAAAAGACAGACAAACGGGAATTTTTAAAGAATATTTTTTCGTGGCCCATCAGGTCCATAGAAAAGAATATTTTAAGGATATTCGTTCAAGGACCAAGTGACCATTGATGGACATATTTTTATAAGCATATTCCCCATCGATCAACAGAACCATAAAAGCGTATTTTTTTAAGGAACAAGAAATCCGTAGAAGTTTATATTTGAAAGATAGAAGTGTGTATTTTAAGGAATTTTTTTTTTAAGGACGACAAGAGATAGAATGATATAAATTAAAAAATACCAAAAGGGTCATAGAAGGATATATTATAAGGATATATTTTCAAATAATAAAAGAACCAACAGAACCATAGAATAGTCTATTTTAAGGATATTGGTTCAATGATCAAAAGAGCCAAAAAAGAGTATGTTTCAAGTATATTTTTTACTGACCTACAGAACCATTTTTTCAAAGACCATCAGATCTATAGAAGAATATTTTTTCAAGGGCCAGAAGAGTCGTCGGAGAATTTACATTATTCTTTCAAGGACCAAGAGAACCATAGAAACATATTTTTCAAGTACCAACAGACACATAAACTAGAATATTTTAAGGATATTTTTTCAAGGCCTAAGAGAGCCATAGTCGGGTATATTTTAAGGATATTTCTCAAGGACCAACAGAACCATAATCGTTTATGCCTTAAGAATATTTTTTTTAAGGACCAAGAGCCCTAGGTGGTGTATTCCAAGGATAACTTTTCAAGGACCAACAGAGGTATAAAAGGATATACTTTAATGATTTAAGGACATTTTGCGGAAGACTTGTTAAAAGCACGTTAAAAATATTAAAATGAAAAGACAATTTCTGGGAGGCTTGAGAAAGCATTTAAAGGATAAACTATTCTTAATTTTTTTTTATGAGCATTAGGGATTAAAAAGGTAGTAGTCGTTGGCACCACTTGCACTGAAGTCATGTCTGAATAGGTCATTCGCCTAAGAAATCCTCTAAACCGGCTATGTTATCTTGAGGATGGAAAGTTAGTTAACTTAATTCGGAATCATTGGGTCAACGAAACACTGACAGTCATGTCTGAATAGGTCATTCGCCTAAGAAATCCTCTAAACCGGCTATGTTATCTTGAGGAAGGAAAGCTAGTTAACTTAATTCGGAATCATTGGGTCAACGAAACACTGACATAATTGACTTAGATTTTGTTGTGGAACCACACCTGCCTTCTCTTCTGGATAAGATTTTCAGAAGGGTTGGGTCTTCACACCAGATCTTATTTTAACAGAAGATAATTGGATTCAAATTTTATAAAAGTTATAATTATTTAAAATGTTGACCCTTTGTGGGGGAGGTACTTGATGGAGTGGGCAGATACTGTCAATTTTCGCACCTGACCTAGCACTGATATAAATATTAGAATTTGGCAAGTTTCAACAAAATCGGGTAATTGTTTCTATTTCTATGGGGCATATTCTTTTCTTTGAAAATGCTGATCTTTTATGGGGGAGGTACCGGAGTTCAGACAATACATTGAGTTCAGACAATATGGATCCACCATATTGTCTGAACTCAATGTAAGCTTAATAATAATATTATGTACTGCATAACAAAGACATAAAACTATAAAGATTGGACAAAATGCATATGGGCTTTAATTTTTCCATCAGGTAATAGATGGCAGGTGACATAACAGAAATACATTGGAAATTTTAGAAAAATATGTTATTCCGATATCGCCGAAAATTGGCGGAAATACGAGGAAAAATTATGTCAGGTATGACATGGTCTCAAAAATCTATTCCAGAACATTTCCTTGTACATTGAATCGATAAAATCAACAAAAATCGTTAAAAAGTGTCAGCTCTGTTAAATTATAACATAATGCTATGTGGCGATATCGTGACATAACATATTTTTTCGCTACCAACGCCATCTATTGAAGAAAAGTAACAATGTAATGTCCCATCTTATTATATTATGTGTCTTTGTATATAACAAGCTTGGACCAAATCGAATATTCCCTTCAAGAGTTATCGTGCGCACCAGCCAGATAGACAGACGGATATCCCTATCTATCGAATCCAAATGTCCTGAAACGGATTTGGTCCAAAGAGACCCAGGGTCTGATAACGTATCTCGTTGAGGCACGTTTTGGTCGTATTTGGGGGATTTGTATGCCCTCATCCATATGGCTAGGATGAGGGTAAAAAAATTCCCAAACGGACTAATAAATGGACTCAGTCATCAAAGACATATCTACTTTCAAACCACAAGGCAAATCAGACAGGAAGTAAATCTTTTCTTAAATGACATCTGTAGTGAAAAAAGAGGAGAAGCTACCCCAAATAATGATATGTCCTGATTTTTTGTATTTTCAATATTTCTGCCTCCATTTTCAATGGCAATTACGAATTTTCGGAATTTTATTGAATGATAATCCTTTTTCCTAAATGTTGGCTTATTTAAGGTCAGTTGGAGTTTTAACCTACATTCTCAGCCCAAATTGGTTATGATATGATATTTTGAAGCCTTAAAGGGCAGAGCATACAATCACAAAAAAGTTCAATCTGGGTCGGTCGATATTGTGGCCAAGGAGTTCTCAGAGAGGAGTAGTTTCCATAAAAGGCAGCTATGCTCCCCATAAACTTAAGTTCCCTCTCTTCCAATTACCAAAACAAAATCTCTGCTAACCCGTAAATACGCTGTCACACACGTTTTAATTTTTTTTGTACGAACTTTCCAACCAAGCACTTAGTTTATTTTCTATTTTCGTTCAAAATTGTGTGTCATTGCTCTTGATCGCTGAGCTTTTTTCCCTCCATTGTTAATAAAGTGAAATTATGTCCTCGGGCAAAAAATTTGACAACATCTTTTGTTTTTCGTTTTTGTCGTAGTTTTTCCATCTTCATAACAACAACTTTATCATCTTCACATGTGTAGTTCGGACTGATCCAATGAGCAAGAAAATAAAAAAAAACTCAAGTATCATTGAGGCCAAGCTTTGAAAACCTTAGAGTTGTCATAGAAATGAAATTGTCAGCTACAACAAGCGTTTTTTTATGTTGAACTTAACTGAACTGAGGCATGTGATGGCTACACAAGGTAAATAAAAAATGAAAACAACAACAGCAATAGCAATGAAAATAATAACTAAGATCAAGATTTTTCCAAAATGTAATGGAAAAGCAAACATACATACATTCATACGTACGTATGTACCTACTTACTTTAGTTAATTTTCAATTCCATTTCCAAAGACACTCATTTTGTGTCACATGCCCAGCGATAGACCTCAGTCCGGAAAAATACCCACAAAAATCGAGGAAAAAATACAAAATACTTAACTGACGTATGTAGCTAATGATGATGATGTTAGCAAACGCTCTGCTTACTCTGCTTGCTAGGCCCGGCGATCCAATATTGATGGAAAATAATCAGGTGAAATGTAAATAAATAAATAAATAAATAAATAAATGAAGCTGAAAGTCACAGTCGAGTGTAAATCACCAAGATAAACGAATAGAAAGAAATCCGAAACATGTGTCACACACAAATCTTAAGGCAAAATGATGAAGAGGTTAGCTAGCTGGCTGGATGCTTGCCTCATGAAGAATGGAGTTCGTTGTTCGTTGCTGTTTAATTTACTTTAGCTGCACTGGTGACAAACAAAAGCCAACTACAACTCAATTAAGTTACAAAAATTGACATTGTCCGATTGCACGGCATGCAGGTGACGTTTTTGGTAGGGGACATTCAAGAAGGGTTTTCATCGGAGGAAGAAAAAAATCCTTTTAAAATTTTGAAAATTGTGAGAATCAACGCTCAGACGAAATGGCTAAAGTTAACATCTTAAAATTTTGCTCGAGGGCCAGTCTTGGTGTGTAGGCTTGTGATAAGGCTGGGTTGTTTGAGAAATTCGTACGAAAAGGGTATGAAAAGTAATAAAATTTACTAAAAATGGAATACTTTATATTGGACAAACGGAATGACCTAGAACGGAATTCTGAAATTTGGAATGAGAGTCATTGATGGAGTGCTCGATAGATGTACCAAAGGGTTTTTGGAAATTCAAACTTAAGGGCTACAAAAAGTTCTAAAATTGTACTAAACTTTTAAAATGGTATCATTTAGTATTATATGAACGGATAGAGAAAATCTAATTTTGTACTAAAAGTTCTAAAATAGTAGTAAACTTCTAAAATGGTATCATTTAGTATTATGTGGACGGATAAAGAATTGAGATTGAAAACTAAGTTTGACATATATGAAGGTGGCTTTGGAAGTGTGTACTGAGTGTGTCAACTGTACTGCATGATACTAAATTCGGGACAATTAAGTTTAGAATGCACGGATAAAGCTAACACTGGTGGTAGATTTGTAAAAAAGAGGTGAATGGTACTAAATTTGGTATTGGGTTAGGGGACAGGGCTGGAATCTTTAAAATTGATATTGTTGTCCCTGTTGATACTATATTAGGTTTAATTTGATATTCGATGAACAGATAGTGCTTGAAATCTGAAATTTGGTATTGGGGTCGCTGTTCATGTGGAGCTGGTTTCGGATGTATGTACAATAATTGTAGGAAAAGTACTAAATGGAACTATATTTGGTATTGGGTGACGGGATGGATATAAAATTCTGAAATTTTGTATTTAGATTACTAATGGTATCATGGTATGTTTGAGATTTGGCCGTGGTTAAGGAAATGCGTCGCATATTTCTACGAAAAGTACGAAATGGTACTAAATTTGGTTTTGGGTAATAGTGCTTGAAATTTGAAATATTGTATGAGAATCGCTGCTTATATTTAATTGTACGAAAAGTACTAAATGGTACTAAATTTGGTGTTAGGTTAAGGGATAAGACAATAACCTCAAATTTACTATTGAGGTCCCTGTTGGTATCTGTAATTCACTTATAGAGGGGTTTTGGAAACGGTTACTATAACTGTACTATATGGTGCTAAATTTGGTATTGGGTTAAGGGATATGTCTGGAATCCTCATATTTAACATTGAGATCGCTGTTGGTATTTGGAATTGCGATATAGATGTGGTTTTGGAAATATGTTCTATAATTTTACGAAAAATACTAAATTGTACTATATTTAGTATTGGGTGAAGGAATAGAGCTGAAGTCCTGAAATTTGATATAGATGTCACTGTTGGTGTCTAGGGTTTAGATATGAAGGTGGATTTGCAAATACGTCCTATATTTGTACGAAAAGTACGAAATGGTACTAAATTTAGTACAATTTGCAATTGAGTGAAAGAATAGATCTAAAATCCTACATTTCGATGTAAATGTCACTTTTGATATCGGGGGTTGGGATATGGAGGTGATTTTGAAAATTATTATTATAATTGAGCTGAATATAGCTGAAATTCTGAAATTTGATAATCAGGTAACATTTCATATCTGAGGTTGAGATATGAACATGGTTTTGAAAATGCTTACTATAATTCTGCCGAAAGGTACTTAATGGTACTAATTTTGGTTCTTATACCCCCAGTCCTAGCCATACGGGTATATATCATTTGATACGGCCAAGACGTGTCTTATCGATAATCCGATTTTACTCCAACTATGCATATCCTAATATTTGCATCAGTGCTAGGTCCATTAAGTACCTCTACCACAAAGGGTCAACATTATCAATAAGTAAAATTCTTATAAAATGTGATGCACGAATCCGATTGTCTTCATCACAATATTTTTATTAGCCCAAGGTCTGGTGTGAAGATGGAATATATCGGTTCACTCCTTCTGGTACCTCCCCCACAAAGGGTCAAAGTTTTGAATAACCAAAACGACCATAAAATTCGAAATAAGCATCCGATTCTCTTCAAATTTCACACATCACAATATCTTAGTTAAGCCAAGGTTTGGTCTGAAACTCCTTTTGATACCTCCCCCCAAAGGGTCAATATTTTGAATATACATGAAGCTCATATAAACCGAAATTAACATCCGATTTCATTCAGATTTATAACATCTCAATATTTGCATCAACACAAGATCTGTTATAAAGATGATAGAGATCGGACCATTTCTTCAAACAGAAAAATAGAACATCTCAATCAAATTTCGGCGAATATTGTACCTAAAACTGTCAAAATACCAAATATAGGGAGGTTCATAGACAAGTTTCTGTCACAGACGGTAGTTCCCATTACGAAGTCTAAGTATGTTATTTGAAACAACTCCTGTGAACAATTTCGCTAAAATCATAAAAATGCCGAATATTGGTTATAAACATTTCTCTTCTAGGGCTTAAAGTACTTAGAAGGAACTTCTAGCATGAATTTTTAGACAATTCCATTGAAAAATGTAGTCAAAACCATCAAAATATTGGAAGGTACCGTTTTATGGGGGATATACGATATCGTGAACCTATATAGAAATTACTCCACCAGGTGGTAAAGTACTCAGAAGGAACTGCTTTTGTGAATGTTCAGACAATTTCATACCGTCATTTCATATTAGGGGTACCTTTATATGGGGGCTATACAATGTCGTGGCCCGTCTCTGAACTTGACCTGCCTGCAGACAAAAGACTGATCTGTGTAAAATATTAACTTCCTATCTTTATTCGTTTTGACTCTAGCGTAATTACAACAGACGGACATGGTTAAAACGTCTTACAATTTTACGCTGATCAAGAATATATATACTTTGTTATGTCTAAAATTATTACTTCGATGAGTTACAAACGGAATGACGAACTTAATATAACCTCCATAGAATGGTGGAGGGAATAAAAAGTACCAAAAGGACCCATTTATTAACTTGCTAAGGGTTTAAATTTTCGGGAAGAATAATCCTTTAATTGTAATAAAAATTTGCGGATTTCAAGGGATCTTAATTCGAAAATTTCCAAAAATGTGGACAAGGTCGAAATGTACTGTATTTATACCCTACACCACAAGGTGGTCATTATGTCTTTGTGCATTTGTTTGTAACAGGCAAAAGAAAACGAGATAGACCCATAGTTCCTTTTGATGATCTGCATAGAATCACTTTCTGAGTTGATTTATGCATGTCCGTCCGTCCGTCTTTCCGTCTGTCCATGTATTCTTGTGAACAAAATTCAGGTCCCATTTATTATCCGATTGAGATGAAATTTTGCACAAATCATTTGTTTGGCCCAAGGACGAACCCTATTGAAATTGGAAATAATCGGTCAAAATTTAGATATAGTTCCCATATATATCTTCGTCCGATTTGTCTTTTATTGTGCACCAAACGTGTAATATCAGCCCGAAGTGTATGGAATTTTGCATATACACCCAAAATAGGCCTGAAAATAAGTATGCCAAATTTGATCGAAATCGGTTCCGATATAGCTATAGCTCCCATATATATTGTTCATCCGATTTGTTATTTTTGTCCTCCGCCGCCGTAATATGCACTCTGTAATAACAATATTTGGGGAAATATATCAAATCGGTTCCGATTTGTATATAGCTCCCATATATATCTTTATCCGATTTCAAATTAATTGTGCACCAAATGGGCAATACAAGTCCGAATTTAAAATATACAAATGCTTCGGCATATTAAGTCCTTTGAACTTTAAATTATAATTATAATCATAGCTTGTATGATTGAATTCTCCCATAAAAACTTTTAATTGTTATGTGGAGCTCTATTTAATTAGCAAAGTGGTGTAGTGTATCATAAAGTCGGCCCCGCCCGACTTTAAGACTTTCTTTACTGTTTTTTTTTTTTTTTTTTGAAAATTTCCAAAATCGTTCCAAATGCTTCTTGTTAGCTCTACTTTCATAATCTGTTGTATTTCCTGAAATTATTGAAAAAATTGAATTTTGTCGCATAGTGTTATCATTGCTGGTGAATATAAGTTTTATAACGCAGCAGTACCCAGAAATATCAGAGACTGTCTGGGTTACAATATTTTTGTGTCTATTTACCCTTTACCCTTACACAGTGCCATTTACCAGAATCCATTTGGAGTGTCTCATATATATGACCATCATTACAATTCATTAGGCATTAGAAAATTGAAATGTAAATCACTTGAGAAAAAGAAAAACGAAAAATGAAAAAACGACGAAAAACTTTTCAATGACAAAAACAAATACCAACAACTTTTTGTTAGTTAGTTGCCGTCATAGAATGGAAATTCACACACAAATAGTGTCGCGTTTTTTTCTTTCTCTTCTTTTTTCCTCAAAACTGGAGTATTTGTAACTGGAGTGAAGTGTTCAAACAACCATGGCCTGACTGATTGCCAAGATGATGTTATAATTATGGCTTAATGTTGCTGACACGATCGTCGAAGTCTGCTGCCTCTGCCTCTAAAGGATGCTAATAGTTTGAATAAATAGCGAACTGTGTCTCTCCCCACACCTACGGAGGTGGCTGTTAATTACCATGGCTTGATTTGAGTTAAAGAGGTTCCCATAAATCTATGATTAGCATGGCAGCCGCGATAGGTGGATGGACGGGTGGTGATGATGATGAAAATCAAAAGAAAATGAATCTGATTTTTAGACTGGTTTTCAGTGTTTATTTTTGTATTTTCTATTTTTTTTTTCTTTGTTGGTTTTTGTTTTGTTTAAACTAGAGAAGGTGTTAACAAAATAATCAGCACCCAGACCATAATTTCCATTCTCATAGCTGGCGGTGGTGGCAAACATAAAAAAGGCCAACAAAACAGAAACAGAAACGACGACAACCAGGAAAAACACACAAACAAACATTATAGCCATGGTGCTGCTGCATCTGATGATGATGTCTTAACTGGTTTGTAAATACTCCAGTTTTGCATCATAATGTCGTCTTGAGTGTCTTTGTTACAATATTTGCTGCTTGTAGCTACTTTTTTCTCCCCAACAACTCAGACACAATTAGTTTCACTATTAGAATTTATTTTCCTAGAGCCGCCAGACACTTATTGCTTAACCAGCATGCAGATGGCCTCTCCTTCCGCCGCACAGAAGCCCAGCCTTTGAATGTTGGGAAAATGTCCATATCTTTGTTATGGTTTATAGACTGAGAGTCTTCAAGAGACTCTATTTCGATTTGCATGTCTTCCACCCATAATGCGTTGGCATGCACTTCGGCTTGGCTCAACTAGGCAGGCATAGAGCAGTATGGTCTGGGTATCATTTCTGCCATCCTACCTACCTTCCTACCCATGCCCAAATGGTGTTAACCATGTTGCAGTTATTAAGTGATTGGCTATTGCCTCCATTCATAAGAAGAGCAACTCCTGGTGTTATACTCTACATGGTACGTGGTGTGGAGGGCATACTAAGTTTGTCATTTCATTGGTGACTTATTGAAAAATATTATTTTTAAGGACTGACAAGCCAGAGCTGGTGGATTTTTTTAAAAAACATTTTCTTAAATACAACTCGTGTTTTTTTCAAAATATTTTTTAATTACAAATAGTTATTTTTTTTAAATATTTTCTTTTTGGATTTTTTAATTCGCGGATTTTTTAAATCGTAATTTTTTTCATTTTTTTTAAATTTTTCTATAAATAAAAATCATTAGTTTTTTTTCAAATATTTTTGGATTTATGAATTTTTTTAATTCGTGGATTTTTTAAATCGTAATTTTTTCATTTTTTTAAATATCTCCTTAAATAGAAATTCGTGAGGTTTTTTCAAATATTTTCTTAAGTGCGAATCATGTTTTTTTGTGAATATTGTACAAATTGTAATTTTTTAAATATTTTCTTAAGCACTAATTATTGATTTTTCAAAATTTTAAATACAAATCGTATATTTTTTTTAAAACATTTTCTTGAGTACTAATTGTGGACTTTTAAAATAATATATATATTTATAAGTACAAATCGTGGATTTTTTAAAATATATTTTTTTAAATTGTGGATTTTTTCTAAATTTTACTTAAGAAAACATTAAAAAAAAATTCCACAAATCGTGGATTTTTTAAAAATACTTTCTTAAAAACAAATGGTGGATTTTTTAAAAATATTTTCTTAAATTACAAAGGGAGAATTTTTAAAATATTTTCTTAAAAACAAATCGTGGATTTTTTTATTTGATTTTTTTAATACAAATCGTGGATTCTTTTATTTGATTTTTTTTAATACAAATCGTGGATTCTTTTATTTGATTTTTTTTAATACAAATCGTGGATTTTTTTATTTAATTTAATTTTATTTTATTTTTAATATGAATCGTGGATTTGTTCAATATTTTCTTAAGTATCAATTGTCGATTTGCTTTAAATCTTTTACAAATTGTGGATTTTTTTCTAAATATTTTTTAAAATATATTCTTAAGTACCAATCGTGGATTTTTTCTGTAAATATTTTCTCAAGTACAAATCGTGGACTTTTTTTAAAATATTTTCCTGAGTACCAATCGCAGATTTGTTCCTAAATATTTTATCAAGTACACGTGGATTTTTTTATACCTTCTGCCTCATGGCTACTGCCTCATCGAAATGAAGGTTTTAGACCCTAGGTCTCTTTGGATCAAAACCAATTTAGAACGAGTTCGGAGATGGGCAATATTGGTTTGTTCCAACTTTGTTCCAACTTTGCAAATCCTATCTTAATGTTTCTATCAACACAAGATCTGTTATAAAAATGGTAGAGATCGGACGATTTCATCTGCTACCTCCCCCACATAGAGTCCAAGACTGTGAAAAACGAAACGCTCAAAGAGAGCAAAATAAGCATTCAACTCTCTTCAAATTTCACAAATACAAACATTTTGCCTAACACAAGATCTGTTGTAGATGATATAAGTCTGCGCACCCCATCTGGTACCTCACCCACAAAGGGTCTCAATTTTCTATACTTTTATCTGGCATAACTTGCAAAACAAGTCAGCGTTTCTTTGCAACTTGCTATATCTAAATATTTCTCTCAACCAGAAATCTGAGATGAATATGGAATTTATGATTTCGCATAGAATTGAAAACAAATGTAAGATTTTATTGTAATTTTTCCCATGCCAATATTTTTATCTTCATTAGATGAATAATGAAAATGGAATACTTCATCGATTATATCTTGGACCTCACGCACATGTTAATATTTTCTAAAATTATCATATATTTCATATAAAGTGAAGAAAGTTACGAATATAGTCGAAATCTAGTACGTCACAATATTTATATCATATTTATTTAGATCCGATACGAAATGGCCAATATTGGCAAATTCCTTCGGAACCTACTCCCTAGAGGGTCAAGAGTTTTAATAATTATAAAAGAAGTCAAAATATTTTTATATAATCGAGGATAGGCTTACAAAAAATATGTTTCATATTTTCCAATATTTTCATTTGCTCATGGTGGAGGGTATCCAAATTTCGACCTGGTCCCACTTAACATCTCTTTAACTTGTTTTTATTTCTTTATTCCCTGCTTTTGCTCCATATGCAGAATTGTCGTTACTTTGTTTAGTCGCATAACTAGATTACTTTATATTCCTATTCTATTCGCTGTCATCTTCTTCTTCTTTGAATGCAATGCAAAAACAACGAAGAAAACTAGTTACATGTTCACATCTCTGAGGCGATTTGAGCCCCAGCCGATGGGGATTGAGTGCTAATTGATTAGGCGTTAACTATGATTTTAATAGTCATTTATTGATGGCTATTTATGGTGATAATTTATGTGATTTGGAGTGATGAAAACCATCACCATAAATAATTATAACAACTGTGTCGTTCGGTCGCTTGTTGTGGATGTTGATAGGCTAGCTGTCATGGCAAATGATAGGCTTGTCCACAATCAAAAGACTTAAGACACAAACTTGCTCTGGACTGCAACATAGTAGTTTGCATCACGTTGTAGTTGTTGCCGTTTGAAATACTTCTTGTACTCCGTATCAACCTGTCATTTGCAATAAAACCGAGTTGTAAACTATTTTTTAGATAATTGTAACATTTTTAAATACCAATTGAAATGATAAAATTGTGATTGAATGTGACTGGTGTATATTGAGGTTTCATTTTAAATTTGCGGATTTTTTCAATGAGATTAGTGGTTATTATATCATAACAAACTAAGAAATGCGAGTTAAAGCAACCAAAGCCTTAATGATACAGCTTTTGATGTCCTTGGTATATTCGGCGGCTTCATAGATTTATTAAGTTATTTTTTATTGAAAAGCATGCTTACGAGGTATAATAAGGACATAATAAATATTTTAATCCGAATGCAAGTCTTCAAAGGGGTCTTTTTGATTCAAATTTAAAATTTCCTTAACACGGGATCGCAGCAAGTCAAAATATTTTACGAATTTATTTGTCATAAAATTCTGATTTAGGTCTCAGAGGACATCTAATGTTTAATCATGTTAAAATAGATGACAGAAATGTGATAAAAAAAGAAAAAAAAAAAACAAATAAAAAAGTATCGGTCGGTTTTGCCGACAGATGTATACCTCCTAGCCTTGAGTTATGAATATTCAAACTGTTGACCATTTATGGGGGAGGTTCCGAAGCAGTTGGCCAATATTGACCAATTCGTATCTGAACTAAGACTGATATAAATATACAACGTGCCAGATTTGAACTATATCGACTACTTCCTACACTTTATTGGAGATATGTGCAAATTTTTGGAAAAAGTGGAAATAAGCGTGAGGTTCCAGATATAGAAGACAGAAATATTCCACTTAATCTAAGCCTTTGTGGGGGAAGTACAAGAAGGATTAGACCTATGTTTCTTATCTTCTCAGAAGATCTTGTGTTAGTAGAAATAAAGGTATGTGTGATGTATGAAGAGAACCGGATGCTTGTTTCAGATTTTATGATCGTTTTGGTTATTCAAAACTTTGACCCTTTGTTGGGAAGGTACCAGAACGAATGGTAGAACAACAAATCTTGTGTTTATAGAAATATTGAGGTGTGAAAAATCTAAATGGGATCACATAATAATTTCGCGTTTTATGAGCTTCATTGAAATTCAAATCGTTGGACCTTTGAGGGAGAGGTACCAGAAGGAGTGAACCGATATATTCTACCTTCACACCAGACCTTTGGTCAAAAAAATATTGTAATGTTTGGAATTTGCAGAGAACCGGATGATTGTTTCGTTTATTCAAAACTTTGACCCTTTGTGGGGGAGGTACCAGAATAAATGATCCGATCTCGACCATCTTTATAGAAGATCTTGCGTTGATAGAAATATTGAGAAGTCTGAATGGTGTCGAATATTAATTTCGCCTTTTGTAAGCTTAATGGATATTTAAAATGTTGACCCTTTGTGGGGGAGGTACCAGAAGGAGTGGACTGACATATTCCATCTTCACACCAGACCTTTGGTTAATAAAAATATTGTGATATTATATGAAATATTTATAAGAGTTGTAATTATTCAAAATGTTGACCTTTTGTGAGGTAGGTACTTGTGGGCGTGAACCGATATTGTCAATTTTTTCACCTGAACTAGCACTGATGCAAAAATTAGGATTTGCAAAGTTAGAGCAAAATCAAATCAACCTTTCTCTTTCTGTGCAGTAAATTTTTTTCCTTGAAAATTTTGACATTTTGTGGGAAGGTACCGAAAGGAATGGACCGATATTGCCCATCTCCAAACTCGATCTATATTTGACAATAATGTTATGATGAACCACATTTGGATCAAATCAGATACTCCCTTCGAGAGTTATCGTGCGCACCAGCCTGTCAGACAGATGGACGGACGGAGGTATATCGCTAGATCGACTCCAAATGTACTGAAACGGATTTTGTGCAAAGAGACCTAGGATCTAAAATCGTTATTTCGATGAGGCACGTTTTGGCCGTATCCTTTTGCCATATGGCTGATGGTATAAAAACGTTAAGCTTGGCCGGGGCGAACTTTTAATACCTTTCACAATTGGGTAAAGAAAACAAAATCTCTGGTGAGATCATATAATACCAGACCTCCAGGCGTCAAGGTTTGTGATCTACCAAATATTTTAAATACCAAATTTTGAAACAATTTCGTGAGTAAATGTGATGAGGATTATCAAAATACCGAATGTCGGAGGGTATCGTTATTTGAGCTCTATACGAAAACGTGGACCTATAATATCTTCTGCCATAGGAGCTAGAACCCATCACGAACTTCCAATTTTTCGAAAAATCCGTGGAAAAATGTGCCAGGGGTACCGTTATAGGGGGGCTATACCAAAACTTGAGCCTATACATACAATTCTTCGTCACCGGGGTTTGAACCCATTATGACATACAAATACCAATTTTTAGACATATCTGTGAGAAAATGTTGCGAAAAATCATAAAAATACCGAATATCGGGAGGTACTGTTATATGGCGATTATACCCAAACGTGGACCGCTACATCTCATTTTTAATACCTCCATCCTAGACACAATACAAATTCTTCTGCCAAATTTTGAAGCTCTACGTCAAATAATGTGGGCTGTATTGTGATTTCAACGGACGGACAGGTAGACAGACGGACTTATAATTCTATGCTGAGCATAAATTTTTATCCTTTATGGGGTCTACGATGAATATCAACCTTTTCAAGGTGGAGGGTATAAAAAATATTTACGTTTTTATACCCTCCACCATATACCCTCCAGTTTGTCATTCCGTTTGTAACACCTCGAAATATACATTTTAGACCCCACAAAATATATATATTCTTGATCAGCATAAGATTCTATATCGATTTAGCGGTGTCCGTCCGTCTGTCCGTCTGTGGAAATCACTCTAGCGTCCGAACGAATTGAAGTAGATTCATAAAAATTTTACTCAAATGTATGTTATGTCTGTAGGACTTTTGGTATTGAAAATGGGTCATGTAGGTCCACGATTAGGTATAGCCCCCATATAACGGTAACTTCCGATATTCGGTATTTTGATGATTTTAGCGACATTATTCACCGGAATTGTTTCAAATTTGGTAATTGAAGTTCGTAATAGATACTACAGCATAAGACAGAAAATGGGCTATGTAGGTCCACGTCTCCGTATAGCCCCCATATAACGGTACCTCCCTATATTCGATACTTTGTTGATTTTAGCGACTTTATTAACCGGAATTCTTTAAAATTTGGTATTTGATGTTCATAATGGATGCCACAGCCTACGACAGGAGATTGTCTCTGCAGGTCCACGTCTTCGTATAGCCCCCATACAACGGTACCTCCCAATATTCGGTACTTTAATGATTTTAGGGACATTATTCACCGGAATTCTTTCAAATGTGGTATTTGATGTTCGTAACAGATACTACAGCCTAAGACAGAAAATTGTCATTGCCGTTCCACGTCTTCATATAGCCTTCCTATATCGATACCTCCCGATATTCGGTATTTTGATGACCTTAGCTACATTGTTGCCGATTTTTTTAAGTTACGCATTTGACTATTGTAATGGCTTATGACAAATGTTACCTATGCAGGTCCATGTCGTCGTATAGACCTAATATATAAGAGCTACATTCGGCATTTTTAAGATTTTAACAGAACTGTTAATGGATTTTATTGTTTTTTGAGAATTGCCAAATTCGTTCCAAATGGTGGAGGGTATTAAAAGTTTTGCCCGGCCGAACTTAATGTTTTTTTACTTGTTTATATTTAAGAAGATTTTGATAATTACATATTTCAATAATCTAGAAAGTTAATTGTCTCACCAAACACATATCGTGTCAATTCCAAATATTTTACTAGCTTCCTCTTCAAGGTGATACCGCCATTGACAATCATCAGATGTCATGACAAAATTTGGGCGTTTTTAATAAAATGCATAATTTCATATTTGATATTATCTCTCAAATGTAACTCCAAAATTACTTTTTAAAAAATTAACATTTTTTCGTTTCAATGAGACTATCACCTTCTTACTTTTGTTTTTTTATACCCTACACCACAAAGTGGTCAGGGTATTATGTCTTTGTGCATTTGTTTGTAACAGGCAAAAGGAAACGAGATAGACCCATAGTTCCTTTTGGTGATCTGCATAGAATCACTTTCTGAGTTGATTTATGCATGTCAGTCCGTCTGTCCGTCCGTCCGTCCGTCAGTCCGTCCGTCAGTCCGTCTGTCCATGTATTCTTGTGAACAAAATGCAGGTCGCATTTATTATCCGATTGAGATGAAATTTTGCAAACAACATTTGTTTGGCCCAAGGACGAACCCTATTGAAATTGGAGATAATCTGTAAAAATTTAGATATTCCTTCGTCCGTTTGCTTTTATTGTGCAACAAACGTGTAATATCAGCCCGAATTGTATGGAATTTGCATATACACCCAAATTAGGCCTGAAAATATGTATGCCAAATTTGATCGAAATCGGTTCAGATATAGCTATAGCTCCCATATAAATTGTTCATCCGATTTGTTATTTTTGTCCTCCGCAGCCGTAATATGCACTCTGTAACAACAATATTTGGGGAAATATATCAAATGCTGCTCAGAAATATCTTTGCTAAATTTTATCGAGATCGGTTCAGATTTGGATATAGCTCCCATATATAACTTCGTCCGATTTACATTTTATTGTGCACCAAACGTCTAATATTTGTCCAAATGGGATGGAATTTGGCACATACGACCGAATTTAGTCTAGAATTTGGTGAAGATCGGTTCAGATATAGTTATAGCTCCCATATATATTGTTCATCCGATTTATTGTATTGTTACCCACAGCCGTAATATGCACTCCGTAACAACGATATTCAGGGAAATATATCAAATACAGCTCAGAAATATCTTTGTCAAATTTTATCGAGATCGGTTCAGATTTGGATTTAGCTCCCATACATATCTTTATCTGATTTAGAATTAATTTTGCACCAAATGGGCAATACAAGTCCGAATTTAAAAGATACAAATGCTTCGGCGTATTTAGTCCTTTAAATTTTAAATTATAATTATAATCATAGGGTGTATGATTGAATTCTCCCATAAAAACTTTTACTTGTTATGTGGAGCTCAACTAAATTAGCAAAGTGGTGTAGGGTATAATAAATCGGCCCCGCCCGACTTTAGGACTTTCTTTACTGGTTTTAATTAATTTTGGAGTTACATTTGAGATAATATCACCTTTTCAAAGTGGAGGATATAAAAAACTATTCCGTGTTTTATACTTTAAAAAATTCTGATAATTACATATTTCAATAATGTAGAAAGTATACTGTCTCACCAAACACATATCGTGTCAATTCAAAATATTTTACTAGCTTCCTCTTCAAGGTGATACCGCCATTGACAATCATCAGATGTCATGACAAAATTTCGGGGTTTTTAATAAAATACATAATTTTATATTTGATATTATCTTAAGAAACTCCAAAATTACTTTTAAAAAATTTAACATTTTTTCGTTTCAATGAGACTATCACCTTTTCATTTTTATTTTTTGCTTTTTTTGTTTTTGTGAAAGTTCTATGGTCTCTTCATTTAATTTAAAAAAAAAGTATTGTCGTTTTTTTCGTTTTCGGTGGGTTACCTTGCATCGCTTAATAAAAATTGCTTGATTAATTCCAAGTTTTCATGTTAATGCTAATGACTCTACTTCTTGACTCCGAAAGGGAGTCAGACACAAACACTTAAAAATTACAGAAAAAATGCCAAAAATGCAAGAGAATAATTCATTGCTGTTATAAGTGAAGCATTAATGTGGCCAGACCATGCAACAAATGTTGGCGTGGATGCAACAGCAGCAGCAGCGGCGGCGGCGGAGGAACATTCATGACCAATGAAACCAATGGAATTGTTTAATTTTTTTCGCCAAGACCTCCAAAAAACTGAAACACTGTTGTTACCCCAAAATGTATGATGATCAGAAGCAGAGGCAACAACAACAACATTACCAATAAGGTTGAAAATTATTCAATTTTTTCGTGTCATTAAAAAGGGAAATATATATATTTTTGTAAAGGCGAAATAACTGATCGGCAATAAAGATCTCGCTCTCTTGCGCATGGAAGGATACGCTGTTGCGTATGTGACCAACCAAAATTCGATGTAATTATTACAAGGCTACGCTCAGGTGTAAGCCACAAGTGTTCATGGTTCGCTATAGAATTGAATGGGACAAGTTGCATAGCCTTGTACTGTTCGTACCGTTAATTTTATTTGTATGCATTCCCGTTTTTTGAGCACTTTTCTCAATCTTCATCCGTGTGGTGCTTTGGCAAGCTTTTCTTAACTTACTCCTTTCTTTTTGTATGCTGTGGTGGTTTCTGGAGTTTAAATGTTTACTTTGGTTATCATGTGTTAAATTTTTTCCACAGTAATTTCTACAATGTACAGTGGGTCAGCGTGGAAGAAGATGTTTATATCTGCGTATATGGGGGGTTATTTCAAATGTATCGCTAAATATCATGGGGATATTTCAAATGTATCGCTAATTCTATATCTCTTATTAAAATACTTGTTAATCCATGTATGTAGTATTAAAAGTAATTACCGGCGTAGTCAGAAGAGGTGACAAACGACTCTAAGCTGACTAGGTAATTTTTCTGAATTTTTTAATGCGACCCATATGTCTGCTTGTCTGGTGCAATCAATAACTCTGGAAGAAAGTATCTGATTTGGCCTTATTTTTACACAAACTAAAATTTCGATCCACTCCTTCTCCTTCCGGAACCGCAATAAATGTAAACAATTAAAAAAAAACATTAAGTTCGGCCGGGCCGAACTTTTAATACCCTCAACCTTAGGGTAAAGGAAAGGAAACATTAAAACCCATTATGACCCACAAATACCAATTTTTAGACATATTCATGGGAAAATGTGCCAAAAATGGAGCTATACAAAAACGTGGACCTATGCATACAATGTTTCGCCAAAGCAGCTAGGACCCACCAACTTTTTAGACAAATCGAAGAAATGTGTCGCAAAAAAATGTGTCGAAAATCATCAAAATACCGAATATCGAAAGGTACCGTTATATGGGAGTTATACCAAAACGTGGACCCATACATACAATGTTTCGCCACACGAACTAGGACCCTTTATGACCTAAAAATATCAATTTTTAGACAAATCAGTGAGAAAAAAATTTGGCAAAAACCATCAAAATACCAAATATCGGGAGGTACCTTTATATGGGGGCTATACCAAATCGTAGACCTATACATTCAATATTTTGGCACCGGAGCTAGAACCCATTATGACAAACAAATATTAATTTTTAAACAAATCCGTGATGAAATTATGGCAAAAATTATCAAAATACCGAATATCGGGAGGTACCATTATATAAGCGGCTATACCAAAGCGTGGACCTATATATACAATGTTTTACCACACGAACTAGGACCCGTTATGACCTACAAATACCAGTTTTCAGACAAATTCGTGAAAAAAAAATGTGGCAAAAATCATCAATACCGAATATCGGGAGGTACCGTTATATGGGGACTATACCAAAACGTGGACCGATATATCTCATTTTCAATACCAACCATCCTAGATACAATACAAATTGTTTTGCTAAATTTTGACGCTCTACATCAAATAATGTGGGCTGTATCGTGATTTCAGCAGACAGACACACATCGTTAAATCGACATAGAATTTTATGGCGATTATGAACATATATACTTTATGGGGTCTACGACAAATATTTAGGTATGTTACAAACGGAATGACAAAGTTAGTACATAATCCTTTCCAAGATAGATGGTATAAAAATAAATCTAACAAAATATCCGATCTTGGCATATCAATATATTTTATCAGGTTTAGGTTAAGAAGGAAAGTGAGCAGTATCGACCCATTACTTCTGGTACCACCCCACGTTTGGGCAAAACTTGAAATATTCATCTATAAATATAAACAAGTAAGCAAAGGCTACAGTCGAGCGGGGCCGACCGTTGAATACCCTACAACACTATAATAAATCATACAGTTTATATCGGCGAAATACTCGACAGAATTCCACAAGATATTGTGACAAATAATAAAAGAAAACCATCAGGATCAGTTCTCTAATTTTCGAATAATAGCAACTTAAACTAATTTGCTCATTTCCAAATTATTGGAAGATGTTGCACGTAAATGGTCTTCCTAGATCTGGAACCAATATTTCCCAAAGACCTATAATCTCTCAGAAGTGGCAAAAGATTAACATTTATTATTGGTTTTTGACTGAAATGCATCTGTATGAGACACAGACATTTGATTATATTCTTCAACGAAATCAGCGTTAACGAAATAGTGGGAAGTGCGTCTTTCCTGTATTTGTGAATTCTCCAAAAAGTCACTGGAATGGACATTTTCGTATTTTGTCTATAAAAGTTGGCAAACCCCTTCACACATTGTATATTTTTGGATGGCCATCCGAAACTGCTTGGCTTTTGCAATGTGCGGTAACCCCCATTCAAATGTGCGGGAGGATCGGGCGATATTTACGACCTGCCGACAATTTTGCAGTTTTTTGGTCCATTTCAACCCCTAAATATATGGCGATCATCTCCAAAAAGAGTAGGCTTCTATTCTGACCCTCATCTTATCCCCATGCAAAATTTCGTAAGGATCGGGCCACATATGATATCCTGATATCCTAACTACTTAGTTTTGTTAGCTGTAGAAGTATTACCAAATGTTTAATTCAAAATGAAAATATGCCAAAAACATGACAAAATTGAAAAAATATGAGAAAATGTTACAAACCCAATATTTTCATCTTTAGAGAGATATTTTTATGCGATTTTTTAGACGTTTTTTTCTTTCCTGCCAAGAGGCCATTCTGAATTAATGAGAACTGTCGAAATCAGTTCAGCCGTTCTCGACATATAAGATATCTTTCAAGCATATCCTCTTTGATTAACATATATATCGCACATATTTTGCTATATATCCGTTTTGTTGGATGTTAACATCAATGTAAAGATCAGAAGTAACCTTGCCATGGCTTGGTGATTTCGCCGGGATTTAAAATATTCGCGGTTTAATGAAAAATTTTGAATTTTTTCAACACAAAAGATATGGTCTATTTTACCCGCTAAATATTATCCGATGACCACCCAAATTGGTAGGCTTCTTCCCCGCCCTAAACTCTAGCTACATGCGAAGTTCCGCGTCGATTGGTCTATAATTGCGACCTGTATAGCTACTGCAAAATCCGACATTTTTTCAGTATTTGGTCCATTTCGACCCCTAAATATTATGCGATCATCTCCAAAAGAAATAGGGTTCTATTCTGACCCTAGCCCCACCTCCATTCTAAATTTCGTGAAGATCGGGCCATAATTGCGACCTGTAGAGTGATTACAAATTAACATGGACAGACGGACAGACGGACGGACGGACATACATAGCTAGATCGACTCAGCTCGGCGAGATAGGAAGATCCATATATACTTTCCTATATGGGAAATCAATATTTCGAGGTGTTACATAATTTTTGGCCCAATCAAACTTATAATACCCCCAACACATAGTGTTGTAGGATATAATAACGATTAGAGATCTAGAAATGTACTAAAAAGAACAAAATTTGGGACCACTTGGTTCTATTGGTAAATGAATTTATTTGGAGAAGTAGGGTTGGTATAAGGAGATTCTTTTGAAAATGTGTACATGGTGTAAAAACTATATACAACTTGGTTTTGGGAGAACGAATTCGAAATGTTGATATTGGAGTCACTGCTTGTGGGTCGAGTTGAAGTAATATGGTGGTACTAAATGGTACTTGAACGAATAAATATATAAATAAATATACTAAGAGTATAAAAAGGTACTTAAAATAGAAAACATTACATTTTTCAATGAGGGCCACTTACGGGGTAGCATAGATGTACCAGATGTACTTTGGGAATCTTCAAAGAATCACTTTCTGTCTGTAGTCCGTCTGTATGTCCGTCCGGCCATGTATTCTTGTGAACAAAATGCAGGCCGCATTTAATATCCGATTGAGATGAAATTTTCCAAACAATATTTGTTTGGCCCAAGAACTAGTTCTATTGGAATTGGTTCAAAATTAGATATAGCTTCCATATACAGGGTGAGATAAAAATTCTGCAACAAAGTCAAACGCCATATTTTTTACATTTTTTTTTAATTTTATTAAATGCACGCAGAAAAAGTCAGAAAAAGCATCAAATTTTAAAATAAGTTTAGATTTCTTCGAATTGGTCACCTTTGCCACGAATTGTGGCCTTCCAATGGCAAATGAAACCGTCACATGCTGCCCGAATGTTGATCTAAAGTATTTTGGCCCATTCCCGGCAAAGCGCTTGCTTGAGATGATCGACACGTTGGTATATTTTAGTACCAACCTTTCTTTCCAAAATACTTTCCAAAATACAGACACAATAGTCCAACGGATTGGTATCCGGAGAGGAACCTCATTTTGTAACCATTCTTGGGTGGTGCGTGCTGAATGCGATAGTGCTGAGTGCCGTTGAAATGTCTTTAATACACCCCTCAGACTATTTTCGCTATAGCATTCAGCATTTATTCTGATGCAACGGTCTATTAATACGAGCGGAGAGCGACCATCGGCTGTTATGGCGGCCCACACCATCACCATGGCCGGCGCTTGAGTTCTGGTGGCCAGCCGAAGGTGCACATTTTCAGCTGACCTCTTTGGCAAGTAAACACTATCATTTTGTTTGTTTACAAACTACTGGACAACGAATGTTTTCTCATCGGAGTAAACCAAATTTGGCAGTTCACCACTTTCGGCCAAGCGAAGCAACTATTTAGCTCTTTTGAGTCTATTTTCTTTCTGTGGCGGTGTAAGTTCTTCCTCTTTTTGGAATTTCAATGGGTTTACCCCGAGCTCATTTTTCAATATTTGTCGAATGGAATATTGCGATATGTACAGCTCATGAGCCATTATTCGACCACTCGCTTCTTTACTTTCCGAACAATTTCTGCTGATGTTGCTGTTTTCTTCCGTCCACTTCCTTGACGAAGGGCTACGCTACCAGTATCACGGTAACGAGCGATGTTACGAGACTCAAAATATTTATTGACATTTAAATGCTGGAGTGCTGTAACATTAGCCACTTGTGGGTTTCCAGCCAAATATAAGAAAATCAAAATATCACGCGTAAATTCCATCACGAATAACTTTATTTCTGAAAAATTCTCTCTAAAATGCTTTTGTACACTTGTAAACAATATAATGAGCTTTCACTGGAATAATTTTAACAGCTGTCGGACGAGTGGCATAGAAATGACATCAGCCTGAAGTAGGTTGCAGTTTTTTCATCTCACATTGTAGATCTGCCAAAATTTATCAAGATTGGTTCAGATTTTTATATAGCTTCGATATACATTTTCATTCGATTTTACGGGTGTTGTCCACCATATATGTAATATCAGCCTAAATTGGATAGATTTTTTTCATATTCAACTGAAGTTTACCATTTGGTGCAACTCGGTCCGGTATATCTATTGCTCCAATAAATATTTTTTAGTAAAATATATATCGAAGTCATATCATGCACTATACAGCAATGTTATTTGGACCATAGTTGGTATGATCTACTTCGCATAAATTCGCAATAACTTCCCAAACTTTTTTGTTACGGAAATACGTATAATGGTGTAGTGTATCATATAGTCGCCCAATTTTTAACCATTCCTTACTGGTTTTACGCAAAAACTGTCTTCTATAAATGCATATGTGACATTATCAATGTCTTTGAGAAACATTTAAAATTAAAAAAAAAAAAAACATAAGTCCTCCCAGAGCTCTTCTATTTAATGAATACCTGCGTTCAAAATTTTTTTTTTTCGTTTTTGAGATCCACTGTGCCCAGAACATACCTCCTGGAAGTCATGGCAAATTCACGTTTGTTTGTCACTCACCAAACATACAACTTTATATCAGGCATTATTATTTTATATTTTGTAGTAATCAAACTATTAAAATTATACAAGCCGGCCTTCAGCCATCCATTTCTTCGTGCCATATCATATTTACAAAAACAATACCTTTGCTGCTTACCCTTTAACTTTCTTCTCGGAGCCACAATACCTATAATTATAACAAGAAAGTGCGCGTGTCGTCCACACATCCATTTCGGCCATGGCATGACCGACCACATGAGAACAAATAACTTATGAAAAAAAAAAACAACACGTAATGTATAGGGACATATGAATGTGGGTAAGTAATGCTTAGCCATCATTGGCCTATCTCCAACAAAAGATCTGCAAAAGCACTCAGAGCCAAGCTGAAGTTATGAAATTATGCCGTTTTTTGTTAATTTTGCAACGGTTCTTTCAATCATACGCATCAACTGAGAGCAGGAGTGGAATGGTCCTTTGTTTGAATAACACGTTTCTAGTCGGAGCACTAATTTCATGGTTTTTCCTTAATGAAAACTAGCAATTTCTTTTGCCAAATGATGATACACCCTTTAATGTATTCGAATTACCAAAGAGAAAAAAACAACAGACAGATGAGTTTAATTTAATCTTGAAAATTCATATTTTTTCATTCCAAACAACCACCACCAATTAATTCATTCTCCTCAGCTATTCATTCATTAATTGGCTGGCGAGCAGCATGCAATATTTTTGTAGTTAATAGAGCATAAAGTCATTTGCACAAAATGTAATTTGTGTTTTTTAAGTAAATATGTTAATTTCGTTAATTTGAAGGGTCTCCGCAATGTAACTTCCAAAAATTTATAACAATTTTTAATTAACAAGGTTTGTGTCTTAAGTCTTTTGTTTGCTAGAGATTTGTAACTTCTGATACACAGCATGATGTAGTCGACAAAAAAAAAAATCACACACACACACAAACAGAAAAATGAACAGACAAAACTCTTAATCATGTGAAGGGGTTAAAACAATTAACAATACTGACATTTTTCCTCCAAAATTTTGTTGTGGTCTTTTTTATCTTGATATCATCGAGAGATAAATTCAAATTAAAATACAACAAAATTGTAATCTCACCTGTGCGAACGGAGTTTTCCAGCTGGGTTAAGTTTTTGTGGAAAAAATATTTTTTATTAGAAGAAAACCCCTTTTGATTTTAGTGTAAAGCCATTCTGTGGTTGTGATAAAAATTCCAATTTTTGTTAAAGGGTGATATTTTAGGAAAGTGCTATTTGAAACGAAACCGAAAGATTCCCAATATTTTTCTAGAATATAAAGAGTTCACATTTTTTTAAACGTCATGGACAAACAGACGTTGATTTTATTTAACGAATATTATTTTCAAATACCAGCTGACATGTTATTTTTAATATTTTTTCAAGGACCAAAGACGTGGATTTATTAAAGAATATTTTTCATGGACCGACAGACGTCGATTTTTTTAAAAAAAATATTTTTTCCAAGGACCGACAGACGTGGATTTAAAAAAAAAAAATATTTTTTCCAAGGACCGACAGACGTGGATTTTTTTAAAAAGATATTTTTTTCATATTTTTTTAAAAAAAAAATTTTTTTTCAAGGAAAAACAGACGTATTTAAAAAAAGTATATATTATTTTCAAAGAACAATGACGTAATTTTTTTAAAAAAATATTTTTTTCAAGGACCAACAGACGTAACTTTTTTAAGGAATATTATTTTCTAGGACTAACAGATGTGAACTTATGGAATGTAATTTTTTCAAGGACTAAAAGAAGTTGATTTTTTTAAAGAATATTTTTTTTTTCAAGTATTTATATATTTATATTTAAGTATAATTTTTAAAGAATGCTTTTTTCAAAGACCAAACGTCGTTTTTCAAGGAAAACAGACTCGGATTTTTTAAGAATATTTTTTAAGGATTAAGAGACGTGGATTTTTTGAAAAAAAAAATCAAGGACCGACAGGCGTGGGTTTTTAAAGAGGAATATATTTTTTCAAGGACCAACAGACGTAGATCCTTTAAATAATATTTTTTTCAAGGACCAACAGACGTGGATTTTTTAAAGAGAATTTTTTCAAGGACCAACAGACGTGGATTAAAAAAATATATTTTTTTCAAGGACCAACATACGTTTTTTTTAAATAATATTTTCGTTAAGGACCAACAGACGTGGATTAAAAAAATATATTTTTTTCAAGGACCAACATACTTTTTTTTTAAATAATATTTTCGTCAAGGACCAACAGACGTGGATTAAAAAAATATATTTTTTTCAAGGACCAACATACGTTTTTTTAAATAATATTTTCGTCAAGGACCAACAGACGTGGATTTTTTAAAGAATATTTTTTTCAAGGACCAACAGATGTAGATTTTTATAGAATATTTTCTTCAAGGACCAACAGATTGGATTTTTTAAAAACAAATTTTTTGCAAAGACCAACAGATGTAGATTTTTATAGAATATTTTTTTCAAGGACCAACAGACGTGGATTTTTTAAAGATTTTTTTTTAAAGGACCAACGTATTTGGAGTTTTTTTTAAAGAATTTTCTTAAAGGACCAACAGATTTGGAGTTTTTTTAAAGAATTTTTTTAAAGGACTTTTAAACCTGGAGTCTTTTAAAAAATTTTTAAAAAGAACCTTTAAACCTGGAATTTTTAAACATATATTTTTAGAAACCAATACACATGGATTTTTAAAGAATATTTTCTAGATGGAATTAAATTGAATACTTTGAGTTGGACAAACGGAATGAGTTAGAATTCTGAAATTTGGAATAATAGTCACTGATGGAGTGCAGGATAGATATTCCAAAGGGTTTTTGGAAATTTGAAAATTAAGGTTACGAAAAGTTCTGAAATGGTACTAAATTTCTAAAATGGTACCATTTGGTATTATTTGAACAGATAGAGTTAAAAACTTGGAACTTGGTATGAGAATAAAGTTTAGAAAGTAAGATTGAAATATGAAGGTGGTTTTAGAAATGTGTACGAACTGTACAGAATAGCGCTTAATTTTGAACAAATTATTTTAGGGTCTATAGAGGTCCCTGTTTGTGCTACGTTCGTGATATGTGTACTACATGTGCAGCAAAAGTACTTAATAGTACTATATTTCGTTCAATTTGGCATTGGGTGCTTGACAACTGAAATTTGTTATAAGGGCCGCTGTACAAGTGTAGCCTGTATATATGGAGGTGGTTTTGAAAATGTGTGCTATAATTGTACGAAATGTACAGGATGTTACTACATTTGGTATTAAGTCAAGGAATAGAGATAACGTTCTGAAATTTGGTATTTACATTACTAAAGGTATATATATTTGGAATTTGATTTGGTACTGCATTTGTACTAAATGTTTATAAATTTGGTATTGGGTGAAGGGACAGGGCTGAAATCCTCAAATTTGATATGACGGGGTCTGTTGATATCTGGAATTGAAATAAGGAGGTGGTTTTGGAAATGTGTACTACAAGTGCGCGAAAAATATAAATAGTACTCTATTTGGTACAATTTGGTATTGGGTGAACAGATAGTGCTTGAAATCTGCAATTTTGTATTAAGGACACTGTGTAGCCTGGACATATGGACATGGTTCCGGTAACGTGTACTATAATTGTACGAGATATAATAAATGGTGCAATATTTGTTGGGGGTGAAGGATAGAGATACAATTCTAAAATTCAATATTTCGATTACTGATGGTATCTGTGTTTGAGATTTGATTTGGTTGTATATTTGTATATATGGTGCAGAATTTGGTATAGAGCTGGAATTCCGAAAATCAATATTAAAGTCTCTCTTGGCATTTGGTGTTGAGATCTGAAAAATGACCTGGAAATTTGTACTGTGATTGTACGAAAAGAATTAAATTGCGTAACAGGGTTTTATTATTATTTATTATTGAATTGCATCAATTTTCCCAATGGTATCTTTTTATATGGCCAAAACTATATATACAAGGTGAGCTAAAAAAACTGCAACAAAGTCAAACGCCATAATTTTTACATTTTTTTTAATTTTTATTGAATGAAAGCAAAAAAAAAATGTCGGAAATAGCATCAAATTTTAGAATAAGTTTAGATTTTTTCGAATTGGTCACATTTGGCACGAATTATGGCCTTCAAACGGCCTATGAAACCATCACACGCTGCCCGAATGTTGCTCTGCGGTATTTTGGTCCATTTCCGGAGAAGCGCTTTCTTGAGGTGATCGACACTTTCGTATTTTTTAGTCCCAACCTTTCAAAAATGCTCCGGACACAATAGTCCAAAGGATTGGTATCCGGAGATTTTGGTAGCCAATGAACAAATCTAAACCTATTCTAAAATTTTATGCTATTTCCGACATTCTTCGCTTTCATTCAATAAAATTAAAAAAAAATTAAATGTTCAAATGTTAGACTTTGTTGCAGTTTTTTTATCTCTCCTTGTATTGTACCTATTTTACTACATATCCTATATCTTGGCTATTAGCATCTCTGTAAAGGTCAGCAGAGACCTTTTAATGTATTTATGATTTGGTGGAGCTTAAAAAAATTCGCGATTTAGAGGAAAGTTTTGTATTTTTTGACATAAAAGTTGTGGTTTAACTTTGACATCGACTCAGCTCGGCGAGATAGGAAAATCAATATATAGTTTCCTATGTCGGCGACCAATATTTCGTCGGCGACCAATAAAATCCCCAACACATTGTGTTGTAGGGTATACAAAAGGGCGGTTGGAAAACATATACCGCATTCTTGTTCATGCCTGGCCACCGTAAGAGTTTAAAAGTTCTAGTTTCCTAATAAAAACAATTTCCCACCTTCGTAATTTGAAAAATTTCTTTGATTTCGAGATGGAAATATTAGTTTATTACACGATGACCTTAATCACTCGAAATGGGGTTGTAAAACATTCGATCGCCTAATTTTCAAAGTATATTTACGATATCAGTGCATTCTATTGTGAAAAAATATTTGATATCATAAACTTCTATGGTAGTCATATTTTCCATTTTTTGTATTTCATTTTTATAATTTAATAAGTTTTTTTACCAATCCCCCACATTTTTGTTACAAAAAAAAAATAAAATAAAAAAATAAAATAAAATTTAGAACCATAAAATAACCTTAATGCCATTTAAGTATTCATAAAAAGCGCTTACAAGAATATTGACAATACGATGTTAGTATTTCCCTTTAATTTTTGGTATAGAAAAAAATTTCTAAATCTGGCTATAAACTCGATTAATAAATGGTCATAAGTCTGATAAAAAGTATCAAATATTACAATAGGAATATGATTGACGGGCATTTTTTCCAATATAAGGAAAAAATATTAAAAAAAAGAAAAGCCTTTACTCCCCTTCCCAACAATGCCTTTGGGGTACATAAAATCAAATAATTTTTACAATGTCTTATTTTATTATTATTTTCCTCTCTTTTTGTTAATATAGAAACTAAAACTCGAGATTTTGGGATGTAAAAACATATTTTATGGTGGTCATTTTTGAAAGATTTTTGTTGTCGTTGTTTTTGTTTTAAATACTGTATAAGAGCAGCCGCTTATTTTATGAGAATCTTTATGAGACGACGTAGAAGAAGAAATGCTGGAAATGGGGGAGGGGGATTTTTTTTGGTTGACCAAAAAAAGTCGTCATTTCAAAATGCCCTGAATATTTTTTTAGTTTCTGTTTTTTGACAAGTGGTACCGAGACTGATGACTGCTGCTGCTGCTGCTGTTGACTATCGTGGTGGCTGCCTGTGAGCCTGTGTGCCTCAAAATCATTTTTGGGCCAACAACCGGACCAAATTTCATTCTCATTGACACTTTGAAGTTGTTAAAATTCAAACGAACATGGCAGCGGTAAAAAGAAGGAAAAAAATTAAAAAAAATAAAAATAATAACAACAAGAACAGCCGATGTGATTGGTGTGTTGTTACAAAAACCCCCAAACAGCCAACGAAGTGGGTCCATATTTAGGTACTCGTATTTGTGTGTTTGTCCATTTGTATGGCCATCTTGTGAAGAGTTATTTGCTTATGTCGTTTTACTTTAAATGATGAAAGTCCATCTGTCAAATGTGTTAATTACGATGTCTCTCTCAGGTTGGCTGTTTACCTCTTCTGCGTTTTTTTTTTTTTTGGTTGGGGTTCGGACACACAATTTTGGTAAATGCTGTTGTATGTTGTGTGTTTTTTTGGAAATTCTCCATAAAAAATGATGAGTTTGAAAGGTTAGCCAGAGAATGATGTTGTTACTGATGCTGCTGTTGGGAGAAAATTCATAATTGTTGTTGCCAATGTTGATACAAAAAAAAAAAAAAAAAAATTATGTACTTAGGCCTTAAGTATATGTCGATGTTTAAAACATTATTTTTTATAATTTCAAAAAAAAAAAAAACATTTAAAGGCGCTCGAGTATTTACCCTTTCCCCTTTTCCATTAAAAAGCCAAGATTTCTACGAATTTTTCGTAAAGGGTCAAGTGCAGTGCATGTCTTTGACCACCAAAAAAATCTCAACAGAGACACACACCGAATTTACGGTTTTTATTGTTCACATCCAGTTGAAGGTTGGTTGTAAGGTTTATGAACTGGAAATTTTGTAATGATTATTTTATTTCTCTGTCTTTTTTGCTTAAGGTTTGCACGTGTACCAAGTTTGTGTCTTAAGTCTTTCGTTTTTGCTGGCATATGAAGTCTGTGCCTTCAAACGACATTGCATATAAATCACATTTCGAACAGCTAAATGCAATAAATGTAAATAACCGAAATCGATATTTGTAGACATTTTGTATGTTGACCTTAAATGCAAAGAGAGGGAAAAATTGTTTGAAATATTAACAGGTGATCCGTTGGAATGGAGTAGAATTTTTAAGTGGGTATAACTAGAGAGGGTATATATATAAATTGATACACCCAAAACGTGCTTTGTCGAAATAACGGTGTCAGACCCTAGCTCTCTTTGGACCAAATCCGTTTCAGGATATTTTGGGTCGATGTAGCGATGTCCATCCATCTGTCTGGCTGGCTGGTGCGCACGATAACTCTCGAAGGGAGTATCCTATCCGATTTGGCCCAAACTTGGTACATCGTAATAATATTATCGAACATAAATCAAGACCACCAGCCTTGAGTTCTGTTTATTCATACTGTTGACCCTTTATGGGGGATGTTTCGAAGCAGTTGGCCAATATTGTCCAATTTGTGTCTGAGCTAAGTCTGATATAAATATTACAACTTGATTATATCATCTACTTCCAATACTTTATATGAGATGCGTGCAAAATTTTGGAAAATTTGGAAATATTTGTGAGGTACCAGAAATGCTCCACTTTATCTAATGCAGATAAAAATATTCGTATGTGCAAAATTTGAAAGAAATATCCAATTTTATACCAAATATAATATTCCATATTCATATCAGAATTCTGGTTGATAGAAATATTTAGATATAGCAAGTTGTACAGAATCGTTGAATTGTTTCGCCTGTTGTGACAGATTTAAGCATTGGAAATTGTGACCATTTTGTACATGATGTACCAGAAGGGGATCGCAGATGTCTATCATCTTCACAACAGATTGGATGTTTGGATGTGCGAAATTTGAGAACAGATGGATGCTTATTTTGCATTTTATGAGCGTTTTCTTTTTCAAAATTCTGCACCCTTTGTGGAGGAAGTACTAGAAGAAATGGGTCGATCTCGACCATCTTTATAGTAGATTTTGTGTGAATGAAAATTTTGAGATGTGCCAGGTCTGAATGGAATCGAATGTTAACTTGCATTTTATGAGCTTCATGGATATTCAAAATTTTGACCCTTTGTGGGGAAGGTAACACAAGGAATTGACCTAAATATTCCATCTTCACTGCAGATCTTTTGTTAGTAGAAATAATGGGTTGTGTGAAATATAAGAGAACCTGACGCTTATTCTAGATTTTATCATCCATCTTTATATGTTTCGCACTTCAGGGTATTAAACATTTCTGACCATTTGTGGGGGAGGTATTTTCACACCAGACCAAGAACTAATGCAGATACTAGGATTTTCAAATTTGTAGAAAAATCGGATTATTCTTTCTCATTGAGTGCAGTAAAATATGTGTTTGAACCTTTCGACCTTCTGTGGCGGAATTCCATCTAAGTTTGATAATTATATTACGATGCACCTAGTTTGAACCAAATCGGATACTTATTTCGAGAGTTTTAATAAGCACCAGCCAGCCAGACAGAGGGACGGACTTCACATGATCGACTCTAAATGTTCTGAAACGGAATTGGTTCAAAGAGACTTGGTCTCTAAAAACTTTATTTCGATGAGGCACATCTTGGCCGTATCAATTGATATATAGCCGCTCTAGCTATATGGCTGGGGGCATAAAAAGAGATTTTTTGCCTGTTTTACAGTTGCTCTACTAGTTAAAATTATAGACCAGTCGACGTGTCATTTTGTACAGAGTTAGAAATAATATAACTTTTATGTTGAAATATAAAAATTTCCATTCAACCTCGATTCATAAAAAAGAAGTTCTCTTTTTTACATTGGTGCAAATTGTTGAATTTCTCAATCACTTTCCACCCTCGGCTTTAAAGTTAATACTCCATTTTTTTTATTTTTTACGGAAATGCTAATTAGAGCATATGCTGCCACTAAATTGACACATAAATGTCAGCCAATAAAATGAAACATAAAAACCAATATAAAAAATCAGTCAACCACATTACGATGATAAAAATGATAAATGACATACTATTTCGAGATTTTATAACTTCACATCAAAAACAAAAAAAGTAAGACATTTGCCAACAATCACAAACTTTTGATCATAAAAGCCATGAGGCATAACGAATTAACCGAAAGTTTGACTTATTGGTGTTTTTAAGTGCTATGTAAATTTAAAGCATGTGAAAAAAAAGAAATGCTTAGAAACATATAAAGTTTAATGAAAGTTGCCTAATTTGACATTTAAGGCATCTAATGGGGGTTCTGTACATAGAGATTTTCAAAAGGACTTATTTAATGAGAAACAAGTAACAAAGGCTATAGTCGTGCGGCCCGACCATGTGATACCCTGCAACACTGCAATATATTAGAAGCACCTTTGTGTCCAAATCCATTTTGGAAACTTTCATTTTTGAAACGATGTCATAGAGCCCTGCCCAGATGTTACCCTTAGATTTTTGACCGGGAGTTTTGTATTTCTTTTTGTGGTCTAGAAATCTTAAAAAAATCCGCGTTCATTGATATAATGATCCTTTAAAAAGTATTATTTAAATATTTTGTAGTTTTTTTTTTGTGGTCTAAAGATTCTTAAAAAATATTCTTCAAAAATACACGTTTGATGGTCTAATGATCCTTGAAAAATATTTTTTTTATGATCGAAGTTTTGTGGTCTAGTGATCCTTGAAAAATATTCTTTGGTGTTCTAATTATCCACTTTTGGTGGTCTAGTGTTTCTGAAAAATATTCTTCAGAAAAAGCAGTTATCAGAAAATCAGTTAGTTGAAAAGCAGTAAGTTCCGGTAAGGCCGGGCCGAACTTTGAATTCCATCCACCATTTGGAACGAATTTGGAAATTTTCAAAAAATAAAATTCTTAAAAAATTCTATTAATATTTTCAAAATACCGAATATAGCCGTTATTTTGGGGTCTATACGACGTGGACCTACATAGACATAGTTTGTCATAAGCCATTACCATATTCAAATTCGAAACTTGAAATAAACGGTGAATAATGTAGCTAAAATCATCAAAATATAGTATATAGGGAGGTACCGTTATATCGGAGCTGTGCGAAGACCTGGCCCAGCATAGACAATTTTCTGTCACAGGCTATAGCATCCATTACAAACGTCAAATACGACTTCTCAAACAATTTCGGTGGGTATTGCACCTGAACTCGTCAAAATACCGAATATAGGGAGGCACTGATATATGGGGCCTATACGAAGACCTGGACCTGCATAGAAAATTTTCTGTCATAGACTGTAGTTTCCTTTACGAACTCTAAATACGTAATTTGAAACAATTCCGGTGAATAATGACGCTAAAATCATCAAAATACCGAATATCGGGAGGTGCCGTTATATGGGGGACGTGGACCTGCACAGACATTTTTCTGTCATAGGCTGTAGTATCCATTACGAATCTCAAATACCAAATTTGAAACAATTCCGGTGAATAATGCAGCAAAAATCATCAAAATACCGAATATCGGGAGGTGCCGTTATATGGGGGCTATACGAAGACGTGAACCTGCATAGACAATTTTCTGTCTCAGGCTGTATTATCCATTTCGAACTTCAAACACAAAAGTTGAAACAATTCCGGTAAATAAAGTCGCTGAAATCATTCAAAAATACCGAATATCGAGAGGTACCGCTATATGGGGGCTATATGAAAACGTGGACCTACATCGCTATATGAAAACGTGGACCATCGCATAACCTGCCTACTGGAAAAATAAACACGTGTGCAAAATTTTAGCCTTCTATCTCAATTCGTTCGAAAGATAGCGTGACTACAACAGACAGACGGACAGACATGGCTAAATCGACTTAGAATTTTACGCTGATCAAGAATATATATACTTTGTTGGGTCTGAAATGAGTATTTCGAGGAGTTACAAACGGAATGACAAAATTAATATACCCTCCATAGTATGGTGGTAAAAAAATCCACTTAAATTGGCCCTTAACAAATTATTTTCTAAAAAATGTTGATCCGTGAAATATTTTATTTATTGAAATATTATTGTAAAAAATCATCAATTTGGGGTATATTCGTCCTTGAGAAAAGACTACGTTTGTTGGTTTGATAATTCTTGAAAAAATGTTGTTGAAAATCACGTTTAGTGGTCTGTGGTCCTTTGCAAAAATATTTTTTAAAATAAAAATATAAAGCTTTGCTTTTCCTAAAAAAATATTCTTAAAAAAAATATTTTTTTAAGAAAATCGACGATCGATGGCCCTCTCAATAATTCTTTATAGCTCTATTGGACCTTGAAAATATTTTTTAAAACTCCATGATTGATGCTGTTTAATTATCTTTGAAAAAAACAAATTCTTAAACAAGTTCAAAATTTGTGTTCTGATGGTGTTGAAAAGAAAATCCTTGAGAAAATATTGGTTCTAAAAGAGATACTCTTACAAGCCTCATTTAGCGATCTACTGGTCCTTGATAATTATCTTTTAAACAGTTTAGGTTTATTTCTCAGAAAATCCTTAACAAATATCCTTGAAAAATGTATATTTATTTTTTTTAAGGATCTTTGAAAATTATTTCCAAAAATTAACTTCCGATAGCCCTTAAAAAATGTTATAAAAAAATCTAAAATCTAATTCTTCACAAGCTTACTTAAAAATCCATATTTTTGAGGGCCGAGAGTCCAATTTTACATACCACATCTATTTAAAGCACCTTCTGTTGGTATATTATTTATGTCTAGAATTATAAATTTTATTGTTTTAAAATTAATTATCCTCCAACTTGCGGTTCATAAATCCACTTGCCTTATTTCTTCCATTCATTAATTCATTCATTCATCATTTCCTCTAAAAACCCAGAGAAACAAATTTGAAACCTTTTGAAAAACCAATTACCTTAAATCATATTCACAATGTTTAATTCAGTAAATTAGCTTTTTGTGTGTCATTCATGTTTCTGTTTTTTTTTTTTTTGCTTCTCCTTTGCGGCACCCCACAAATCTCGACAGCGTGGTTTTTTCTCACGCTCTTTATGACTGGTTGGGGTATCGTCGATGAAAAATATTAAGCAGCGATCATTAAAGATAAGCTTTCGTATCCTGGCCACTGCAAAACAGCATTACTTAAAATGTCATTAAATGGCAGTACAAGGACATAAATGATATTAATATGGCAAGGAAGGAAAAGAAAAAAAAAAAAAAAACAAAAAATAATAACAATAATAATAATATTACCAGCCATGACGGATCCCCACAAGGGGGAGCTCTCATGATGACAAAAGAGTAGTTTTGACCCAATTCGTGTTGGTTTGGCACCCCAAAATCATTTCCAAAACCAGTTACTTTTAGCGCAAAAAGGGGAGCCCAGTTAACTGTTTATGTTTGCCATTTGCCTTTTGGTTTGTTTTGTAAACAAACAAAGGATTGCATCCTCCGGCTGCCGGTGGAAAAAAAATCGCAAGCCAGTTCATTATAAATTAAAGCAAAGCCCAAAGACGACTTTCATGGCATGTAAAATGTCCAACTTGATTTGCTCTTGTTTTAATTTGAAAACCGTTGTTGTTTGGGTTTTTTTGCTGTTTTTCTCGGTTTCTCGGTTTGTCACGCCACCAGGAAATTGAGTTGTAAATTAATTCAGTTAATAAAATAAAGAGCCAAAGCTTAACGGTTATTTCCCCAAAAAAAATCAGAACAAAAAAAAATCCACATAATCATCTTGGGTTTATCTCATTAATTTAATGAGACTGTGCGGGTCTTATTAACATTTCACAACCATTTAGCAATATTTCATTCAGAGATTTTGGTGAATTAATTGGTATTTCTATACTGTGGGATTGTTGCAGAAGTAAATAAAATATGGAGTTTAATCGATTTATCTGAGAGGATAAAAATATTTTCCATATGGATATATACAAAATAAATAAATAAATAAATAAAACAAATTGGAGGAGAAATTATAAAAAACAAAGCTAAAGCTTAAATTTTTCACAGCTAAAATATTCAAAACTCGCCTATAGATCATTGGTGCAAAGCATCAAATAAAGTACTGGGTTTTTTTGGAAATTGTACTAAAAGGGCACTAAAATGTACTACATACTGTACGATTAGATCTCAAATTCAAAAATCTCAAAAGCAAGATTTTCCTGTGTATATTTTTTGTACTAAAAGACGACTGACATGTACCAAATGAAGAATTATAAAATTTAGCATGACGGGGTGAAGTGCAAATGAAGCTCATATTGTATGGAAATTAGTAGCAAAAAAAATTACCAAATATTTAAAATAACAAGTTAAAAAGTATCACTCGTTATTATCGACAGCTGTATGCCTCAGCCAATGTTCGATTATTTAAATATATTTTGACTTCTGTTATATAAATTGTTGACTCTATCGAGTAGGTTCCAAAGGAATGATCCAATATTGTCCATTTCGTATCGGTCCCAAATAAATATGATATAAATATTGTGATATGCCAGGTTTTGACGATATCGACTACTTCCTTCACTTTATATGTGATATATATGTGATAATCTTTAAAAAATGTTAAAATGTGCGTGATGTACCAGATTTAGTCGACCGAAGTATTCCATTTTCATACATCATCTAATACAACAAAAAAAAAAAAAAAAAAACAAGTAAGCAAAGGCTATAGTCGTGTGGGTGTGATACCCTACAACACTACAATATGTTAGAATCAACTTATGTCCAAATCCATTTTGGAAGATTTCGTTTTTGAAATAATCTCATAGGGTCCTGCCCAGGTGTTACCCTTACGCATATGACCGGGGACATTTGCCCAATTCCAAACAAATTCATACCAAAATTGTGGTCCATTTTACAACTAAATATAATCCAATGATCATCCAAAATGTTCGACATCTTCCCTGTCTATCGATTGATTTTCAATTGTGACCTGTATAGCGTCTGCAAAATCAGGAAAATTTTCATTTTTTTGTCCAAATGTACATCTTCAAAAACAATAGGCTTTAATTCTGAACCTAACCCCACCCCTATAGTCACATTCGTCTACCCCTCTTAATACCTTTCTAATATTCATTCTCTTTATTTTTATCTCTTAACCTTAATGTAATCTTAAATATTTAAACTTATTTCTCTTTCAATATAAATATCTCTTAATTTAATCACTTTGTCTTTTACTCTCTCAATTTAATGCCAATACTCTCTTTAACTCTCCATCTACTCCCAATTTATTATTTTTGTTGTTCTTGACAATTTCATTGTAATCTTCTTTAAAATATTATGTATTGAGTAAAATAAGTGGAGTTGTGTTGTAAACCTTAACTAGTAAACTTAGCATAAAATGTAATAATAAATAAAAATAATTATTAAAATTAATATAATACAGTGTTTTATTTTAAAAATTCAATGGTGTTTTATCATCAAGTATAAAACATAACTCTATGCCAAATTTCGTTAGGATCAGACGATAATTGTGACCTGTATATAATACCCTTTTCTGGCAAGAGTCCATTGCAAAATAGGGAAAATTTTCAAAATCCGTCCAGCGGTTCTTGACATATAAGCGAAATAACTAACATCAATTTCATTTAAATATTGATTGTTTTTATTTCGCTATACATCCGATATGTTGGCTATCAGCATCACTACAATGGTCAGTAGTGACCTTCTATTAAATTTTGTGATTTGGCGTTTTATGAGCTTCTTGGATATTTGAAATGTTGACCCTTTTTGGGAGAGGTACCAGAAGGAGTGGTCTGATATATCAAATCTCTACAGCAGATCTTGTGTTATTAGAAATAATGGGATGTGTAAAATAGGAAGAAACCCGGATGCTTATTTCGGATTTTATGATCGTTTGGGTTATTTAAAATTTTGAACTTTAGTGGGGTAAGATTTTATGATGGAGATGTGTCATATGGAGATGTGAAATATGGAGATGTGTCAAGTCTGAATGGAATTGGATGTTAATTTCGCGTTTTATGAGATTCATATTCACTTTGTTACTGTCATATGTTTATGCGATTTTCTTAGATTTTATCCTTTTTTGTCAGGAGACCATTCCAAATTGATGAGCATTTTAAAAATCGGACAATCACATAATTTTTGGCCCAATCAAGCTTTTAAAACCCCCAACACATAGTGTTGTAGGGTATAAAAATTAATTCCGGTTTTTTTAAAACTAGGACGTATGGTTTCATCTATAGCAGTCAACCAATTAAATTTTTTTCACAATCTTTTAAGTCCATGAGTTTTAAATTTGACATCGGAATTTCTCGATAATTATTTTAAATTTATTTTAAAAATTTTCACTTTTTTTATATTGTCCGTTTTACAAACAGCTGTAACGTTTTTTAATAATATCAAAAAAACCAGGCCCTAAGCATGCTCCACATGATCTGCAACACAAAATAGCCTTGATTACATCTGCTTAGGGTAAGTATGATATATTAACTCGATGGGGGTCAGGATCTATTATGCTATTTAATAAAAAAAAAAACTACAAAAAATTGGAAATTCTCCTTAAAGAACAAAGGCTCCTCTTACATGGGGGTTGGCTGTTGGCGGCGAATTCATAGGAAATTCCATGACTCTCCATTGTTTCTACACTCTCGGGACATGATTGGTAGGAGTTTATCAAGTAATTTGCTGCTCTAGAAATTAACAAACCCCCCATTCGGAGGATAATAGACAACAACTGACAATTATGTGAGGAGCCAACAACAAAAAAGAGGACAATACTAAAAAAGACTAGATGAAACGAAGAAGGTATTCTTAAAAAACTAAGGGGTGGATTCTGGCAATTTTCAGCTATTAATCGCCGGACATAAACAAAAACAACCAGCATTCCTTTTTTACCTTCACCATATCATGATAAAAAACAAAACAATAAAAACAAAAGAAAAACAAGAACAAAAATAGCTCACGCACATCCTACAACAATGTGTGTAGGAAGATGCGTAACATTTCACATCTAATATCTTTAAGAAGACAAGGGGAGTACAAAGAAGTCCATTTTTATTGTAGTCTCGCTTTCATAGAGAAATTAATCCTTAAACCCACGAATATTCAAAGGACCCTACCACTATCTTCTTTCGAATTTTTTTAAGGAAAATCCTTTCATCTGGGAATCCTTTCTTTTTTACTGTGCGTAAACTAGACAATAGTTCAGGAAACAGTTGCTGCTGCACGGCTGCCCAAGATGTTGGAGAATTAAAAAAGAAGAACAGAAAAAATGGGAAGGGTTTTCAATTAAAAAGGCTTAAAAAATAAAGGATTTTATCCGCTTTGATACCGTCTATTAAGATGGGACTTTCTTTGTGGTTAGGGGTTTTTTTAAATTAACTTTCTTTGGTTTGGCGGCTGCTGATCTCCGGCAGTTGGCCTAATCTTAATTACAGCTCAAGGTGTGTGCTCACTGCAGATGGTGGAATTTTACCATAAAGGATAAAGGCAAACCCTTTCGAAAAATATTTATATCGGTTGTGGTTATTGCATTTAAGATGCTGTGGTTAATCAAGAAATTGGAAAACAAAATAAGAGATTATATTAATTTCCTTGATAAAATTTTGAATTTGTTGAGGATGCAGTCTTATAGGAATAATGTTTACTTAGGTTGTGCTATCAAATATGTAGTCAGCCTATAAAATTGTGGCATATGTTCTATGTAACAAAATAATGACAATAAAAACGAAAGACTTAAGACACAAACACGGCGAGTGAGCAAACGTTAGAAATCCATTGCTCTTACTGGTAAAATCCTTAAAAAACATTTTTAAAATATTCTAATTTTCCCAGAATGTGAAAGTCCTTGATACAATATTTTTCAAAAATCCAGGATTACTTTTTGATAAGACTTTAAAAATATTTCATAATAAATCCACGCTTTTTTCTCACGGAGGATACATCAAGAAATATATCTCAAATTATCATACTAGGCTGTGATTGTTGTTGAAAAAGTGTCTTTATAAAATTTGACACTATTTTCACACCTAAAGAGAGTTATATATAAAAAAATTATTATTTGGAGGAGGAATATGTCACAATTTTCCATGCATACTCCTAATATAAGTCTGAATTTAATTTTACCATGCGCCAAGAATGGACTTTATCAGATTCTCAGTTATTTTTTGTGCGCTGTATTTATGCTTTTTTTTGAAAATTTTAAACTTTTGTGGGAGAGGTACCTGAAGAATTGGGTCGATGCATGTAATTTTCACATGTGCTCTTATATATATTAAGAAAATTTTAGAATGTGCAAAGTTTCAAGAAAAGTGATCTTAAAAATCTACGCCTATGATCTATATAGTCCTTCAAAAATTATTCTCACTAAACAAAATTTCTGGCAGTGATAGTTTAGTCCAACAGTTCAGGATTTGGTAGTCATTGAGAAAACTCTTTAAAAATTCTCGCGTGGAAGTCCGATAGTCTTTCGAAAATAAATTAATAAAATGTGTATGCCTTGCCCCGATGGCCTTTGGAAACCTTTACCTTACCACCTTCAATATAATTTCAAAAAAAAAAGTTATTAGCCAATGGCCTTTCAAACAATTTCCTAAATACTGGCTTTACCCTTTCTTAATTTTTATGATAATGTATATTTGTGAAAATCTAATGGTATTGGGTCTTTTATTTTTCTGAAAATATCCTAAAAAATCCATGAAACAAATTAAATTGTATCAGTCGGTTTTGCTGACAAATGTATACTCTCAGCCAATGTTCGATTATTCAAATATATTTTGACTTCTGTTATGATTATTTCAAGTGTTGACCCTCTATGGAGTAGGTTCTGATGTAATGAGCCAATATTTTCCATTTCGTATCGGAAATATGATATAAGACGTGTCAGGTTTTAAATATATTGGTTACTTCCTTCGCTTTATATGAGATATGTGATAAGTTTTAGAAAATGTTAAAATGTGCGTGAGGCACCAAATATAGTCGACGGATGTATACCATTTTCATACTTCAAGAAATACAGATAAAAATATTGGTATGGGCAAAATTACAAGAAAATCGAACATATATATCCCATTTTATGCGCAATCATAAATTCCATATTATATCCGGTTTCTGGTTGAGAGAGATATTTCAATATAGAAAGTTGTAAAGAATCGCTGACAGATAAAAGTATTAAAAATTGTGACCCTTTGTGGGGAATACCAGATACCAAAAGGAGTGGACCGATATATTCAATCTTCATAGCAGATCTTGTGTTGGCAAAAATGTTTGCATGTGTGAAATATGAAGAGAACCGGATGCTTATTTCGGACTTTATAATCGTTTTGGTTATTCAAAACTCTGACCCTTTGTGGGGGAGGTACCAGAAGGAATGGCCCGATATCTACCATCCTTATAACAGATCTTGTGCCGATGAAAGGATTGAGATATACCAAGTCTGAATGGAATCCAAGGTTCATGGATATTCAAAAATTTTCCCACCTGATCTAGAACTGATGCATATATTATGATTTGCATAGTTTCCGTAACGGATGATCCTTTCGTGTTGTATAAGCTAGATTATTGTCTTTGAAAATGTTGACCCTTTGTGATGGAGGTATCGGAAGCAGTGGACCGATATATCCCATCTTCTCAGCAAATCTTGTGTTAGTAGAAATAATGGGATGTGTGAACTTTGAAGACAACCTGAATCTTACATCACATTTTATAAGAGCTATAATTATTCAAAATTTTGACCCTTTGTGTGGGAGATTCTTGATGGAGTTAATCGATATTGTCCATTTTCGCCCCTGACCTAGCTCTGATTCAACTATTAGGATTTGCAAAGTTGTAGCAAAATCGGATGATTCTTTCTCTTTCTGTGCAGTCAAATATTTTCTTTGATAATTTCTATATTTTCTTTAGAGTTTTTGCCGAACTTAATGCAAGTTTGATAATAATATTACGATGTACCAAGTTTGGACCAACGAGTTATCGTGCGCACCAGCCAGCCAGCAAGACAGACGGATGGGCGCTAGATCGACTCCAAATATACTGAAACGGATTTGCTCCAGAGAGAGATTTAGGGTCTAAAATCGTTATTTCGATGAGCCATGTTTTGGTCGTATACCCTCTTCAGCCATATGGCTAGGCCGAGGGTATAATTAGCGAACGGCCATCAGAGTCTAAAATGTGTTTTTAAAGAATTTTTTTTAGAAATGTGGATTTTGAAAGAATTATTTTTTGAAGAAGTCGGAAAGTTGGTTTTTTATGAATGTCTTTCAATGGATTTCCACAGCCTACAACGTGAATGTGTAGACAATATTTTTTATGGATTTCTATATTGTGAAATTTGAATTCTTAAAGAATATATTTTCGAACTTTGGTACATGAATTATGGTATATGCTCCTGCCCTTAAAAAATATGCTTTTAAATCTACGGTTCAAGTTATGTTTGCCCTTGAAAATAATATTTCTTTTTGCGCTTGAAAAAAATAATTTCAATGATTTTAAAAATCCTCGTTTCGAGTTCTGTTAGTGCTTGAAAAAATATTCTTTAGAAAATCCAGTTTGATGGTTTTGCTGATCCCTCAAGGAAATTATTTAAAAATCTCATTTCCCAGAAAATTTCAGTTACAAAAAACAATTTTCTAGCACTGCTGGCCATTAAAAAAATATTTTTTAATAATCAGGCTCTGTTGGCCCTTGAAGAGATATTCTTTCAAAACCAATGCTTCAAACTCTGTTGGTCTTTAAAAAATATTTTTTAAAATCAACTTTTGTTGCCCTGTCAGCCTTTAAAAAATATTGTTTAATAACTTTAATTTTGTCAGTCTGTTTGGCCTCAAAAAATGTCCCTTAAAAATCAAATGGCGATCCTTAAATAAATATTTTTAAAAATCCACGTCCGATGATCTCTTCATCCTTAACAAAAAAATTCTTAAAAAAATCCAAATTTTTGGTTTTTTAGCCCCTGAAAAATATCCTTAAAATCCACATTCCTGCCTCAGTTCTGTGTTCGAAATATTTTCTCCTATAAATATTCATATGTGAACTTCCGTTTCGTCTAATGATACTCATGTCCATCGACTAATTATGCATTCAATAATTAATTATTAATATAAAATTATGGAAAAAACATTATCATAATTTAATATTTACCTGAAAACTAAAGAGAGGATACATGGTTTTCCCATACAAATGACAAAAATGACAACAACTCTACAATGAGGGAGCGGTCCAAGTTGGCATTGCACCTAGGTGCAGAAGTTAGTTGGCCAACGGCGGCCTCCCCAGTTGTTGTTGGTTGGCATCAATGCAATTTAAAGAATTCTAAAGAGAAAAAATTATGTCACAAAAAAAAGAAAGAAACTCAAATGCCCACAAAATTCATAAATTAACAACTTTTCAAATAAGAAACTACCTTGGCAAGAAGTTTGCACTTCTGTAACTGCCGCAAAGAGCAAAGCTTCTGGACAGGTAGTCAAGACCTCAAAAAAAAAAAAAAAATAAATAAGAAAGACAACTGCACCTTAAGCAGAAGTTGCAGGATGACAGATGAAGATGCAGGCAGTCGCTGTTGTCCACCATCATCAGCCTCATCATCAAAATACAGAAATCATAACCACATTCAAAACCATTTTTTTTTTCCTTTTCGAAAATTTCCAACATTTGTACAAGTGGTTGGCTGACTGATGCCTACCTTTAATTGAAAAGAATTGAGCGTTAATGTCCGAAAGCCGTCTTTGCCTAATTAAAACGCACGCTCACAATGTTTTACAGCCTTTGGCGAATTAAATGGCGAGTCTTCAGTCTTGGATCGTTTGGATTGGAAAATGAATTGGGGATTGAGTAAAAATCAAAAGTCGAAGATGATAATTAAAAGAACATGTTAAAGTCAGGGAATTTTTGTGGTAAATGGACATGGGAACAGTGGTGTGGATGGGCTGGGGATATACCATCGACTAAAAGACAAAAATCTGGCTTAAGCTCACATAAATACTTTTCCTGGTTAGGCTTCAGCTCCCTGCCCTGGCCAGGCCTGTCCAGTCTTCAGCTCGTCTATGGAAATAGACTCCCTAGCAGGGCCTGGCCAGTCTTCAGCTCGTCTATGGAAATAGACTCCCTAGTCAGGCCTGGCCAGGCTTCATCAGCTCGTCTATGGAAATAAACTCCCTAGCCAGGCCTGGCCAGGCTTCATCAGCTCGTCTATGGAAATAGACTCCCTAGCCAGGCCTGGCCAGGCTTCATCAGTTCGTCTATGGCAATAGACTCCCTAGCCAGGCCTGGCCAGGTCTGGCCTTCAGCTCGTCTATGGAAATAGACTCCCTGGCCTGGCCTTCAGCTCGTCTATGGAAATAGACTCCCTGGCCTGGCCTTCAGCTCGTCTATGGAAATAGACTCCCTGGCATGGCCTTCAGCTCGTCTATGGAAATAGACTCCCTGGCCTGGCTTTCAGCTCGTCTATGAAAATGGACTCGCTGGCCTGGCCAGGCCTCATCAGCTCGTCTATGAAAATAGACTCGCTGGCCTGGCCAGGCCTCATCAGCTCGTCTATGAAAATAGACTCGCTGGCCTGGCCAGGCCTCATCAGCTCGTCTATGAAAATAGACTCGCTGGCCTGGCCAGTCCTCATCAGCTCGTCTATGAAAATAGACTCGCTGGCCTGGCCAGGCCTCATCATCTCGTCTATGAAAATAGACTCACTCGCCTGGCCAGGCCTCATCAACTCGTCTATGAAAAGGGACTCGCTGGCCTGGCCAGGCCTCATCAGCTCGTCTATGGAAATAGATCTGGCCAGGCCAGTTCAGCTCGTCTATGGAAATAGACCTGGCCAGCCTTCTTCAGCTCGTCTATAGAAATAGACTCGCTGGCCTGGCCAGGCTTCATCAGCTCGTCTATAGAAATAGACTCGCTGGCCTGGCCAGGCTTAGACTTCCTGGCCTGGAAATAGACTTCCCTGGCCTGGCCAGGCTTCATCAGCTCGTCTATGGAAATGGACTCCCTGGCATGGCCAGGCTTCATCAGCTCGTCTATGGAAATAGACTTCCCTGGCCAGGCTTCATCAGCTCGTCTATGGAAATAGACTTTCCTGGCCTGGCCAGGCTTCATCAGCTCGTCTATGGAAATAGACTTCCCTGACCAGGCTTCATCAACTCGTCTATGGAAATAGACTTCCCTGGCCTGGCCTTCAGCTCGTCTATGGAAATAGACTTCCCTGGCCAGGCTTCATCAACTCGTCTATGGAAATAGACTTCCCTGGCCAGGCTTCATCAGCTCGTCTATGGAAATAGACTCCCTGGCTTGGCCAGACTAGGCTTCATCAGCTCGTCTATGGAAATAGACTCCCTGGCCTGGCCAGGCTATGCTTCATCAGCTCGTCTATGGAAATAGACTCCCTGGCCTGGCCAGGCCAGGCTTCATCAGCTCGTCTATATAAATAGACTCCGTGGTTTGGCTAGGTCTGGCCTTCAGATCACCTATAGAAATAGACCCCCTGGTCTAGCCAGGCCTGGCCTTCAGCTCGCCTATGGAAATGGGCTCCCTGCCCAGGTCTGGCCAGTTCAGCTCTTCTATGTAAAGAGCTCACCTATTAATAGACGCCCTAATATGACCAGACTATGAAAAGATTCCCTGAGCAGCCTTCAACTCGTCTATTACAAGAATATCTGGCCAGACTTCAGCTCGTCTATAACTAGATTCCCTGGCCACTTATCAGTTTGTCTACAAGTAGACTCCTGGTCAGGCTTCAGCTTTAGGAATATAAGGTCAGGCCTGAGCAGGCGTCACCTCGTCTGTACGTAGAATCCTTGATCGGGTTTCGGGTCGGCTTTAAAAAGACTCCCTGGCTCTGCTAGCGCTCTCCGGTTGTAATAGCTCGCCAACCACTGTGTACTTCACAAATATACACACACACAACCACATTTCGCATAATGAAGGAGAAAACGCATGATCCGCGACAACTTGTGTCAGCGAATAACAAAAATCTCATATAAACAATAAAACGTTTATGACAGTTGGACACGATGCGCGTAGAAGTCGAAAAGAAGAAGAAGATCCCAAAGCATAGCGTTAAAAAGCTTCTACTTCTTCATTGTCATATATTCTTGATTTCTGGTGGAAGTTGAAAAGCAGGCAGCAAATTGTCTTTAAGTTCTCGTTTTCGGCTTTTGACTTCAATTTTATGTCACTGGTGGCGGCAATCAGGAAGCGACCAAACACTTGGAAGCAAAAAAGAAAAACACGACGAAAAAGAATCTTGGAAGGCTTGTTTCCAAGCCTCTTTGTTATGCAGTTTAAGGAATTCCTTCGTGTGGCCGGTTGGTCGGTCAGGCAGGAAGGCTGTGCATCAGGTTATAAGACAACATTGCACATCTGTTGACAATTCGTTGTAAGCGATGATGACGTTAACGCTCCGTTTGGATCATAGCTGCTTGTCCTCAATGAAGTTTCGTTTGATGATGATAAGAACAAGAATGATGGCCCCTAAGAAAAAAGGAGGTTTACTTTGTTACTCATTGCTGTTGTTGTTGTTGTAGCTGCAATCACATACCAATGATAAAAAAACATCATTGCTTTGCGAGAAGAAAAAAAATGAAATTGCAACAACACGCATCAAATGAAACCCAGCTCAGCGACTGAAAGCACTAACCTTTAAACACACAATTCATTAAAATTTTATTACTGGCGACAATGCGAAAATTTTACATTGTAAAGAAAAGACAACAGCAATTATACCGCATATCCTGTTTGAGTTATATGTTGGAATCTGTGATGTGTGGAGATTCAGTTATAAATTATCAAGTAATCAGGGGCGCGGAAATCTGCAAACAAAAGTGCTGAGTATTTTTAGAAATTTCTCAGAAAAATAAATCTGTCGGAAAAAAATAATTAAAAATTCTACGAGAAGTTGTCCTTTGAAAAAATATTTTTAAAAAATCCACGAAAAGCTTGTCCTTTGAAAAAAATATTAAAAAAAAATCACGAATAGTCAGTCCATCGGAAAACTTTTTTTAAAAAATCCACTAGTAGTTAATCCATTGAAAACAATATTTTAAAAAATCCACGAGTGGTTAGTCCATTGAGAAAATATTTTTTAAAAATCCACGAGTAGTTAGTCCATTGAGAAAATATTTTTTAAAAAATGTACGAATCGTTAGTCCGTCGAGAAAATATTTTTAAAAAATCCACGAGTGGTTAGTCCATTGAGAAAATATTTTTAAAAAATCCACGAGTGGTTAGTCCATTGTGAAAATATTTTTAAAAAATCCACGAGTGGTTAGTCCATTGAGAAAATATTTGTAAAAAATCCACGAGTGGTTAGTCCATTGAGAAAATATTTTTAAAAAAATCCACGAGTGGTTAGTCCATTGAGAAAATATTTTTAAAAAATCCACGAGTGGTTAGTCCATTGTGAAAATATTTTTAAAAAATCCACGAGTGGTTAGTCCATTGAGAAAATATTTGTAAAAAATCCACGAGTGGTTAGTCCATTGAGAAAATATTTTTAAAAAATCCACGAGTGGTTAGTCCATTGAGAAAATATTTTTAAAAAAATCCACGAGTGGTTAGTCCATTGAGAAAATATTTTTAAAAAATCAACGAGTGGTTAGTCCATTGAGAAAATATTTTTAAAAAATCCACGAGTGGTTAGTCCATTGTGAAAATATTTTTAAAAAATCGACGAGTGGTTAGTCCATTGAGAAAATATTTAAAAAAAAAAATCGACGAGTGGTTAGTCAATTGCGAAAATATTTTTAAAAAAATCCACGAGTGGTTAGTCCATTGAGAAAATATTTTTAAAAAATCCACGAGTGGTTAATCCATTGAGAAAATATTTTTAAAAAATCCACGTGGGTCCATTAAGAAAATATTTTTAAAAAATCCACGAGTGGTTAGTCCATTGAGAAAATATTTTTAAAAAATCCACGTGGGTCCATTAAGAAAATATTTTTAAAAAATCCACGTGGGTCCATTGAGAAAATATTTTTAAAAAAATCCACGAGTGGATAGTCCATTGAGAAAATATTTTTAAAAAATCCACGAGTGGTTAGTCCATTGAAAAAATATTTTTAAAAAATCCACGAGTGGTTAATTCATCGAAAAAAAAATCGATAAAATATTTTCAAAAAATCCACGAGTGGTTAGCCCATAGAGAAGATATCTATCGAAAAAACATTTTTAAATATCGAGAAAATATTTTTAAAGAATCCACAAGTGTCCATCGAGAACATATCGAAAAAATATTTTTAAATATCGAATAGTCCATCGAGAAAATATTTTTAAACAAGCAAGCAAAGTCTATCGTCGTGCGGGGCCGACCATGTAATACTCTAAAACACTATATTTTAGAAGTCCCCTTATGTCCAAAATTATTTAGGAAGATTTTGCTTTTCAAATAATGTCATGGAGCACTGCCCAGATATTACCCTTAGCTTTTTGACCTTAGCTTTGGCATTTGCCCAATATTTACGCACTCCGTCGTTCTGTTAGTTGTTGTGGTCCATGTTACATATTCTAATGTTCACCCAAAATGCTAGACTTCTTCCCAGTCTTTATATATCTTCTCATGCAAAATTCCGGGTCGATTGGTTTCAATTGTGTGATCAAGAAATTTGTTCTGTTTTTGGTTCATTTGAACCTCTAAATATTTTGCGATCCTCTCCAAAAGCAAGAGCCCCCTATGTATCTCCACATTTAGACTCGTCTATATGATTTGTTTGTCTACGATATTTGGTTATATTCCTCAACGAAATCAGCATAAAAAAGCCAGAAGTTCGTCTTTTGTGTAATTCGGATATCGCCTGTAAGTAATGTTGGTATTTGTCCGCTGTCCTAAACTCTAACTTCAATCGAGAAAGAGAAAAAAAATTTTGTTTGTCCTTAAATAAAGTATCCTTCAAAAAATCCACAACTGTTGGTCCTTGAAAAAAACTTTCTTTAAGAAATCCATGACTGCAGGTGACTGAAAAAAAAATCTTAAAGAATCCACGTCGTTTGGCCCTTGAAAAAATATTCTTTAGAAAAAAACGTCTGTATTACTTTGATTTTTTTTTTCAAAAAAAAAAAAAAAAAAAAAAACACTTCCGTTGGTCCTTAAAAAAATATTCTTCAAAAAGTCAAGGTTTATTGGTCCTTAAAAATTATACTTTAAAAATCCACCTTTATTGGTTCTTGGAAAATATTCTTCCAAAAAAATTGACGTTCGTTGGTCCTCGAAAAAAATATTCTTTAAAAAGACAATGTCTGTTTGTCTATGAAAAAATTAGTTTTTCAAAAAAAAAAATTCCGTCTCCGTTGGTCCTTGAAAAAATTTGTTTAAAAAAACCGCATCCCTTGGTCCTTGAAAAAAATATTATTCAAAAAATCAAGGTTTATTGGTCCTTAAAAAATATTCTTTAAAAATCCACATCTATTGATTCTTGAAAAATATTCTTTAAAGAATCCACGTCCGTTGGTCCTTGAAAAAAGATTCTTTAAAGATTCCACGTTCTATTGGTCCTTGAAAAAATATATTTAAAAAAAATCCAAGTCTTCTGGTCTTTGAAAAAATATTCTTTACAAAATCCACGCTCATCGACGTTCTATTGGTCCTTGAAAAAATATTCTTTAAAAATTCCACGTTATATTGGTCCTTGAAAAAACATTCTTAAAAAAATCCACGTTCTATTGGTCCGTGAAAAAAATATTCCTTAAAAAATCTACGTTCTATTGGTCGTTGAAAAAACATTCTTAAAAAAATCCTCGTTCTATTGGTCCTTGAAAAAATATTCCTTAAAAAATCTACGTCTATTGGTCCTTGAAAAAGCATTCTTTATAAAATCTACCCCTATTGGTCCTTGAAAAAGCATTCTTTATAAAATCTACCCCTATTGGTCCTTGAAAAAATATTCTTTATAAAATCTACCCCTATTGGTCCTTAAAAAATATTCTTTACAAAATCCACGCTCATGTTGGTCATTGAAAAAATATTCTTTATAAAATCTACCCCTATTGGTCCTTAAAAAATATTCTTTACAAAATCCACGCTCATGTTGGTCATTGAAAAAAATATTCTTTAAAAAATCCACGCTCTATTGGTCCTTGAAAAAATATTCTTTAAAAAATCCACGTCTGTTGGTCCTTGGAAAAAATATTCTTTAAAAAATCCGCGTCTGTTGGTCCTTGGAAAAAATATTCTTTAAAAAATCAACGCTTATATTGGTCCTTAAAAAAAATATTCTTTAAAAAATCCACGCTTATATTGGTCCTTGAAAAAAATATTCTTTAAAAATTCCACACTTATATTGGTCCTTAAAAAAATATTCTTTAAAAAATCCACGCTTATGTTGGTCCTTGAAAAAAATATTCTTTAAAAAAATCCTCGCTTATATTGAAAAAAAAAATATATATTCTTTAAAAAATCCTCACTTATATTAGTCCTTGAAAAAAATATTCTTTAAAAACTCCGCGTCTGTTGACCCTTGAAAAAATATTCTTTAAATTATTCACGTCGGTTGTTCCTTGAAAAAATATTCTTTAAAAAATCTACATCTGTTGTTCCTTGAAAAAATATTCTATAAAAAATCCACGTCTGTTGTTCATTGAAAAAATATTCTTTAAAAAATCCACATTCTGTTGGTCCTTAAAAAAATATAATTTAAAAAATCCACTTTCTGTTGGTCCTTAAAAAATATTTATTAAAAAATCCACGCTTATATTGGTCCTCAAAAAAATATTTTTAAAAAGTCCACGATTACTGGTCCTTGAAACAACATTATTTAAAAAATCCACGTCTGTTAATCCTTGGAAAAAAATATTTTTTAAATAATGTTGGTCCTTAAAAAAATAATCTTTGAAAAATCTTCGCTTATGTTGTTTATAAAAATATATTCTCTAAAAGTACACATACGTTGGTCCTTGAAATTATTTTCTTTAAAAATCCACAGCAGTTCATTCTTAAAAAAAATTTTTTTTTTTAATTTTGCGCCTATATTAAAAAAATTCATTTTATTTTTCTACGTTCCTGTCTCAAATTCCCCCAAAAATTTTTTTCAGAATTGTTTAAATTTCTCTCATTTAATTTATGAATTTTGTTTGTAATATTTTTTATGACTCCAGTTGTTTTTTTTTCTTCGTCTTATTTCTTTTGCCCGTTTGCTTGCATTTTTTTTAGCATAACATAATGATGAGGCAGAATTTTTGTTTTTTTCAGAATTTTTATATTATTTTTGTGACTTCTCCTTTGACGAAAAAAAACTAAAATTTTAAAGATCAACTTGTTTATAACGGTTTGTCATCATACCTCTGCGAAGACCCCCTTATTGTCTGCAAAGCATGAATTTCAAATTATCCAAAATTCACTGAAATGTAACTAATTGTTAATGGGCAACGACCACCACCGAGCAGGCAGCTAACCAAATTTGTTGTGTGACATTAAGGGAAAACCTAAGTAAACTTGAAGGGGACGCGGAGCGATATTGTTGTAGCTTTATTAGTGTTTATTTTACCGCATAAAATGCTGATGAATAATTAAAACAATAATCATAATAATTTTCAAATTAAGATTGGGACAAGGTGTGGGGGCCGAGACGCTTTAGGGTCAGTAGCATGAGGTGGTGTTGAATTTTTCTTTTTATTATTTTTTCCTCTCAACATTGGCACCCCGTCTTTTTGAACAAACAAATACACCTTCATTTCCGTTGAGAAAATGAAAGAAAGAAAAACAATACAATTCCATTACATTTGAAATCATGTTGATAATGTTGATTTTCTCTCATTTGTCATTCATTTTGTTTTTAATTTAATTTAATTATGGAGGCAGTATTTTTTCTGTGGGTTCTTCGCATTCCCCTTCGCCATGTCATGGCTCTGCGGCAGCAGATTACATTAAATGTAATTTATACTGTGGCATAAAAATTTTATGACAATTTTCTAATTTCGGTTTTCTCGACATTGTTTAGATGGTTAGATTTTTCCACCACTTGTTGGCGTTGGAGATGGTTCAGGTTTCCATTTTTTGGGAATATCAACCACCAATTTTCATATAAATGACAGAACAATATTATTTTGTGGTAGAAGGTTCACCTGTTGGTTTTATTGTCACGTGAATATTTAAATGCTTAACAAAGTCAAGGAAGTTTACATAAATTCAATGTTACGCTTTAAGTATTACACAGACGAAATAAAATAAACAAATTATGATGAAGAACAAAAGACTTAAGAAACGAACACGGTTTCAAGATAACCACCTGTGAAGTTTGTTGCTTAAGTCTTTTGTTGCGAATATAACACTTAAGGCTTATGAGGTGGTTAATAACATTGACAATATTTTACAAAATTTAGGTAGGATCCATGGTACAATAAGGAGGTAGTACAGCTTCGTAAAACTACAGAAATACAACCCTGAGTCTATGCCCGCTTCCTGTCAGAATTATTCAAAATTATAGGCAACAAGTTGTTTTCATTTATTTGATATTTTTTGTTCATTTTTAAAATGAGTCAAATAACCTGGATGTCGAAAAATATGATCCTAAGTGTTCAATTATTCAATTCCATGGCAAATCTGGTTAATATCATTATTGTGCGCCCGCAATTTAAGTTTCTTCCAATCATTGATTTTGCATATATTTTGTTTTTATTTTTCAAAACAACCAATACTTATACAAAATTGGCAGAAGCCGGGCACACTTGGAAAAAAAGCATGTACCTTACCTTTTATTGTAGGATCTATATTACAGATATATGATATAAATTTATAATTTATAAATTTATAAATTTTTTGAAAAATCGAAACATTTTTAAGGATATATTTATCTGTCTCAAAATCTTTTAATACCCTCCACTATTTGGAAGGAGCTTGAAACATTTCAACAAATTCCGAAATATGCCATTTAAATGATGAGCTTTATACGGGGGCTACACGAAGACGCGGACCTGCACAGGTACTTTTTTGTCATTGGCTGTAATATCCACTACGAACTTCAAATACCAAATTTGAGACAATTCCGGTAAATAATCTCGCTAAAAACATCAAAATACCGAATTAAGGGAGGTACCGTTATATGGGAGCTATAGCAAAACGTAGACCCGCACATTAAATTTTCTATTTTAGGCTGTAGTGCCCATTACGAACTTCGAATACGAAATTTGAAATAATGTCGCTGAAATCAGCAAAATATCAAATAAAGGGACGTACCTTCATATGGGGGCTACACGAAGACTCAGAACTGCATAAATAATTTTTTGTCTTAGGCTGCAATACCCATTTAGGTTTTCAAATGCGAAACTTGAAACAATTCGGGTAAATAATGTCGATAAAATTATCAAAATACCGAATATTGGGAGATACCGTTTTATGGGGGCTATACGAAAATCATCAAAATACCGAATGTATGGAGGTACCGATGTATGGGGACTATACGAAAATCTGGACATGCATAAAAAATTTTCTGTCATACATTATAGTATCTATTAGGAACTTCAAATACGAAATTTTAAACGATTCCGGCGCTAAGTCGTCTTAGAATTTTACGCTGATCCAGAATATTCATACTTTGTAGGGTCTACCATAAGCATTTCGTGAAGTTACAAACGGAATGACGAAGCTAATATACCCTCCATAGAATGGTGGAGGTTATAAAAATACTATACAAAAATAAAAACGTGCCTTATCGAAATAGCGAAATAGACTCTAGGTCTCTTTGGACCAAATCCGTTTCAGGACATTTCTAGTCGATCTAGCGATGTCCATCCGTCTGGCTGGCTGGTGCACACGATAACTCTCGAAGGGAGTATCCGATAAGTAATAATATTATCAAACTTAGATCGGCGATGGGCAATATCGGGCCACTCCTTCTGGAAAGTCCCCCAGAAAAAGGTCAAAATTTAAAAAAATATATATATATTTTACTGCGCAGAAAGAGAAAGGATAATCTGATTTTGCTTCAACTTTGCAAATCCTAATATTTGCATCGATGCTAGGTCAGGTGCGAAAATGAGCAATATCGCTCCACTCCATCAAGTACCTCCACCACAAAGGGTTAAAATTTTGAATAATTATAACTTTTTTAAATGTGATGTAAGAGTCCGATTGCCTTCAAATTACAAACATCACAATATTTTTATTAACCCAAGATCTGATGTGAAGACGTCACTCCTTACGGGACCTCCCCCACACAGGTTAAAGTTTTGAATAACCAAAACTATCATAAAATCCAAAATAAGCAGTCGGTTTTCTTCATATTTCACACATAACATTATTTTTACTAACACAAGATCTGCTGTGAAGATGGGATATAGCAGTTCACTCCATCTGGTACCTACCCCACAAAGGGTAAACATTTTGAATATCCTCATAAAACGCGAAACTAACATCCGATTCTGTTCAGACTTGGTACATCTCAACATTTCCTTTGGAGATGATGTTACAAAGATTGTAAAGATCGGACCATTCCTTCAGGTACCTCCCTCACAAAGGGTCAAAGTTTTGAATAACGAAAACGAATATAAAATCCGAAAAAGCATTCAACTTTCTTCATATTTCACACGTCCCATTACCTCTACTAACACAATATCTGCTGTGAAAATGGGATATATCGGTCCACTACTTCTGGTGCCTACCACACAAAGGGTAAAAATTTTGAATGTCCAGGAAGCTCATAAAACGCGAAATTAATATCCGATTCCATTCGGACTTGGTACATCTCAATATTTCCATCAACCCAATATCTATTATAAAGATGGTAGAAATCGATATAATCTGGTACCTCTCCCACAAAGGGTTCAAGATTTTGAAAAACAAAACGCTCAGAAAATACAAAATAAGCTTTCCATCCATCTACTCAAATTTCCCACATCCAGACATTTTTGCCAACACAAGCTATGTTGTGAAGATGGTATATACCTTCGAACCCTTACTGGTAGTTCACCCACAAAGGCTTACAATGTTCAATACTTTTATTTGTAATAAATTGCGAAATAATTCAACGATTCCTATATCTAAATATTTCTCTCAAATATGGATAGGTAATTTATCGGATTTTATGATTTTGCATAAAATTTGATATAAATGTTCGATTTTCTTATAATTTTGCCCATACCAGTATTTTTATCTGTATTAGATAAAGTATGAAAATGGAATACTTCGGTTGACTATATCTGGTACCTCACGCACATTTTAACATTTTCTAAAAATCATCACATATCTCATACAAAGTGAAGGAAGTAACCAATATAGCCCAAACCTATAATAATATATAATATTTATTTAGGTCCGATTCGAAATCGACAAAATTGGCCCATTTCTTCTACTCCATAGAGGGTCAATAATGTGAATAAACATAAAAGAAGTCAAAATATATTTAAATCATCAACAATGGCTGAGGGCATGCATCTGTCCGCTAAACCGACGAATACTTTTTAACTTAACTTTTTTTATTAAAAAAAAAAATTATAAATTTTCTCAGATGAAACTTCTTTTATTTAAGGAATTATTTATCAGTCTCAAAAAATACTTATTTATTCACATGTTATTTCATAGCCTTATTTTTCAACTGATTTACTAAAAACAATCACCAATCATCCATTATTGACACTTGCCATAACAACAATAGTAATGATAACAACAACAACAGCATTAACATCCAAGTGATTTCCTATTACATTTTTAATGTGTAATTATATCTGTATCTGTATCTCCTCAATATCCAGTTAAGTAAACAACCTGCATCACATGATGCTGACGATGCCCGCTGCCAATGACAAACGCGATTGTGGGGATTACTTCGAAGCTTATACCAAGAAATTGAAATGCTCCACAACAACAATTGTCATCATCATCAGCAACGTAATCATCAATATTATTATTATTATTACTGTCAAAAAGTCAAACAACATTAGATTTAATATTGTGATCGGAAACAATGGCAATAATAATTGCGGTAGCAACAACAAATATTACAGTCACAATAATAATTTCCATATTATGTGTAATGAGTTCGGTTGGAAAAGCCTTCAGTACATAGTAGAGTTTTCTAAGTGTTTTGTGCATTGAAGGGGTTCACTTTGGCATAGAAACCCTTAAGGTAGACATCTAGTGATAATATTTCATTAAAAAACCTTCAAGGGGTAATGGGCCCATAGATTTCCTTTGACGGTTGTTTATATATAGAAGACCAATGAAAAGACTTCAATTCGCAGAAGATCTAGAGAATGTCTTTTAGCAAAAATTTAAGAATGCCTCATATTCATAGAATCCATAGAGGAGGTGTAGAAGTAATTGAGAAGTCCCAGAAAAATTCATCTCTGCCAATTTAACTCAGTGAAGACCTAAATTTTACATGAAGGTATTTTACATCTAAAAAACCCATGGAATATCTTCTGTGTTAAGGGTCATCGTTGCCCAGAAAGCTGATTAAATGGCATTGGCAATGTCTAAAAGTGATTACATTCAAATGATCATTAGAAGGGATACTATGTTTGAAAGTCCTGCGGAATTTCTTTTTCCCATTTCTAGAATACATATCAAGGTTTTTACAATCTGAATTTATATAATGTCTTCTAACACCTAAAGAAGGACTCCAATGCACAGAATATATAAAGAAGGATTTGTGTGTTGAAAGACGGATGGAAGGTATTGCAGGGCGAGATGAAAAAACTGTAAACAACTTAAGACTGCTGTAATTTTTAAGCCACTCGTCCGATAGCTGTTAAAATTATTCCAGTGACAGCTCATTATATTGCTTACAAGCGTCCAAAAGCATTTTGCTGAGAATTTTCCAGAAAAAAAGTTATTCGTGATGGAATTCAAGCCTGATAGTCTGATTTCTTTACATTTGGCTAGAAAACCCCAGGTGGCTGTCGTTAGAGCACTCCAGCATTTAAATGTGAATAAATCTTTTGTGTCTCGTACCATCACTCGTTACCGTGATACTGGTACTGGTAGCGTAGCCCGACGTCAAAGAAGTTGACGAAACCCGCGTCGCAGTGCCCGAAAAATGGCTCGTGATCTGAACATATCGCAATATTCCATTCGGCAAATATTGAAAAATGAGCTCGGGGTAAATCCATTGAAATTCCAAAAAGTGCAAGAACTTACACCACAACAGAAAGAAAATAGACTCATAAGAGCTGAAGAGTTGCTTCCCTTGGCCGAAAGTGGTGAGCTGCCTAATTTGGTTTTCTCCGATGAGAAAACATTCGTTGTCCAGCAGTTTGTAAACAAAAAAAAAATGATCGAAAGAGGTCAGTTGAAATGTGTACCTTCGGTTGGCCACCAGAACTCAAACGCCTGCCATGATGATGGTGTGGGCCGCCGTAACAGTAGATGGTCGTTTTCCGCTCGTATTATTCGACTGTGGCATCAGAATAAATGCCGAATATTATCGCGAACATATTCTGGAGGGTGTACTGAAGCCTTGGGCACGCAAACATTTTTGCCGCAGACCTTGGACATTCCAACAGGACTCAGCACCATCGCACTCAGCACGCGCCACCCAAGAATGGTTTCAAAATGAGGTTCCTCGCTTCATTTCCAGCGCACAATGGCCACCAAAATCTCCGGATACCAATCCGATGGACTATTGTGTCTGGAGTATTTGGAAAAGCAAGGTTGACACTAAAAAATACCAAAGTGTCGATCACCTCAAGCTAGCACTTCGCGGGAATGGGCCAAAATACCGCAGAGCAACATTCGGACAGCGTGTGATGGTTTCATTTGTCGTTTGAAGGCCATAATTCGTGGCAATGATGACCAATTCGAACAAATCTAAACTTATTCTAAAATTTGATGCTATTTCCGACATTTTTTGCTTTCATTCAATGGAAATTAAAAAAATGTAAAAATTATGGCGTTTGACTTTGTTGCAGTTTTTTTATCTCACTCTGTATATTCTGAAGAGGATATAAAACAAGTTAAAAAGTATCAGTCAGTTTTCCCGACAGATGTATACCTTCAGCCAATGTTCGATTATTTAAACATATTTTGACTTATGTAATGATTATTCAAATTGTTGACCCTCTCTGGGGTGGGTTCCGAAGAAACAGGCCAATATTGTCCATTTCGTATTGGACCTAAAAAATATGATGTAAATATTGCGATGTGCCAGGTTTGGACTATGTCGACTCTTTCCTTCACTTTATATCAGATATGTGATAATTTTTAGAACATATTAAATGTGCGTGAGGTACCATATATAGTCGATCGTATTCCATTTTCACACTTCTCAAATGCAGATAAAAATATTGGTATGGACAAAATTTATAAGAAAATCAAACATTTGGAACTTTTTTTATGCGAAATAATAAATTCCATACTCATCCCATGTTTCTGGTTGAGAGAAATATTTAGCTATAGCATGTAGTAAAAAATATCTGACTTGTTTCGCAAGTTATGATAGATAAAAGTACTGAACATTTTAACCCTTTGAGTGTGAGGTATCAGAAGATGTTCGCAGATATATATCAACTTCACAACAGATCTTGTGCTAGCAAAACTGTTTGTATGTGTGAAATTTGGAGAGAATTGGATGCCTATTTCGCTTTCTTTGAGCGTTTTGTTTTTCAAAATGTCGGCGAGGTATCAGAAAAAATGGTCCAATCTCTACCATCCTTATAACTGATATTGGGTTGATAGAAATATTGAGAAGCGTCAAGTCTAAATGAAATCGGATGCTTATTCCGCGTTTTACGAACTTCATGGCTATTCAAAATGTTGACCCATTGTGGGGGAGGCACAAGAAAAAGTAGACCGATATATCCTATTCTCACAGCAGATCTTGAAATAATGGGATGTGTAAAATATGAAAAGAACTAGATGCTTATTTTGGATTTTATGATCATTTTGGTTTGTTAAAAATTTGACCTGTACCAGAATGAGTGGTATATCTTCATACCTAAGCTGGAGGGTATTTTTCAGCCCGGTCGAACTTACAGCTTTTCAACTTGTTTTCAAAATACAAAAGACCATTACAAAATAAAATTTCATGTTATTGTTTAAAACCTAACCTAATTAAATTTTTACTGTCCTTTTCGCAGTCCCTACAACTCTAGCCCCTAAAACCCTTGTTAATATTATGATGTCTAACTTCGAATATATTAACATTTAATTGTTAATTTTTATTGATTTTAACAACTTTGTAAACGTTAATGATATCTGCCGAACGAGTGAGCATCGACGGCATCGGACACATGATAAACATGAAATGTATCTTCTCTCTCCCTCTAAATATTAGAAACTCAGCAGGAAAAACATGTTGAACAGATTTACACAAAAATACACACAAATATACGTTTATATTGATGTTCCTAGAGCCGGCTTGTATTTAGTTTTTGTTTTATGAAGTGAGTCTTCAAAAAAATGTAAGCTGTTCAATACTTTTAATTGATTCATAAAAAGTAGCAACAAATCGAACATAAAGCAAACAGCTAGGAAGAAAATGGAAGAATCGTGCAGAACTTGTAAGTGTACAATAGCAATTGGATGTGGTGAAAAAATATATAGGCTGCATGTGAAGATGTTTTACGCTTCGGAAAACATCAACAAAAACTACCATCGGGATTTGTACAGTGGTGCGGAGGGATAATTACTTTACAAAGTAAGCCTATTCTAAAGAAAATAGTTCTACCAATTTCTTATCGCGCAATATAATCAAAAAGGTATTTGATGTCCGTTTCTGACTTTTTATTCAATAAAAAATATTCTAAAAAATACTCGTTTCGGACGTTTTTAGTCCGTCCTTCATATGCTATGCCTCTGAAAAAATTCTGAAATTGCAAGAGTCCGAGTTAAATAGCCCTTTCTTAAAAAATGCAATGGTATTGGTTGTAAGAGTCTTTTGACCAATGTTCTGAACAATCAACGATTCTGGCTCTATAAGTGCTTTAAAAAATCCAAGTTTCTGAACGAAGTGATTCTCAGAAATATTTTGAAAAAAAAAAAAAAACCAATCGAACTTTAAAAGTCAATTCTAAATTTCTCTGGAAACCTAAAATTCTGATAGTAATACTCCTTCAAAAAATTATATAAATAGTCGACTTATCTTGCTCCTTCAGTTTTATTTAAAATACATAATTTACAAAAATTCGTTGTTGTTCGTAAACTTCAAAAATATTTTGAAATTCTTCCCAAATATTTCCAAAAAATTTCATGCAAAAATATTAGAAAACAATCAAGTTTCTGGCTTTGATATTCATTTGTTAATATTTTGAAAATTAATTAATAATTAAGAATCTGATTCTAATTCCGGATAGTCCTTGATAAAATCTGTCTGGCTCTGAAAATCACTCTGAAAGTATTAGGTTTTGTTCTTAATTGTCTGAAAGAAAGCCACAAAAAAAACAAATTTTTAAGGCCTGCCTCTCTATGACAATACGAAAATTCATTCACTCACATTCAAATTATCATTATACCCTCATCCATATGGCTAAAGAGGGTATATATCATTTGATACGGCCAAAACGTGCCTCATCGAAATAACGGTTTTAGAACCTAGGTCTCTTTGGACCAAATCTGTTTCAGCACATTTGGAGTCGATCTAGCGATGACCGTCCGTCCGTCTCAATGGCTGGTGCACACGATAACTCTCGAAGGGAGTACCCGATATGATCCATACCAGGTACATCGTAATGTTATTGTCCATCTTAGATTGAGTTCGGAGATGGGCTATATCGGTCCACCCCTTCTGGTACCTCCCACACAAAATGTCAATATTTTCAAAGAAAATAATTTACTGCACAGAAAGAGAAGATATAATCCGATTTTGTTCTAACTTTGCGAATCCTAATATTTGCATCAGTGCTAGGCCAGGTGCGAAAATGGACATTATCAGTCCACTCCATCAAGTACTTTCCCCGACAAAGGGTCAAAATTTTGATGAAAATGTGATGCGATTGTCTTCAAATTACACACATCACAGTATTTTTTTTAACCCAAGGTTGATGTGAAATTGGGATATATCGGTTCACTCCTTCTGGTACCTCCTCCGCAAAAGGTAAAAAATTTTGAGTATCCATGCAGCTCATAAAACGGGAAATTAACATCCGAGTCCATTCAGACTTGGTATATATATTTATATATATATACACATATTTGTTCCAGAAAAAAATATTTTAAAAAAATCCACGCCTATATTTGTTTTTTAAAAAATCCACACCTATTTTTGCTCCAGAAAAAAAAATATTTAAAAAAAATCCACGCCTATATTTGTTCCAGAAAAAAAAAATATTTTTAAAAATTCCACGCCTATATTTGTTCTAGAAAAAAAAATATTTTAAAAAAATCCACGCCTATATTTGTTCCAGAAAAAAATATTTTTAAAAATTCCACGCCTACATTTGTTCCAGAAAAAAAATATTTTAAAAAATTCCACGCCTATATTTGTTCTAGAAAAAAATATTTTAAAATAATTCAAGCCTATATTTGTTCCAGAAAAAAATATTTTAAAAAAATCCAAGCCAATATTTATCCCAGAAAAAAATATTGTTAAAAAATCCACGCCTATATTATCCCAGAAAAAAATATTGTTAAAAAATTCACGCCTATATTATCCCAGAAAAACATATTGTTAAAAAATCCACGTCTATATTTGTCCCAGGAAAAATATTGTTAAAAATCCATGCCTATGTTTGTCCCAGGAAAAATATTGTTAAAAATCCATGCCTATGTTTGTCCCAGAAAAAAAAATGTTAAAAAATATACGCCCATATTTGTCCCAGAAAAAATATTGTTAAAAAATCCACGCCTATGTTTGTCTCAAAAAATATTGTTAAAAAATCCACGCCCATATTTGTCCCAGAAAAAAAATTGTTAAAAAATACACGCCCATATTTGTCCCAGAAAAAAAATGTTAAAAAATACACGCCCATATTTGTCCCAGAAAAAATATTGTTAAAATATCCACGCCTATATTTGTTCCAGAAAAAATATTTTAAAAAAATCCACGCCTATATTTGTCCCAGAAAAATTATTGTTAAAAAATCCACTCCTATATTTGTTCCAGAAAAAAATATTTTTAAAAATCCACGCCTATATTTGTTCCAGAAAAAAATATTTTTAAAAATTCCACGCCTATATTTGTTCCAAAAAAAAAAATATTTTTAAAAAATTCACGCCTATATTTGTTCCAGAAAAAATATTTAAAAAAAAATCCACGCCTATATTTGTTCCAGAAAAAAAATATTTTAAAACAATACACGTCTACATTTGTCCCAGAAAAAAATATTTAAAAAAATCCACTTCTATATTTGTCCCAGAAAAGAATATTTTAAAAAAATCCAAGCCTATATTTGTCCCAGAAAAAAATACTAAAAAAAAAATGTACGTCTATATTTGTCCCAGAAAAAAATATTTAAAAAAGGCGAAGCCTATATTTGTCCCAGAAAAAAATATTTTAAACAAGTAAGCAAAGGCTACAGTCGAGCGGGGCCGACCGTTGAATACCCTACAACACTACAATAAACGATACAGTTCATGTAGGCGAGATACTCGAAAGAATTCCACAAGATATTGTGACAAAAAATAAAAGAAAACCATCAGGTTTCGTTCTCTAATTTTCGAATAATAGCAACTTAAACTAATTTGCTCATTTCAAATTTATTGGTAGATGTTGCACGTAAATGGTCTTCCTAGATCTGGAACCAATATTTCCCAAAGACCCATAATCTCTCAGAAGTGGCAAAAGATTAACATTTATTATTGGCTTTTGATTTTTTTGAGATACAGACATTTGACTATATTCTTCCACGAAATCAGCGTCTTTCCTGTATTTGTGAATTCTCCATAGAGTCACTGGAATGGAGATTTTCGTAGTTTGTCTACAAAAGTTGGCAAACTATTTCACACATTGAATATTTTTGGATGGCCACCCAAAACTGCTTCGCTTTTGCAATGTGCGGTAACCCCCATTCAAATGTGCGCGAGGATCGGGCGATAATTACGACCTGCTGACAATGTTGCATTTTTTGGTCCATTTCAACTCCTAAATATATGGCGATCATCTCCAAAAAGAGTAGGCTTCTATTCTGACCCTCATCTTATCCCCATGCAAAATTTCGTAAGGATCGGGCCATAAATGCGATCTGTATATGATATACTGATATCCTAAATACTTAGTTTTGTTAGCTGTAGAAATATTACCAAATGTTTAATTCAAAATGAAAATATGCCAAAAATATGACAAAATTGAAAAAATATGAGAAAATTTTACAAAATCAATATTTTCATCTTTATAGAGTTATTTTTATGCGATTTTTTAAGACGTTTTTTCTTTCCTGCCAAGAGGCCATTCTGAATTAATGAGAACTGTCGAAATCAGTTCAGGCGTTCTCGAATTATAAGAGATCTTTCAAGCATATCTTCTTTGATAGACATATATATCGCACCTATTTTGCTATATATCCGGTTTGTTGGATGTTAACATCAAAGTAAAGGTCAGAAGTAACCTTTACCCGCTAAATACAATCCGATGACTACCAAAATTGGTAGGCTTCTTCCCCGCCCTAAACTCTAGCTACATGCGAAATTCCGCGTCGATTGGTCTATAAATGCGACCTGTATAGCTACTGCAAAATCCGACATTTTTTCAGTATTTGGTCCATTTCAACCCCTAAACATTTGGCGATCATCTCCAAAAGAAATAGGGTTCTATTCTGACATTAACCTCACCTCCATACTAAATTTCGTGAAGATCGGGCCATAATTGCGACCTGTAGAGTGATTACAAATTAACATGGACAGACGGACAGACGGACAGACGGACAGACGGACAGACGGACAGACGGACGGACGGACATACATAGCTAGATCGACTCAGCTCGGCGAGCTAGGAAGATCCATATATACTTTCCTATGTGGGAAACCAATATTTCGTGGTGTTACATAATTTTTGGCCCAATCAAACTTATAATACCCCCAACACATAGTGTTGTAGGGTATAAAAATGTACGCATATATTTGTCCCAGAAAAAAATATTTTTGAAAAATCCACGTCGATATGGTCCTAGAAAAAATATTTTTAAAAAATCCACGTTGATATGGTCCTAGAAAAAATATTTTTAAAAAATCCACGTTAGTATGGTCCTAGAAAAAAATACTTTTGAAAAATCAACGTTGATATTGGTCATTGAAAGCATATTCCAAATGTTCAAAATTTTATCCTTAAACATATATTTTCCATAAAACAATTGTGTTATAGACATGGAAAAATCCAAACCACTGTCTGGGCAAAGCAAAAAATTCCCAACTACAAGCAAAAGAATGTTTTCATGTAACTGGAGAGGCGCCTAGGATTTTCTGACAACTTGACCATGGCGTTTGTTCTTTTTTTTTTTTTGCCTTTCCTCTGGAGCTTAACAGCGCAATATTGAATTATGATGTTGTTGTTGTTATACTGGGCATCAATAACATGTTTCAATTCTGTTATTTTTTTCATGAAAAACACCAGTCGATTGGATTGTCTAGTTCGATTGTCCTGTCGTCATTCATGAAAATCCATCTGTTCCTGTAAAAGTTCGCATCCCCACTTTATGAGGCCTCAATAGAGAGCATCATAAAAAAACAACAAAAACAACAGAAATGAACTCTCAACAACAAAATCGTTAATGAGGCACGCATCAGCTGAAGCGCCACCTAGTCAGCAGCACGTTTACGATTTTAGTGATATCCAACCGAGTTCTATTGAGAATTTAGGGAGGGGGGGATGTATTGAACTACCTCAACAGCAATGGCTCATAAAAATAGTATTTAAACTGTAAATGAGGATTCGTTTAATTTTTAATGCTCACAAAAAAAAATCACATGTGGTCATCATCATCACTACTTCATCTGAAATACCTTCTGTGCAAAAGGTACATCAAAGTTGCAATATCCCTTGACTTCTCAAAACACATATTTTCTGATGAATATTTAGCAATAAACAGAAAAATGTTGTCTTCCAGTATCGTTACTAAAGAGGAATTTCCTACAACAACATTTTTATAAGGAGAATATTCAACATTCACCGACAATAAACAGACAATTTTTATGTTCTGGCCTTGACTAAAACAAAAGACTTAAGCCACAAACTTGTAAAATGTAAAATGTTCTCTTTATGTTCTTCCACTCCATGGGCAGCAGCAGCAACAGATTTGAAGTACATAATTTAACTTTTTATTTTCAGTGAATTCCTTTTTTTTTTGATTTTATGCATTAAAATTAAATTTTTCCATATTAAAATTCTTTCCAAGAAATTAATTTTTTGTTTTATTTTTGGGAGCTTTGTAGTGAATGGCGGGTAGGAATTCCATTGGTTTTTATAATTTTTCTCATGGCTGACTTTCCTTTGGGGCACCTGAGATATTTTTCTTGTTTTGACTTGGCTGTGAATGTGTGAAAGTTGTCCCAGCACTGGGCTTCTGCAGTCGGGTTCCCTTTTATGGTCCGCCAAAATTATGTGCAATCAATTGACACTCAAGTGCTGGAAAATTGATACATTATGTTGTAAATTGCTGTGCCTGTGTTTTGGTTGATTTTTGCGCTTTCCGTGCGGCATTGGTTTGCATATTCAAAATATTAAAATCGATAAGTGTGGTAATGTGATGTCCATCACTATGTGGTGGGGAGGAATTTCAGCAAGGCAGGGGAGGGAAAACTTTGACAGAGTACGACAATTTTAATTTTCCCGCCAATAATAATAAGGGCAGAATTTTATTTTTCTTTTCCAACATAAATTTTAATTTTAAAAAATATTTTCAAATACCAAACGAGGATTTTTTAAAAATATATTTTCAAGGACCAATTCACGCGCAGATCTTATAAAAATATTTCTTCAATGAAAACTATTAAAGTGGATTTTATAAAAATAATCTTTCCAAGACCAATGCAAAGGTGAATTTTATAAAAATATTTTTTGAATGAAAAATATAAACGTGGATTTTATAAAAATATTTTTTAATAAAAAATATAAACGTGGATTTTATAAAAATATTTTTTGAATGAAAAATATCAACGTGGATTTTATAAAAATATTTTTAAGAAAAATATCAACGTGGATTTTATAAAAATATTTTTTAATGAAAAATATAAACGTGGATTTTAAAAATATTTTTTTTCAATAAAAATTTAAATGTGAATTTTTTAAAAATATTTTTTTCAATAAAAATTTAAATGTGAATTTTTTAAAAATATTTTTTTCAATAAAAATTTAAACGTGGATTTTATAAAAATATTTTTAAGAAAAATATCAACGTGGATTTTATAAAAATATTTTTTAATGAAAAATATAAACGTGGATTTTATAAAAATATTTTTTGTATGAAAAATACAAACGTGGATTTTGTAAAAATATTTTTTGAATGAAAAATATAAATGTGGATTTTATAAAAATATTTTTTGAATGAAAAATATAAACGTGGATTTTATAAAAATATTTTTTGAATGAAAAATATAAACGTGGATTTTATAAAAATATTTTTTGAATGAAAAATATAAACGTGGATTTTATAAAAATATTTTTTGAATGAAAAATATAAACGTGGATTTTATAAAAATATTTTTTGAATGAAAATATAAACGTGGATTTTATAAAAATATTTTTTGAATGAAAAATATAAACGTGGATTTTATAAAAATATTTTTTGAATGAAAAATATAAACGTGGATTTTATAAAAATATTTTTTGAATGAAAAATATAAACGTGGATTTTATAAAAATATTTTTTGAATGAAAAATATAAACGTGGATTTTATAAAAATATTTTTTGAATGAAAAATATAAACGTGGATTTTATAAAAATATTTTTTGAATGAAAACGTTGATTTTATAAAAATATTTTTTGAATGAAAACGTTGATTTTATAAAAATATTTTTTGAATGAAAATATAAACGTTGATTTTATAAAAATATTTTTTGAATGAAAATATAAACGTTGATTTTATAAAAATATTTTTTGAATGAAAAATATAAATGTGGATTTTATAAAAATATTTTTTGAATGAAAAATATAAACGTGGATTTTATAAAAATATTTTTTGAATGAAAAATATAAACGTGGATTTTATAAAAATATTTTTTGAATGAAAAATATAAACGTGGATTTTATAAAAATATTTTTTGAATGAAAAATATAAACGTGGATTTTATAAAAATATTTTTTGAATGAAAAATATAAACGTGGATTTTATAAAAATATTTTTTGAATGAAAAATATAAACGTGGATTTTATAAAAATATTTTTTGAATGAAAAATATAAACGTGGATTTTATAAAAATATTTTTGAATGAAAAATATAAACGTGGATTTTATAAAAATATTTTTTGAATGAAAAATATAAACGTGGATTTTATAAAAATATTTTTTGAATGAAAAATATAAACGTGGATTTTATAAAAATATTTTTTGAATGAAAACGTTGATTTTATAAAAATATTTTTTGAATGAAAACGTTGATTTTATAAAAATATTTTTTGAATGAAAATATAAACGTTGATTTTATAAAAATATTTTTTGAATGAAAATATAAACGTTGATTTTATAAAAATATTTTTTGAATGAAAACGTTGATTTTATAAAAATATTTTTTGAATGAAAATATAAACGTTTATTTTATAAAAATATTTTTGGAATGAAAAATATAAACGTGGATTTTATAAAAATAATTATACCCTACAACACTATGTGTTGGGGGTATTATAAGTTTGATTGGGTCAGAATTTATGTAACACCTCGAAATATTGGTTTCCCATATAGGAAAGTATATATGGATCTTCCTAGCTCGCCGAGCTGAGTCGATCTAGCTATGTATGTCCGTCCGTCCGTCTGTCCGTCTGTCCATGTTAATTTGTAATCACTCTACAGGTCGCAATTATGGCCCGATCTTCACGAAATGTAAAATGTAGGTGGGGTTAATGTCAGAATAGAACCCTATTTCTTTTGGAGATGATCGCCAAATGCTTAGGGGTTGAAATAGACCAAATACTGAAAAAATTTCGGATTTTGCAGTAGCTATACAGGTCGCAATTATAGACCAATCGACGCGGAATTTCGCATCTAGCTAGAGTTTAGGGCGGGGAAGAAGCCTACCAATTTGGGTGGTCATCAGATAATATTTTGCGTTTAAAATAGACCATATATTTTTTGTTGAAAAAATTCAAAATTTTTCATTAAACCGCGAATATTTTAAATCCGGGCGCCATGACAAGGTTACTTCTGATCTTTTGCATTGATGTTAAGATCCAACAAATCGAATATATAGCAAAATATTTGCGATATATATGTCTATCAAAGAAAATATGCTTGAAAGATCTCTTATATGTCGAGAACGGCTGAACTGATTTCGACAGTTCTCATTAATTCAGAGTGGCCTCATGGCAGGAAAGAAAAAACGTCTAAAAAAAAATCGCATAAAAATATCTCTCTAAAGATGAAAATATTGATTTTGTAACATTTTCTCATATTTTTTCAATTTTGTCATATTTTTGGCATATTTTCATTTTGAATTAAACATTTGGTAATATTTCTACAGCTAACAAAACTAAGTAGTTAGGATATCAGGATATCATATACAGATCGCATTTATGGCACGATCCTAACGAAATTTGGCATGGGGATAAGATGAGGGTCAGAATAGAAGCCTACTCTTTTTGGAGATGATCGCCCTATATTTAGGCGTTGAAATGGACCAAAAACTGCAAAATTGTCAGCAGGTCGTAATTATCGCCCGATCCTAACGCACATTTGAATGGGGATTACCGGACATTGCAAAAGCCAAGCAGTTTTGGATGGCCATCCAAAAATATTCAATGTGTGAAGGAGTTTGCCAACTTTTGTAGACAAAATACAAAAATGTCCATTCCAGTGACTTTTTGGAGAATTCGCAAATACAGGAAAGACGCACTTCTGACTATTTCATTAACGCTGATTTCGTTGAAGAATATAGTCAAATGTCTGTATCTCATATAATATAAATAATATATGTCAATAATAAATGTTAATCTTTTGCCACTTCTGAGAGATTATAGGTCTTTGGGAAATATTGGTACCAGATTTAGGAAGACCATTTAAGTGCAACATCTACCAATAAATAGGAAATGAGCAAATTAGTTTAAGTTGCTATTAATCGAAAATTAGAGAACGAAACCTGATGGTTTTCTTTTATTATTTGTCACAATATCTTGTGGAATTCTTTCGAGTATCTCGCCTATATAAACTGTATCGTTTATTGTAGTGTTGTAGGGTATTCAACGGTCGGCACCGTTCGACTGTAGCCTTTGCTTATTTGTTTTCTATTCCATTTCAGAATCCTCGATTAAATTTCTGCTAGTCCTTCATAAGTAAATCTTTAAAAAATCTTGGATCCCCCGAATTCTCTGATTTACTGCCACCAAGTTTGCCCATCCGCATATCATTTACTTTCCTGGGCATCTTCAAATCTATAATTATATGCGCGCGATAAATTATCCAAAGGTGTTGATAACTTTTGTCGCGCCAAAAAAGAAAGTGTCCAATGGGGGCCCATGGCCTCAGTGCCTGTGGCATCTTCCCATCGCATTATGGCCATCCATGGTGAGGTGTTGGCTTTGATGATGATGATTTTTAAAGACTATAATTGTGTGTCACTAATTTACAGCAGCATTCGAAACTCGAGCGTTACATTTCTAGATGCGAAGCTATAACGTGCTTCGGCTTCTACTTTTGCTTCTGACTGGCTGCCATAATAAAATAATAAGGCCATTTGGCTTGAATTCATAATGGAATTAAATTCATCATGGATGGAATGAGGCAGATGTGGCACGCAACAACAATAAACAATGATGATGATGACGATGATTGTGATCGTGATCATCGTCATGATCGTCATCATCAAGATTGTGAAAAGTCTGCCATTAAAAATGAAATAACGAAAAACAGCTACTGTTACGCCGGCCAAAGTAATTGTAGAATAAATTTCTTATTGCGTTTTTCTTCTGTCCGCTCCCCTCCCTGCCCCTGCATCGGAATGCTTATGCCAACCATAATATTTACGCAACATGAGGCCCATGCCAAACCAAATGTATTGGGACACGAACACAATTTTGTGTTGCTGTTGTTTTTTTCATTGTTGTCCGCTTGTAATATTCTCAACCCCTTGTGCGGGGCGACATTGGCATTTCTTTTGACAGCTTCTTGAGTGTGACACACATTGACCAACTTTCTTTTGTTGTCGTTCAGATGCTCATTATGCTCAAATGCGAATAAATAAGTCACAACAACGATGACGGTTTTGAAATCCATGTTGAGTTTCCATTGTGAAAATTCTTTAGGGAGAGAATTTTCAGGGTGAGTTTTCATTCAAATCTATTGGGCAACTGCTTGACCACATATTCAGGGTAGGTTTTAACAAGCTCCGCTATTGAAATTTGAGAATTTTCTATGGTCCACTTCAGTTCTTTGCAAAATTATTGCACGAGGCATACCCGATGCAAATTCTTTTGCATGCTTCTTAAAAAAAAATATTTTTTTGTTTAGATTTATAAATGTTGCATGAAATTTGTGGTGTAAATTTGATGTGGTTTTCCCATTTTTTTTAAAGAATTAAGTATTTCCAGGCGTCATGGTGGCTTAAAATAAGATTAAAGGTAATAATCAGCATAAAAGTCACTTTGAGAAACAAAAGACTTAAGACACATGCACCAAACACTTTTCAAAACAGGGTGTGTCTACCCAAAATGTTTAAGGGATTTTTAAGAATAGATTCAGAGGGGTTATTAACGTCTATAATTTCAGAATATTTTTTAAATTATTTTAAGAATAATTTTTCAGGATATACCAATACCAGAAACGCGATTTTCATAAATAATTTTGAGGAATATTGGAGCTTAAAACGTGGATTATTTGATAAACATTTTTGGATCTTTTGGAAATAGTAAGAGATGACAGTAATGTGGATTTCTAATTTCTGTAAAGGGCCATCAGAATTACTTCATATTAAATTTCTAGGCGAACATTATTGCCCAGAACGTGAATTATTTGATAATACTTTTGAGGGGCCATCAATGTCAGATATGCGGATTTTCATAAATTATTTCAAGGAATATTGGAGCTTGGATTTTTTTAACAAATGCAGGGAATATGAATCTTTTAGAACTATTTCTTAAAGAACATTAATGACAGCAACGTTATTATTTTTTTTAATTTTTTAAGGGGCAACTATTGCCAAGAACATTGATTTTTGGAAATATTTTTGAGGGACCAACGTTATCAGTTACATGGGTTTCTCAAGAAGTTTCTGAGAGGCTATCAGTGGTACAAATTTGGTTTTTTAAGAATATTTCGTGGGGGCCATCATGCCACAAACCTGGATTAAAAATCCTTTTTGGAATATTTTTTTGAAGTCAACAAGGCTACAAAATTAAATTCTTTTAACATATTCTTGAGGGGTTATTAATGGTAGAAAAGTTAGAAGAAAAATTAGAATCAGTGCCAGAAAAGTGGGTTGTTTAGAAGTATTTTTATTGGGAACCTGAACTTTTTAAAGAATAATTTTTTGGGGGCTCTTCGATACCCAAAACGTGGATTTTTTAAACAGTTTTTTAAAGGACCATCAATGACGGAAACTTAGACTTTTTCAAAATATTTTTTTTTGTATTTGAAGATCGCTTAGAGCCAGGATCCTATATGTTTTAAAACAATATTTTTGTAAGGGCTCTTCAATACCAGAAACGTGGATTTTTTTAAACAATTTTTGAAGGGACCGTAATGAGGGATAATTGGAGTTTTTAAAAATATTTTTTTATTTTTTGAGCCACGTTTGTAGCCACGATCCTGAATTTCTTAAACATTTTTTAAAGGGACCATCAATACCGAAAAGCTGTACTTTTTCGGAGTAATTTTTGAAGAACTGTTAGTTCAAGAAAACTATATATTTTTTCTAAAGAATACTTTTAAGAGGCTATCAATGACAGAAACACGGATTTTTGGAGTATAGTATTTTTAAGAACTATCAATGTCAGAAACGTAGGCTTATTAGGAATTTTTTAAGGGACCCATTAATGCCAGAAAAGTGAAGGTTGTTAAGATTGTTTTTTTTTTTAGGAAATAACACCACCAGAAACTAGGATATTAAAAAAAATTGAGGAAGCATCATAGGCTGGAATTTGAATTTTTAATTTATTTTTTTAAAGGGAACATCAATGCATGGATTTTTATACCCTACAACACTATGTGTTGGGGGTATTATTGATTGGGCCAGAATTTATGTAACACCTCGAAAATATTGGTTTCCCATATAGGAAAGTATATATGGAACTTCCTAGCTCGCCGAGCTAAGTCGATCTAGCTATGTATGTCCGTCTGTCCGTCTGTCCATGTTAATTTGTAATCACTCTACAGGTCGCAATTATGGCCCGATCTTCACAAAATTTAAAATGTAGGTGGGGTTAATGTCAGAATAGAACCCTATTTCTTTTGGAAATGATCGCCAAATGTTTAGGGGTTGAAATGGGCCAAATACTGAAAAAATGTCGGATTTTGCAGAAGCTATACAGGTCGCAATTATAGACCAATCGAATTTTGCATGTAGCTAGAGTTTAGGGCAGGGAAGAAGCCTACCAATTTGGGTGGTCATCAGATTATATTTAGCGGGTAAAATAGACCATATCTTTTGTATTGAAAAAATTCAAAATTTTTCATTAAACCGCGAATGTTTTAAATCCCGGTGAAATCACAAAGCCATGACAGGGTTACTTCTGATCTTTACATTGATGTTAACATCCAACAAATCGGATATATAGCAAAATATATGCGATATATATGTCTATCAAAGAAGATATGTTTGAAAGATCTCATATATGTCGAGAACGGCTGAACTTGATTTCGACAGTTCTCATTAATTCAGAATGGCCTCTTGACAGGAAAGAAAAAACGTCTAAAAAAATCGCATAAAAATATCTCTCTAAAGATGAATTTATTGGTTTTGTAACATTTTCTCATATTTTTTCAATTTTGTCATATTTTTGGCATATTTTCATTTTGAATTAAACATTTGGTAATATTTCTACAGCTAACAAAACTTAGTAGTTAGGATACCAGGATATCATATACAGATCGCATTTATGGCCCGATCCTTATGAAATTTTGCATGGGGATAAGATGAGGGTCAGAATAGAAGCATACTCTTTTTGGAGATAATCGCCATATATTTAGGGGTTGAAATGGACCAAAAAACTGCAAAATTGTCAGCAGGTCGTAATTATTGCCCGATCCTCACGAACATTTGAATGGGGGTTACCGGGCATTGCAAAAGCCAAGCAGTTTTGGATGGCCATCCAAAAATATTTAATGTGTGAAATAGTTTGCCAACTTTTGTAAACAAAATACAAAAATGACCATTCCAGTGATTTTTGGAGAATTCACAAATACAGGAAAGACGCACTTCTGACTATTTCGTTAAGGCTGATTTCGTTGAAGAATATAGTCAAATGTCTGTATCTCATATAGATGCGTTTCAGTCAAAAACCAATAATAAATGTTAATCTTTTGCCACTTCTGAGAGATTATAGGTCTTTGGGAAATATTGGTTACAGATCTAGGAAGACCATTTATGTGCAACATCTACCTATAAATTGGAAAAGAGCAAATTAGTTCAAGTTTCTATTATTCGAAAATTAGAGAAAGAAACCTGATGGTTTTCTTTTATTATTTGTCACAATATCTTGTGGAATTTTTTGGAGTATCTGGCCTATATAAACAGTATCATTTATTATAGTGTTGTAGGGTATTTAACGGTCGGCCCCGCTCGACTGTAGCCTTTGTTTACTTGTTTCATTTTGAATTAAACATTTGGTAATATTTCTACAGCTAACAAAACTAAGTAGTTAGGATATCAGCATATCATATACAGATCGCATTTATGGCCCGATCTTTACGAAATTTTGCATGGGTATAAGATGAGGGTCAGAATAGAAGACTACTCTTTTTGGAGATGATCGCAATATATTTAGGGGTTGAAATGGACCAAAAAACTGCAAAATTGTCAGCAGGTCGTAATTATCGCCCGATCCTAACGCACATTTGAATGGGGTTACCGGACATTGCAAAAGCCAAGCAGTTTTGGATGGCCATCCAAAAATATTCATTGTGTGAAATAGTTTGCCAACTTTTGTAGACAAAATACGAAAATGTCCATTCCAGTGACTTTTTGGAGAATTCACAAATACAGGAAAGACGCACTTCTGACTATTTCGTTGAATATTGGTTCCAGATCTAGGAAGACCATTTAAGTGCAACATCTACCAATAAATTGGAAATGAGCAAATTAGTTTAAGTTGCTATTATTCGAAAATTAGAGAACGAAACCTGATGGTTTCCTTTTATTACTTGTCGCAATATCTTGTGAAATTCTTTCGAGCATCTCGCCAATATAATCTGTATCGTTTATTATAGTGTTGTAGGGTATTCAACGGTCGGCCCCGCTCGACTGTAGCCTTTGCTTACTTGTTTAATATTATAATATTATTTATAATATTTTTTTAAAGGGACTTTAGATGAAATAAAAAATAATTTTTAAGAATATTTTCGAGGAAAAGAATTTTATTTTTTAGGAATATTTTTATTCGATTTGCATTTTTAATTCTTTTAAAGATCCTTTAATGCCAGAAACTTTAATTTTTAAGGTACAATCAATGCCTGAAACATGATTTTTTTTTTAACAATATTTTCTGAAGGTCCATTAATTCCAGCAACACGAATTTCCAGGAATATTTTTTGACGGAATATTAATGACATTTATCGAATTTTTATGAATATTTTTTTAAGAGAAGAATTTTAATTTTTTAAGAATATTTTTTAAAGATCATTGATGCCAGAAACGTATTTTTTAAGAACAGTTTTTGAGGGATCTTCATTGGCAGAAACGTGATTTTTAGGTACATTTTTTTGAGGAACCTTCAATGTGGATTTTTTAAGAATATTTTTTATGGATTTCCAAATCCATAAGTATGAAATTTTTAAATATTTTTTAAGGGCAACCAATGCCAGAAATGTTGATTTTTAAGGATAATTATACCCTACAACACTTTGTGTTGGGGGTATTATAAGTTTGATTGGGCCAAAAATTATGTAACACCTCGAAATATTGATTTCCCACATAGGAAAGTATATATGGATCTTCCTGTCTCGGCGAGCTGAGTCGATCTAGCTATGTATGTCCGTCCGTCCGTCTGTCCGTCTGTCCGTCTGTCCGTCTGTCCATGTTAATTTGTAATCACTCTACAGGTCGCAATTATGGGCCGATCTTCACGAAATTTAGAATGGAGGTGGGGATAAGGTCAGAATAGAACCCTATTTCTTTTGGAGATGATCGCACAGTATTAAGGGGTCGAAATGGACCAAAAACTGAAAAATTTCATGATTTTGCAGTTGCTCTACAGGTCGTAATTATGGACCAATCGACGCGGAAATTAGCATGGGGCTAAATCTTCGGGCTGGGCAGAAGCCTTCCGATTTTGATGGTCATCGGGTAATATTTAGTGGGTGAAAAAGACTATAATATTCGTGATAAATAAAAGTCAAATTTCCATTATACCGCGAATATTTTTAGTCCCGGCGAAATCAGAAATAGACGAACAGGTCAATTCTGACCGTTACGTAGATGCCGTTAGTAAATATATCGGATATCTATAGCGAAATATATACAATGTGTATATACAAAGGAAAGGAATGTTAGATGGAATGCTTATATCTCAAGAATGGCTGGACCGATTTTGACAAATTTTGTCAATTCAGAATGCCCTCTTGACATAAAAGTATAAAATCTAAAAAAATCGCATAAAAATAAGTCAAATAGGGTCTTAATATAGATTTTTTAGTATTTTGTGACATTTTTTATTTTTTCATATTTTTTATCGCATGCGATTTTTTCAATTTGACTTATAATATTAAGGTGTACATTTTGTAATATTTTTCCACCTTACAACACAGGTTTGGGATATAATATACAGATTGCAATTATCGTCCGATCCTCATAAGGGCTAGGCCTATTGTTTTCAAAGATGTCCGCAATATATTTAGGGGTTGAAATGGACCAACAACTAAAAATTTTCCTGATTTTGCAGCCGTTATAAAGGTCATAAAGAGAGTTTAGGACATCGTGTACAATGGACCACTACTTTTGTCTGAAAAATACCAACATTACTTACAGGCGATAGCCGAAATACACAAAATGCGAACTTCTGCCTTTTTTTGCTGATTTCTTTGACGAATATAGCCAAATATCGTAGACAAGAAGATCGTATAGAAGAGTCTAAATTTGGAGATACAGAGGAGCCTCTTGCTTTTGGAGATTATCGCAAAATACGACGGAGTGCGTAAATATTGGGCAAATGTCCCTGGTCAAAATGCTAAGGGTAATATCTGGGCAGTGCTTCGTCACATAATTTCAAAAGCGAAATCTTCCAAAATGGATTTGGACATAAGGGGGCTTCTAACATATTGTAGTGTTGTAGGGTATCACATGGTCGGCCCCGCACGACTATAGCCTTTGCTTACTTGTTTTTCATTGATTTTTTATGGGGCTATAAATAAGAATATTTTTTGAAAAATATGAAATTGAAAATGATTTCAAGGATTTTTTAGGAATATTTTTTAAGGGACTATAAATGACAAAAAATAATTATTAAGATAATGAATTAATTATTTGTGGAAGAAAATTTTGAATATTGAAAGGATATTTTCATAAGAACCATCATTGCCAGAAACAATGCCAAAGAAGTGGTATTTTGAAGAATATATTTTAATTAACGACAAAATCCAGAAATATGGATTTTTTAAAAATATTTTTCTAAGGACATTTAATGCTACTAACATTGATTTTTACGAATATTTCAATGCCAAAAATGGGGATTTTTAAAGGAATTTTTTGATGAACTATCAATGCCTTAAATGCGAACTTTTTGGCCGTCAGTGGTAGCAACGTTGACTTTTTAAGAGTCTAAGCCGAGGGACCATCAATGCCAGAGAAGTAAGTTTTTTTTAATATTTTTTGAGAGACCATCTATTAACGAAACGTGTTTTTTTTTCTTAGAATATTTTTGTGCCAAAAATGAGTAAATGTCCATATCAATGCCCATAAAATTCCCCAAAATTCATTTCTTTTTCAACAAGACTTTTGCTTTCCTCGATCAAAATCGCATAATTTCACTCAACACCTTTGCCTCTTCTGCGGAATATCGGCAAGGTGTCCATTTAATCATTGCCTTTGAAAGGCAAAGTGTTAATTTGGTCATAAATGAAAATTGACGCCTATTTCTGTGGGCAATTTCTCCACAAACGAGTTGGCCAACAAACTAGCATTATGGCCTTTGGGGGGGAGGTCCAATGAGAGTGCCGACCAGCCGGTATCGTATGCAATGACAATTATCCAGACAAAATGTTTATCGGCTATCAACCAAAAGGAACAAGTTTTACCAATGTTCATTTGACATTCTTGGGCCATTGGTCACTGTGTTAAAATACGATGATGGAGAGGACTCTGTTTGGAGGCGAGAAGAAAGACGAGGTATTCAATAAATTTAAGAAAAAAAGTAAAAGTTGTCAACAAAGTAACACCTTTAAAAATGAGGTTAGAGGGAAAGAAGTTAGTCATCGCAGAGCGGATCATATCAAACTCGTTTTCTTTATAAAGCGAAGAAATGAAAAACAGAAGGTGTTGCCAAAAAATATCATCACTGTCCAATAAATTTTATCTAACATTGTTTATTACACGCTTAACAAGTCCTTAGAAAACGAAAAATAACTGCAGCGATTTGACCCTGGGAGATGTTCATTGTTTTCATGTTTGTCTATTCAGGGGGAGGGTAGTCTATTTTGACAATATGTCATTTTCAAGTAGCCATTGGCCATACCTTTTGTTTGAATCGCTCTTCTTCGCAGAGAGTTGGTTTGTTGGCTGTTTGGCCATTATAAGTTATTACTGTCAACACCAACCATAACGAATGCGTTATGTTGGCCATTGATGTTGTGTCACACCACCGTTATTGTCCCTGCGTTGACAACAATGGTCATGTTTGGACAAAAAATATTGGCTTTTGTTTTGGATTTGTATGTCATTGAAAATGTTGAAGGTAACAATGGAACGTTACACCGACAAGGCAGGGACCGAAATAAATAAATATAAAAAATATGGAACTTAACCATGGAATATAGTATGGCCTGGCTTCAGATCGTCGATCACTGGTCTTTGAAGGGCTAACATTCAGGAGTACTTTTTTAAACGTGGATTTTTTAAATATTTTTTAAAGACCATCGGAGCTATAAAATTCAATTTTTAAGAATATTTTTCAAGGACTATCAAGCCTTAAATGTAGATTTTGTAAGAGCATTTTTTTCAAGGACCAAACGAGTAAATTGTGATTTTTTTAATAATAATTTTTAAAGAACTTTCGAAATCATAAATGAGAATTGGATTGTTCAAAGAACATTTTTCAAGCACAACAGACCAATAAGCGTTAATTTTTTAAAAATATTTTTTTAAGGACCAACGGATCAATAAACGTGGTTTTTTGTTAAAAAAATATTTTTCAAGGACCAAGAGACCAATAAATTTGAATTTTTTAAAGAATATTTTTTCAAGGAACAATAGACCAATGAACATGGACTTGTTAAAGAATATTTCTTCGAGGACCAACAGACCAAGAAGGCGGATTTTTTAAAGAATATTTTTCTAAGGACAAAAAGGCCAATATTTTTTCAAGGACCAACAATCCAATTAACCTGGATATTTTAAAGAATATTTTTTCAATGACAAACAGACTAATATTTTTTCAAGGACCAACAATCCAATTAACCTGGGTATTTTAAATAATATTTTTAAAGCGCCAACAGACAAATAAACGTTAATTTTTTAAAGAATATTATTTCAAGGACCAACAAACATGATTTTTTAAAGAATATTTTTTGAAGGACCAATAAACGAGACTTTTTAAAGAATATTTTTCAAAGGACAAACGTGTTTTTTTTTTTTTTCAAGGATAAACGGGAATTTTTGAAAGAATATTTTTCCAAGGACCAATAAACGTGCATTTTTTAAATAATATTTTTTTCAAGGACCTATGAACGTAGATTTTTTAAATAATTTTTTTAAGGACCAATAGACGTGGATTTTTTAAAGAATATTTTTTCAAGGACCAATAGACGTGGATTTTTTAAAGAATATTTTTTCAAAGACCAATAGACGTGGATTTTTTAAAGAATATTTTTTCAAGGACCAATAGACGTGGATTTTTTAAAGAATATTTTTTCAAGGACCAATAGACGTGGATTTTTTAAAGAATATTTTTTCAAGGACCAATAGACGTGGATTTTTTAAAGAATATTTTTTCAAGGACCAATAGACGTGGATTTTTTAAAGAATATTTTTTCAAGGACCAATAGACGTGGATTTTTTAAAGAATATTTTTTCAAGGACCAATAGACGTGGATTTTTTAAAGAATATTTTTTCAAGGACCAATAGATGTGGATTTTTTAAAGAATATTTTTTCAAGGACCAATAGATGTGGATTTTTTAAAGAATATTTTTTCAAGGACCAATAGATGTGGATTTTTTAAAGAATATTTTTTCAAGGACCAATAGACGTGGATTTTTTAAAGAATATTTTTTCAAGGACCAATAGACGTGGATTTTTTAAAGAATATTTTTTCAAGGACCAATAGACGTGGATTTTTTAAAGAATATTTTTTCAAGGACCAATAGACGTGGATTTTTTAAAGAATATTTTTTCAAGGACCAATAGACGTGGATTTTTTAAAGAATATTTTTTCAAGGACCAATAGACGTGGATTTTTTAAAGAATATTTTTTCAAGGACCAATAGACGTGGATTTTTTAAAGAATATTTTTTCAAGGACCAATAGACGTGGATTTTTTAAAGAATATTTTTTCAAGGACCAATAGATGTGGATTTTTTAAAGAATATTTTTTCAAGGACCAATAGACGTGGATTTTTTAAAGAATATTTTTTCAAGGACCAATAGACGTGGATTTTTTAAAGAATATTTTTTCAAGGACCAATAGAAGTGGATTTTTTAAAGAATATTTTTTCAAGGACCAATAGACGTGGATTTTTTAAAGAATATTTTTTCAAGGACCAATAGACGTGGATTTTTTAAAGAATATTTTTTCAAGGACCAATAGACGTGGATTTTTTAAAGAATATTTTTTCAAGGACCAATAGACGTGGATTTTTTAAAGAATATTTTTTCAAGGACCAATAGACGTGGATTTTTTAAAGAATATTTTTTCAAGGACCAATAGACGTGGATTTTTTAAAGAATATTTTTTCAAGGACCAATAGACGTGGATTTTTTAAAGAGTATTTTTTCAAAGACCAATAAACGTGGATTTTTTAAAGAGTATTTTTTCAAAGACCAATAAACGTGGATTTTTTAAAGAATATTTTTTCATGGACCAATAGACGTGGATTTTTAAAGAATATTTTCTCAAGGACCAATAAACGTGGATTTTTTAAAGAATATTTTTTCAAGGACCAATAAACGTGGATTTTTTAAAGAATATTTTCTCAAGGACCAATAAACGTGGATTTTTTAAAGAATATTTTTTCAAGGACCAATAAGCGTGGATTTTTTCAAGAATATTTTTTCAAGGACCAATAAACGTGGATTTTTTCAAGAATATTTTTTCAAGGACCAATATACGTAGATTTTTTAAAGAATATTTTTTCAAGGACCAATGTACGTGGATTTTTTAAAGAATATTTTTTCAAGGACCAATATACGTGAATTTTTTAAAGAATATTTTTTCAAGGACGAATAAACGTGGATTTTTTAAAGAATATTTTTTCAAGGACCAATAAACGTGGATTTTTTAAAGAATATTTTTTCAAGGACCAATAAACGTGGATTTTTTAAAGAATATTTTTTCAAAGACCCGCAGACCACCAAACATGGATTTTAAAAGAACATTTTTTTCAAGGACAAACGAGGATGTTTAAAGAATATTTTTTTCAGGGACAAGCGCGGATTTTGTAAAGGATTGGTTTTTAAGGATAAACATAATTTTTTTTAAAGAATATTTTTTCAGGGACCAAATAAAAGTGAATTTTTTAACGATTATTTTCCATGAATAACAGGTCATCAAAGGTTGTTTTTTCATTTTTTTCAAGGATAATTTTTCAAGCACCAGCAGACCAATAAACGTGAATTTTGTCAAGAATATATGATATATGAGGTTAGTTTTGAAATCGTATACCAAGTGTGCGACCTGTACCAAATGCTACCAAATTTGGAACAATTCGGTTTAGGGTGAACGGACGAAGTTGGAATTTTTAAATTTTGTATTGGGATCCCTGTTTGTGATCGGTTAGTTATAAAGAAGTGGTTTTGGAAATGGGTACTAAAAGTGCACTAATTGTACTAAATAGTACTATTTTAGGTACAATTTGGTATTGGGTGAGGAGACAATGCTTGCAATTAGGAATTAAGTTTGCTGTTCTTGTGTAGCCTAAACATCTGAAGATGGTTTCGGAAATGTACAGCATCATTGTGCGAAAAGTACTTGGTACTAAATTTGGTATTAGGTTAATGGATGGGGCTGAAATTCCCAAATTTGATATTGAGATCTCTGTACATATATGGAATTGAGATATGGAGTTTTTTTTGGGAAATGTGTATTATAATTCAACGAAAGGTGCTAAATAGTACTAGATTAGGTACAATTTGGTATTGGGGGAGGAGACAATGCTTGAAAGCTGAAATTAGGCATTAGCCTGTGTAGCCTGAATATCTGAAGATGCTTTCGGAAATATATGCACCATAATTTTGCGAAAAATGTTTAATGGTACTAAATTTGGTATTAGGTTAAGGGATAGGGCTGAAATTGTCAAATTTCATATTGAGATCTCTGTAGATGTCTGGAATGTTAGATATCAAGGTGGTTTTGGAAATGTGTACTATAATGGAACGAAAAATACTAAATAGTACTAGAATAGGTACAATTTATTATTGAGTGAAGAGACATTGCTTAAAATCCAAAATTTTTCATTAGGGTGTCTGTTCTTGTGTAGCTTGGAAATATGGAGATGGTCTTGGAAATGAATACCATAATTGTACAAAAAGTACGAAGTGGTACTAAAATTGATATTGGGTGAAAGGTTAGGGCTGGAATCCTCAAATTTAATACTGTGGTCTCTGTGTGTATCTGGAATTAAGATATGGAGATGCATTTGGAAATGTGTACTATAAAGTACAAAGTAGTGCTAAATTAGGTACAATTTTGGTATTAGGGTCACTATTCATGTGTATGCTGGATATATGGAGATGGTCTTGAAAATGTGTACTATAATTGTTCCAAAGTACTAAATGAAATAAAATTTCCTATTGCGGAAAGGGCTGGTATCCTCAAATTTGATATTGAAGTCTCTGTTAGTATCTGGAGGTGGTTTTGGAAATGTGTACTTTAATTGTACACATTTCCAAAAAAATTAAATTTACTAAATTAAAATTACTAAATTGTACTAAATTTGGTATTGGGTTAAAGGAAAGAGCTGGAATCCTGAAATTTGAATTTGCTGTCTTTGTTGGTATCAGGTTTTGAGATTGGGTTGGGGTTTTTAAAATGTGTTCTATAATTGTACGAAAAGTATTATATGGTACTAAATTTCAATCACTGTTGGTGTCTGGTGTGAAGAGGTGTAGGTTGTTTCCGAAATGCGTACTAAATGTTACAAAATTGGGTAATTGGGAAATTAAGGAGCAGAAATCCAGAAATTTGATATTAAGGTCACTGTTGGTATCTAGGGTTTAAATATAGAGACGTTGAAATAGTTTTGGACAAAAACAAAATTGACGCAGCTCCATTAAGCATTGGTTTCACTAAAATCCTCCTCGATAAATAAACATTTTCTTATTATTCTTTCCGAAAAAGGAAAAAACTTGAATAATATGTAAAACCTTAAAAATCTGAAAATTTAGTACGATGTATGAAGTTTTGACTAAAAAATTTTGTCAAACTGAAAAAATTGTGCATTTTGAATACTCCAAAGGGCCCAACGTGGACTAAACTGTACGAACCAAAAAATTAAAGGTGGGTTTTCGCTTACGAAGAAGCGGGCACTTCCTAGAATTTTATATAAATTCCATTGAAATCCTGAAATGGGAGGAGTACTATCGTTTTGTATTACCTACATTCTATCTTAATTTGTCCAGAAATAGGTTCGTTGGTCTAGCCTCCGGCTCTCTATAAATAAACTCCCGATTCTCGGCAATTCAATTCGTCTATAACTAGACTCCCTGGGCTGGCCTCTGAATGATATATTTCCAGTAAGATATATAATCAAGGTCTACTTTTGTCTTTATTAAACCTCCCATTGAATTAGGTCCCCCTTATTAGGTCCTCCCCTCACTGAATTAGGTTATTTTGCAAAATTTGTTTCAAAATTGAACTAAATTTACATTAACAAACATTTTTGGTTCAATTACTTCATCAAGTTTCGAAATCTTGTCGCAATTAAGCAAAACTTTATATTCTCCCCTATTTGGCCATGTTATGACCCATCCCCACCCCCCTCCAAACTGAAGTGAACATCTTTAACATGATGTTAAATCTGTGTAAACTCATCTCATTAATTTGGAGACGAGAAAAACAGATTTTGTTTTCGCTGCCTTGCTGGCTCGATACGTCACTCACTCACTCGCTGGCTGGCTGACTGTGAAAGGCACACGCAAAAATCAAAACTGACAGCCACGACAGACAGCAGACAGACGAGTGAGTCAATGCGTGTGGTCACCCAAAACGACCACAAATGACTCAATTATGGCTTTGGTTTGTTGGGCTTAGCCACCGTTTTTGGCTTTATATGGCGCTTTGTCTGGCCGTCCGTCCGTGCGCTGATGCTTTTTTTTGCGCCACTTGGTTTATAATGCCATAATTGAGTTGAATTAAAAAATTAAAAAAGGCATCTCTGTCTCTCAGCCAAGACAAAAAAAAAAGTTGAATGGATGTAAGCTTTTATGGTTTTCATTATATCGTTCATGATAAAAAACAGTAAAAAAATAATCGCAAGCATAAAAAATAATTTAATTGACAGCAGGCATTTTGGGAAATTATTTTATTTCATTTGTTTAAACTAATTAGAGCCGATATGAGGTGGGGCCACAGCAAACAAATTACCAAAAAATATAAACAGAAGCAGCCTTAAATAGTTTATGAGAAGCCATAGACTTCAATTAGTCTTATTATTATGAATATGAAAATCTTATACAAGTGATGTGTTGCTCCCAAACAAAAGACTTAGGAAACAAACTTTTATGAAGTTTTATGTTTTTACAACTTAAATGAAGATGGCCAAGGTCAAATATTTTGCAAATTGCTATACTACAATATTATAAAAATATATTTCTTAAAAATAACATTATGATCACATGGTAGCTAACCTAAAACTCATTTTTTTTTTTCAAATATTCCTTAAAAATAAAAATATATTTCAAATCACCGTTTATGGTTTATGCTTCAGAACCCATCCCTTAATATATCAAATCAAATCGGATAAGTCCTTCGAGAGTTATCGTGCGCTCTAGCCAGCCAGTCAGACCGGATTGGGTCCAATGAGACCTAGAGTCTAAAACAGTTAGCCACATGGCTGAGGGTATAATAATTATGTTTATTCGTCAGCTGTTTCTTGAAAAAATTCTTTTTAAAAAATCCAAACTCTGTTAGTCCTTGAAAAAATATTCTTTAAAAATTAAAGTTTATTGGTATGTTGGTACTAGAAAAAATATTCTTTAAAAATTTAAAGTTTATTGGTATGTTGGTACTTGAAAAAATATTCTTCAAAAAAATTAAAGTTTATTGGTATGTTGGTCATTGAAAAAAATATTTTTAAAAACCCACCTATTTTGGTCCGAGAAAACAATATTTTTCAAAAATCTACATATGCCGGTCCTTGAAAAAAAAAATATTTTTAAAAATCCTTTAAAAAAATATTTTTAAAAATCCTTTAAAAACATATTTCTAAAAATCTTTTAAAAAAATATTTTTAAAAATCCTTTAAAAAAATATTTTTAAAAATCCTTTAAAAAAATATTTTTAAAAATCCTTTAAAAAAATATTTTTAAAAATCCTTTAAAAAAATATTTTTAAAAATCCTTTAAAAAAACATTTTTAAAAATTCCACGTCTTTTGGTCCTTGAAAAAATATTTTTAAAAAATCCACGCCCTTTGATCCTTGAAAAAAAATATTTTTAAAAAGTCCACGTCTTTTGGTCCTTAAAAAAATATTTTTAAAAAATCCACGTCCTTTGATCTTTGAAAAAAATATTTTTAAAAAATCCACGTCCTTTGATCTTTGAAAAAAAATATTTCTCAAAATCCACGTCTTTTGATCTTTGAAAAAAATATTTCTCAAAATCCACGTCTTTTGATCTTTGAAAAAAATATTTTTAAAAAATCCACGTCTTTTGATCTTTGAAAAAAATATTTTTAAAAAATCCACGTCCTTTTGATCCTTTAAAAAAATATTTTTAAAAATCCACGCCTTTTGATCCTTTAAAAAAATATTTTTAAAAATACACGCCTTTTGATCCTTTAAAAAAATATTTTTAAAAATCCACGCCTTTTGATCCTTTAAAAAAATATTTTTAAAAATCCACGCCTTTTGATCCTTTAAAAAAATATTTTTAAAAAATCCACGTTCTTATTCGTCCGCTGTTTCTTGAAAAATTTATTTTTAAAAAATCCAACAAATGTTAGTCCTTGTAAAAGCTTTCTTTAAAAAATCTATGTTTACTGGTCCTTGAAAAATATGCTTTAAAAAATCTATATATGCCGGTCTTTGAAAAATAATATTTTTAAATAATCTACGTCTTTTAATCCTTTAAAAAAATATTTTTAAAAGTCCAAGTCTTTCGGTCCTTGAAAAAAATATTTTTAAAAAGTCCATGTCCTTTGGTGCTTGAAAAAAAAATTAAAAAACCCACGTCGTTTGGTCCTTTAAAAAATATTTTTAAAAAATCCACGTCTTTTGGTCCTTGAAACAAAATATTTTTAAAAAATCCACGTCTTTTGCTCCTTGATAAAAAATATTTTTAAAAAATCCACTTCTTTGATCTATGAAAAAATATTTTTAAAAAATCCACGTCTTTGGTCTTTGAAAAAATATTTTTAAAAATCCACGTCCTTTGGTCCTTGAAAAAAATATTTTCAAAAATCCACGTTTATTAAACCTTTAAAAAAATATTTTTTAAAAATCCACGTTTATTGGACCTTTGAAAAAAATATTGAAAAAAAGCACGTCCTTTGGTCCTTGAAAAAATATTTTTTAAAAATCTACCTATTTTGGTCATTGAAAAAATATTTTTAAAAATCCACGTTTATTGGATTTTTAAAATTTTTTTTTTTTTTAAAATCCTCGTTTATTGGACCTTTGAAAAAAAAATATTGAAAAAAAAAAACACGTCCTTTGGTCCTTGAAAAAATATTTTTTAAAAATCCACGTCCTTCGATCCTTGAAAAAATATTTTTAAATCTACGTTTATTGGACCTTCGAAAAAATGTTTTTAAATCCACGTTTATTGGACCTTCGAAAAAAATATTTTAAAAAAATCCACGTCTTCTGGTCCTTGAAAAAAATATTTTAAAATTCCAAGTCTTTTTTGTGCTTAAAAAATATTTTTAAAAAATCCAAGTCTTTTAGTGCTTAAAAAATGTTATAAAATATCCACGTCTTTTTGTGCTTAAAAAATATTTTTAAAAAGTCCACGTCTTTGGTCCTTGAAAAAATATTTTTAAAAATTCCACGTCTTTTGTTCCTTGAAAAAAAAAAAATATTTTTAAAAATTCCACGTCTTTTGTTCCTTGAAAAAAAAATATTTTTAAAAAATCCACGTCTTTCGGTCCTTGAAAAGAAAATGTTTTTCAAAAATCCACGTCCTTTGGTCCTTGAAAAAAAAATATTTTTTAAAAATCCACGTCCATTGGTCCTTGAAAAAATCTTTTTAAAAAATCCAAAACTTTTGGTTCTTTAACCACGTCTTTTGGTCCTTGAAAAACATATTTTTAAAAAAATTCAGCTCTTTTGGTCCTTGAAAAACATATTTTTAAAAAATCCACTTCCTTTGGTCTTTTAAAAGAATATTGTTAAAAATCCACGTTTATTGACTATTGGTCCTTGAAAAATATTCTTTTAAAGTCCACATTTATTGGTCCTTGAAAAAAAATATTTTTTTAAAATCCACATTTATTGGTCCTTGAAAAAAAAAATATTTTTTTTAAATCCACGTTAATTGGTCATTGAAAAAGTATTCTTTAAAAATCCACGTTTATTGGTCCTTGAAAAAAATTTTTTTTTTTAAATCTAAAAAAATATGCTTTAAAAAATCCCCGTTTATTGGTCTTTGAAAAAATATTCTTTAAAAAAATCCACAACTGTTGTTGGTTGAATAAATATTCTTTACAAAATCCACGGTTATTGGTATATTGGAAAAATATCCTTTAAAAATTCAACGTTTATTTGTCTCTCGGTTCTTAAACAAATATTTTTAGAAAAATTCACTTTTACTGGTTGGTACTTCGAAATTTTTTTTATAAAAATCTACTTTTTTGATTATCGGTCTACTTTTTTGACATCGTATCATCATCATCAGATCATAGATTTTTCTAAAATTTACACTTATGCAAGAAATATTCCTAAAAAATCCTTTTTAGACCTTTTTTGTCCTTGAAAGATATACTTATAAATTCACGATTATTGTATTGGTTCCCCAATTCATTCCCTATGGGTTCTGAGTAATAATACTCAATACAATATTATCTAACCTAACTTCTAACAAAATACAATTGCCTTTGGCTAGAAAAAAAAACACAGTAGCTTTAAAATCTATAGAACACACAATATTTCGTACAGCTCCCAGAAAATGGAGAAAAAACGTTATTGAAAATATTTTTTCTAGCACCAGAACCGAAAAAAATGCAACTTTTTATCTGATTTAGTGGCATCATGCAATGTCTATAAATTATGGACACACAACGTAAAATATAATGTGATGATGACATTTTTCGCTATTTTTTTCTGTATAGACTGACTATTTTCAGAATTCCTACCCAGATCTAAACACTTTGTTTTTCGTTTTGTGTGCCAAGCGTTATGACTTATAGAATTTATTCAAAACACTAACAAAAAACAACAAATAAAACAACTTGAAAATGTCTACAAAAACCATATTTGCATAAATATCGTTTTTCCGTTTTTCAATTGAAGCTGTGGCAAAACAGTACAGCAACAGCAGCGTAGCATCATTGACACACACCGAAAGGAAAAAAACTACAAAATTTATGGAGATGAGCAGATGGCAGCCAGCACGTTACAGCCATGGTTAACATAGAACTTCTAACAGATAATAAAAAGGTTGCATTCGGGTTTTATGTCTGGTATTGTTTTTAAATTATGTCTATGCCTAACATATTGCAGCTTGTAAAACAAAGGACTTAGAACACAAACTTGATTTTTAGCAAATGCTTACATACACATCTACATTTTATGCTAGGTCATTTGGGTCCCCCACTAGAGATTTAAATATAAAATCGAATGGAACTTAGAGATATACTTGAAGCCAAATCAATTCCAAAAGTTATTTAATGTTGAACATTATTCCTGAGATTTACGGCCTTGAAAATCTTCGATTTGTCCCGTACAGGGTGAGAAAAAAACTGCTACAAAGTCAAACGCCATAATTTTTACATTTTTTTTTAAATTTTATTGAATGAAAGCAAAAAATGTCAGAAGTAGCATCAAATTTTAGAATAAGTTTAGATTTGTTCGAATTGGTCACTAATTACGGCCGGGCCAAACTTTTAATACCCTCCACCTTAGGGTAAAGGAAACATTAGAAGAAATGTGGCACAAACCATTAAAATGCCGAATATCGGGAGGTACCGTTATATGGGGGCCATACCAAATCGTGGACCTACACATGCAATGTTTCGTCAAAGAAGCTAGAACCCATTGTGACCTACAAATACCAATTTTCAGACAAATCCGTGAAAAAATGTGGCAAAAATCATCAAATTACCGAATATCGGGAGGTACAGTTATATGGGGACTATATCAAAACGTGGACCTATACATACAATGTTTCGCCACACGAACTAGGACCCATTATGACCCACAAATACCAATTTTTAGACAAATCCGTGAAAAATGTGGCATAAATCATCAAAATACCGAATATCGGGAGGTACCGTTATATGGGGACTATATCAAATCGTGGACCTATACATTCAATGTTTAGCTATACGAACTAGGACCCATTATGACCCAAAAATACCAATTTTCAGACAAATCCGTGAAAAAATGTGGCATAAATCATCAAAATACCGAATATCGGGAGGTACCGTTATATGGGGACTATACCAAAACGTGGACCTATACATGCAATGTCTCGCCACACGAACTGGGACCCATTATGACCCACAAATACCAATTTTCAGACAAATCCGTGAAAAAATGTGGCATAAATCATCAAAATACCGAATATCGGGAGGTACCGTTATATGGGGACTATACCAGAACGTGGACCGATATATCTCATTTTCAATAACACAATACAAATTGCTTTGCTAAATTTTGGCGCTCTACGTCAAATAATGTGGGCTGTATCGTGATTTCAATAGACAGACAGACGGAGAGACAGACAGACGGACATCGTTAAATCGACTTAGAATTTTATGCTGATTATGAATACATATACTTTATGGGGTCTACGACGAATATTTAAGGATGTCACAAACCGAATGACAAAGTTAATGTACCCTCCTTTCCAAGGTGGAGGGTATAAAAATCAGCAAAAGAATATGACTAAATTCATAAGAATCCCGAATATCGGAATTATAGAAAAACATAGACCTCTGTAGATAATGTTCTACCACAGAAGAAGAAGAACCTATTAAGGACTTTAAATACAAAATTTTGAATAAGGAAAATGTACCCTGAAACTTCAATTCGGGAGGTTCCAATTTATAGAGACAATTCGAAAATGTGAACCGACTTGGCGCATTTACTAACTTGTCGAGTCAGTCGAAACGTCTAGAATATTGAAAGTTTGCACGAGTTTGGAATGAGAGTAACTGATGCAGGCGGTATATATATATATATATATATATATATATATATATATATATATATATATATATATATATATATATATATATATATATATATATATATATATACATATATATAGAAAAGGATTTTTGGAAATTCGAAAAGTTCTAAAATGGTACTAAACTTCTAAAATCGTACTATTTGATATTATCTGAAAAACTTGAAATTTGTTATGAGAATCAAGGTTGGAAAGTGAGTTTGATATATGAAGGTGATGGTGTTGGAAATGTGTGCTAAGTGTGGAACAGATTGGTTTAGGATGAACGGATGAAACTGGCATTTTGAAATATTCTATTGGAGTCCCTGTTGGTGGTAGGTTTGTGTTAAGGATGTGGTTTTTAAAATATGCACTACAAGTGCAAAAAAAGTACTAATGGGTATTATATTTCAGTGCATGAAATTTGAAATTTAATGTTAAGATCGCTGTCCATGGGCCTAGCCTAGACATAAGGAGGTGGTTTCCGAAATGTTTAGAAAATTGTACGAAAAGTATTAAAAGGTGCTATATTTGTAATAAGGGAGGGGATGGGGATGGCTGGAGATTTAAATTTTGATATTTAGAATATTGATGGTATTGGAGATGGTTAGCGGTGGTTTTAAAATTTACCCTATATTTGTACGAAAAGTACAAAATGGTGCAAAATTTGGTATTGAGCTAATGCATAGAACCTGGAATCCCGAAATTTGTATGGATGTCACTTTTGGTATCGTGGATTGAGATATGGAGGTGGTTTTGGAAATATTTACTATCGTAGTACGAAAAGTACTGAATGTTACCATATTTGGTACTAGGCGAAAGGGAAAGAATAAAATTCTGAAATTTGATATTTAGATTAATGAGGATATATGTGGATAACATATGGAAGGAGTTTTGGAAATGTGTACTACAATCATTCAAAAAGTCTAAGTGATACAACATTTAGTATTGAGTGAAAATATAGCGTTGGAATCCCGAAATTGGGTATTGAGGTCACTGTTGGTGTCTCTAATAGAGTTATGGGGATGATTTTGGTGCAAAAAGTCTGAATGGTACTAAATTTCATATTCGGTGATGGGATAGGGCTAGAATCCTCAAATTTGATATTGGAGTCTCTATTGGTATCTGGAATTGAAATATGAGCTGGTCTTGGAAATGTGTACTACAATTGTACGAAAAGCACTAAATAGTACTAAATTTGGAATTGAGTGCAGGAATAGAGCTAAAATCCTGAATGTGGAGTTTTTTTTTTTTTTGGAAATGTGTACTATAATTGTTCGAAAGGTACAAAATGATACTGCATTTGGTAATGGGCGAAGGGATAGAGATATAATTCTGAAATGTGATCTGTAGATTACTGATGGTATCTGTGGTTGAGTTATGGATGTGGTTTTGGAAATGTGCACTACTACGAAAAGTACTAAATGATACTAAATTTGGTATTGCGTGAAGGGATAGGGGTGGAATACTCTACTTTGATATTGAGATCTCTGTTGGGATCTCGAAACGAGATATGGAGGTGGTTTCGAAAATGTATACAATAATTGTACGAAAAGTACTAAATGGTACTATATTTGGTATTGAGTGAATGTATAGAGCTGGTATTCCGAAATTTCATATTAAGGCCTCTGTTTGTATCTGGAATTGAGATATGGAGGTAGTTTTGGAAAAGTGTACTAAATTTGTACGAAAAGTACTAAATGGTGGCAAATTTGGTATTGGGTGAAGGGGTATGGCTGGAATCTGCAACTTTGATATTGGAGTGTCCGGATTCGAGATATGGTGGTGGTTTCGGAAATGTGTATAATAATTGTACGAAAAGTACTAAATAGTACTAAATCGGATTTTGGTTGAAGCGATGAAATTGCAATCCCGAATTTTAATATTGAGGTCTCTGTTTGTATCTGGAATTGAGATATGGAGGTAGTTTAGGAAATGTGTACTATTTTGTACAAAAAGTATAAAATTGTACTTACTTTGGTATTGGGTGAAGGGATAGGGCTGGAATCTGCGGCTTTCATATTGGAGTGTCCGAATTCAAGATATTGTGGTGGTTTCGGAAATGTGTATAATAATTGTACGAAAAGTACTAAATAGGACTAAATCGGGTTTTGGTTGAAGCGATAAAATTGCAATCCCGAAATTTAATATTGAGGTTAGTATCTGGGATTGAGATATGGAGGTAGTTTTGGAAATGTGTACTATTTTGTACAAAACTTAATGGTACTATATTTGGTATTGGGTGAAGGGATAGAGTTGGAATCCCGAAACTTGATATTCGGGTCACTGTTGGTTTCTAGGGTTTATATATGGAGATGTTGAAATAGTTTTGGAGTACTAAAAATGGCTAACACGAACTGTTGGAACAAATCGAAGATTTTAAGGTAAACTTTTCGCTGACGAAGTAGCGGGCAGTTGCCAGTCTCATATAGCATGAATCAAGTGCCCGATACATTTGTCCGTTATGATATTTATATCAAACTTAAGTCTGGAGCGCACTTGAAAAACATTAACCCACTGTTTCATGTACCTCCCCCCAAAAAGGTCAGTACACGGTTAAATGTTATACCCTCCACCATACCGTTTGTAACTCCTCGAAATACTCATGTCAGATCCAACAAAGTATATATATTCTTGATCAGCGTAAAATTCTAAGACGATTTAGCCATGTCCGTCTGTCTGTGTGTCTGTCTGTCCGTCTGTCTGTATGTTGTAATCACTCTATCTTTCGAACAAATTGAGATATAAGGCTAAAATTTTGCACACAGGTATATTTTGCCAGTAGGTAGGTTAAGTTCGTAAATGGGCCATGTAGGTCCACTTCTTCGTATAGCCCCTATATAACGGTACCCCCCGATATTCGGTATTTTGATGATTTTAGCAACATTATTTAACGGAATCGTTCCAAATTTGGTATTTGAAGTTCGTAATAGATGCTGCAGCATAAAACAGAAAATGGTCCATGTAGGTCGACGACTTCGTATAGCCCCCATATACCATACCCCCCGATATTTAGTATTTTGATGATTTTAGCGACATTATTTATCGGAATCGTTTCAAAGTTGGCATTTGAAGTTCATAATAGATGCTGCAGCATAAAACAGAAAATGGGCCATGTAGTTCCAAGTCTTTGTGTAGCCCCCATATACCATACCCCCGATATTCGGTATTTTGATGATTTTAGCGACATTATTTACCGGAATCGTTTCAAAGTTGGCATTTGAAGTTTGTAATAGATGCTGCAGCATAAAACAGAAAATGGGTCATGTAGGTCCACGTCTTCGTATAGCCCCCATATACCGTACCCCCCGATATTCGGTATTTTGATGATTTTAGCGACATTATTTACCGGGATTGTTTCAAATTTCGCATGTGAAGTTCGTAATGGATATTTCAGCCCATGCCAGAAAATTATCTGTGCAGGTCCACGTCTTCGTATAGCCCCCATATAACGGTACCCCCTATATTCGGTGTTTTGATGATTTTAACTACATTATAAACAGATTTTTCTTCAAGTTTCGCATTAAAATATTGTATTAACTTATGACAAAAGTTGCCTATGCAGGTCCACGTCGTCGTATAGGCATTCGGTATTATTAAGATTTTAACAGAATTTTTAACGGATTTTATTTATTTATTTATTTATTTTCTTTTTTTTGGAAATTGTCAAATTTGTACCAAATGGTGGAGGGTATTAAAAGTTCGGCCCGGCCGAACTTACAGCTTTTTTACTTGTTTAATTTAAAGATGTACTTTTTTTCGCAGGCTTTTGTTCCTAGCCTCTTCATAAATTCTACACAAATGTCGAAAACTTAAATGAAATGTCGAAAACTTAAATGAAATGTTTTTTTTTTGGCTAAAATTACATTCGACTATTTTGTTATTGTAGATAAGTTTAACCAAACTCTTATACTGCCCCTAACTGGTCTCTGCACTTAGCCAATTTTACTTTCAGCTCAAATCTATATATATAAAAGGAAGTTGTGTTAGTTACTACGCTTATAACTTAAGAACCGCTGGACAGATTTTAACGATTCATACAAATTCGGAATTGTCTCTTTTCCGAAAAGGATAATATCCAAAAAAAGCGCGTAAAAATGTGATATATTAACATTTTCATTTTGACTTTTGAAATGTACAATAGTAATGTTTTATTTTGCATGATTTTTTTCAATTTTGAATTATTTTTTTCTAATGTACATTTGTAGTGTTTTTTATATTTTATTTTTGAATTTGAATATTAATACCAATTTATTTAATTGACTTGATTTCTTAAGAACTGAAATTGATGGCGGGTTACATGGAAGTGTAGTACCGAATTAAGTGGTGACGAAACGGAATAGATGATACCGAAATAATTTAACGCGGCCATACCAAAGTTAAAAGATAATTACTTTTTCAAAATCGCTAAAAAATCACGAAAAAGAGATCTCATTGCAAAAATTCTCAAATCGGGGAAAAAACGAAAAAAAAAAAAAATTCAATGGAATCGAATTTTAAAATAATAGTACATTCTATTGATAAACTTTGTAAGGATCTTTAAACATTTGCTGTAAAAAATCAGCGAACAAGTTGAAGATTTTTTCAATTTGTTATTCTTCTTTTTTCAATTTGTATTATCATATTGAATTCGGAGAATTTTTTGTGGACAAAATAAAGAATAATTTTTCACAAAAAGAAAACAAAAAAAATTAAATAAGTGGGAAATAGGACGTTAACTGACATTTACCATTCAACTCCAGTGCCTACATCGTGGTTCAGCTAGAAGATGCGAACACATTTAAACAAACAAAAATGACAGAAAAAGCCTAATGGGGCTCATTTAAAAGCGTGGAACTACTTCTTTCATGCGACAATAATCTTTCAATGAGAGCTCAAAATGCAAAATTCTTTGGGAGTACAATCAGTAAAATGCCAAATTTAAAGGGTGCAAAATAGTAGAGCGAATGGACTTTTAATAAGAAAAGGATTTCTATCCTTCCAGAAATTCTTTCCAAACCTTATTTGCCTTATTTGGCATATTTGTTCCTAAGGGGGTAGAGAACCTATTCACATAAAATTTTAAATTTTCAGAGTAGGGCCCATTTTGGTCTTGACCACATTCATCAATTGATTTGGCTAAAAATTGTATTTATGCTATCCTGGGGTAGGGAACCATCATACAGATAATTGCCACATCGGAATTTATTTACGTAAAGTCCCCACATTGGAGTATTCCCAAGTCCACTTTCACATCAGCTATGACCTTGGTCTTGGCCACGTTTTTCAACTGATTTGGCCTTTATTTGGCATCTTCGCTTTTCTATTTCGAGGGTCTTGACCACATTTTCCAATCGATTTTGCTATATTTAGGCTATTTTGTGAGTAGAGAACCATCTTACAGAAAAATGTCAATATAGGTAAAAATTTTGGTATAGTCCCCATATAGTCCCCAGGGCCGCCGATCTATAGTGATTTTTACCGATTGGCGGACAACAACATGGGCATTGTTGATTCGTCATTGAATTTTACTATGAACAAGAACATAGCAAAGACATAGAAGTATAAAGATGGGACAAGACAGAGTCAAAATATTGTCACCAGGTGTAAATACCTCTGTTGCTACGATATCATAACAACATAATCACCAATGTTAAGTTGTTTTAACAGCAAATGCAATATTCAAATGTCAGTGAAATGCAATTTTTAGTTCAAATTTTTGGTTTACAGAAAATTTTATTCTTAAAATTGCTCTGTAAATATAATTTTTATGCTAACATGTCACTGTTGTGAGCAGCGCCTCTATATATTTTTCACATTAACTATTTTTCCATTATGCATTTTGTCCAGTCTTTACCATTTTAGGTCTTTGAACATAGACTTCTTAGGGACTCTAAAGCGCAATCTGAGG